>NC_143028.1:19247500-19612500 GCF_057628025.1 Oncorhynchus mykiss | reverse complement strand
TGGTATTAGGCTGGACTGTTTCACCATCCTCTTTCAGTGATAGACCATGGTATTAGGCTGGACTGTTTCACCATCCTCTTTCAGTGATAGACCATGGTATTAGGCTGGACTGTTTCACCAGTCTCTCTCAGTGATAGACCATGGTATTAGGCTGGACTGTTTCACCAGCCTCTTTCAGTGATAGACCATGGTATTAGGCTGGACTGTTTCACCAGCCTCTCTCAGTGATAGACCCTGGTTTTAGGCTGGACTGTTTCACCAGCCTCTTTCAGTGATAGACCATGGTATTAGGCTGGACTGTTTCACCAGCCTCTCTCAGTGATAGACCATGGTATTAGGCTGGACTGTTTCACCAGCCTCTCAGTGATAGACCATGGTATTAGGCTGGACTGTTTCACCAGCCTCTCAGTGATAGACCATGGTATTAGGCTGGACTGTTTCACCAGCCTCTCAGTGATAGACCATGGTATTAGGCTGGACTGTTTCACCAGCCTCTCAGTGATAGACCATGGTATTAGGCTGGACTGTTTCACCAGTCTCTCTCAGTGATAGACCATGGTATTAGGCTGGACTGTTTCACCAGTCTCTCTCAGTGATAGACCATGGTATTAGGCTGGACTGTTTCACCAGTCTCTCTCAGTGATAGTCCATGGTTTATCACAAGGTCTATGATGGTGGCTCTTATTTCATCAGTGGCAACAGCTCTTACTCTCCTTACTCTTACTCTCCTGAACACCACCACACATTCTTACTCCTCTCCCCATACCTCTCCTTCTCCCTTGTCCTGGTCCAACTACTCCTCTATCTGGTCCAGCTACTCCTCTCCCTGGTCTAACTACTCCTCTCCCTGGTCCAACTACTCCTCTGCCTGGTCCAGCTACTCCTCTGCCTGGTCCAGCTACTCCTCTGTCTGGTCCAGCTACTCCTCTCCCTGGTCTAACTACTCCTCTCCCTGGTCCAACTACTCCTCTGCCTGGTCCAGCTACTCCTCTGCCTGGTCCAGCTACTCCCGTCCCTGGTCCAACTATTCCTCTCCCTTTTCTAGACATTATTTTTCCTCTGTCTGCTTCTCTGTGTTGTTCTGTAACCACATTGACCAAAATCAATCCAAAGAGTCCCCTTTTCACTATGTAATGCTTTTATTATAAAGGTGCACTTTATTGGTGAAAATGATCTTCCCCAAACTTGAAACTCACGCGTTGCTTATGTATGCCAGTCAGTGGTGGAACAAGTACCCAATTGTCATACTTGAGTAAAAGTAAAGATACCTTAATAGAAATGACTCAAGTAAAAGTGAAAGTCACTCAGTAAAATACTACTTGAGTTAAAGTCTAAAAGTATTCTCTTTTAAATATACTTAAGTGTCAAACTTAAAAATGATAAAATATACTTAAGTATCAAAAGTAAAAGTACAAATATAAATCATTTCAAATTCCTTACATTAAGCAAAGCAGACACACATTTTCCAGTTTTTATTTTATTTACAGATAGCTAGGGGAACGATCCAACACTCAGACATAATTTACAAACGAACCATGTGTTTAGTGAGTCTGCCATATAAGAGGCAGTAGGGATGACCACTCACTCTTGATAAGTGAGTAAATAAGAACATTTTCCTGTTCTGCTAAGCATTCAAAATACAACGAATACCTTTGTGTGTCAGGGAAAATGTACGGAGTAAAAAGTACATAATTTTCTTTAGGAATGTAGTGAAGTAAAAGTAAAAGTTGTCAAAAATATAAATAGTAAAGTAGAGTACAGATACCCCAAAAAACTGCTTAAGTAGTACTTCAAAGTATTTTTACTTATGTACTTTACACAACTGATACCAGTTAGGCTCTACACCCGCCATAAAGCAGATTAATGTGCTTAATTTTAAGAAGATCTTTGGCCACTTTAGTTGTGATACAAACCTTATTAAAACATGTAGGGCTATGGGCTGGCTGCATGAGGTGTTTGACTATGATTAGAAAAAGTCACAAAAAAAGGCATTGTTTCTTATGCTGGGCATCATTCACAAGCGATAATATATAATTCACGGGTGATAGGCTAATATTCTTACCCATCAGACTATTTTTGATTTAATCTCGTCTTTACATATACTAAATAATATATGTGCGAAATTTGTTTTGATTTAGAATGGACCGTTATCATGCACCTGTATAGAAACAGGGCAGTGGGACAAAATGTAATCTTTGCACTTAAATAGTGAATGGAGGACGCTTTTCCCTGTGGTTTATTTTCATGCCAGCCAGGTAGGCTATACTCCTGTTGTAAATATATTAAATGTGCTTAATATTAGGAAAGTTGAGAAATAAATAGTAGGCCTAGCCTATAGAAAGCTGATGGGATCCTCCTCTATTTAGTAGAAGCCATCACTCTGTTTTCTCCCCCAACTGCATAGCCTATAGAAACTTTGCACAACACGAGCTCATGGGCTCTCATGAAGTGTTTGATTAGATTTTCGATACATTTCCATTGGTCAGAGTGATTCGAGGGAAAGTAGAGTGCTGAGTACAAGTCCGTTAGCAAGTTTGTAGGCTACTATTGACCATCAGAGCTTGGAGAAGCCTAATTACCTTCAACGGTCACATGGAATTTGACTGCCTTCATGACTCGTGACCGCCGGTGTGGCGGTAATACGGTCACCGCAACAGCCCTAGTCTCAGTTCTTGTTCGAGATGCATTGATCTGGTGTTTGTTTGTTATCGTCAATGTTCTCTCGTGGCTCTGCTCAATGCCAAGATGCCAGCAGACGAGGGAAATCTAATTTGGGAGAGAGTTCTCTCCACGATGGAACACAGCTGTAGGAAACCTTGCTGTAGTCTCCTGCTCTGTACACATCAGGGACGTGTTCATTGGGCACCAAACAGAAGAAACTAAAACAAAGAGGGACTACCTGGAGTTGGTCCAATTAGAAACAGTAACTTGGTTTTCCTGTTACGTGCCCTAATGAACACAACCCAGATGGGTGATGATCAAGGAGAGAGACAATGACCACCTCTGTGAACGTGTACAGCACATTAGATCACAACTCTGGCTTTGGATTGACCTTGGCTTGCCCATGTAGCACTATAATAGGATAGTATATTCTCTGCAGCTAACTGCTAGAGCCGTAACAAGGCAGGACAGTAAAAGGGTCGTTCTTTCTTAGAAATAGTGCTGTTGTTCAGTGGCTGGAATGTTTCGTGACTTTTCCATGGCTGCACTGATATAGCTGACACAAATGATGGTGCTACTCCGGCGGTAGGCCTGTAATGCTGATCTATTTGCTGTTAGCGCTCCGTGATATCAGCACAGACCTGCACTTTAGTTCCAATTAATGGACTGCATGGGTGAGGAATCAGCTTCACCAGCATATTAGACAAACGTACGCACGCACGCACACACACACACACACACACACACACACACACACACACACACACACACACACACACACACACACACACACACACACACACACACACACACACACACAACTAGAGGATGCCGATACAAAGCCTTCTACAGTGAAAGGTGGTGATGTCTCTTCCATTTCAGTGCCACTTCTTTCCTAGAACCCCTCTGGTTCGTCACAGTCACATGGAAATAATACCTGCCCCTTTGCTTTGGGATCATTACTGCTCTATTTTCATAATTGACTGTGTCTGCATGTTGGATCTGGTTCCCATTTCCCCAGGATTTATACTGCTCTATTACATTCCTCTCTCTTCAATTCACATGCACAGAGCCACAGGAGAATTTGATACGCTTCGCATTTTGGGAAATCTGAGACTGAGACTGAGACTGAGACTGAGACAGAGAGACAGAGAGACAGAGAGAAAGAGAGAGAGAGAGAGCGAGAGAGCGAGAGAGAGAGAGAGAGAGAGAGAGAGAGAGAGAGAGAGAGAGAGAGAGAAAAAGGGTCTGAAAAGAAAAATTTAAAAATAATGACACGGGATCAAAATCTAGAATTGCTGTGTGGAGGTCAGGTTCCTGGTTTAGTGCTTTGTGGTGCCTTAGCCTCCTGGTTGGGCAGAGGTTAAACCAGATCATTGGCTGCTGGTCTCTGGTCCATGGTGGTGGCACTGGTGGCGGTGTGGGATAGCAGGCATCAAGAAGGAGGGTGAGTCATCAGGGAGGAGGGCGAGTCATCAGGGAGCCCAGCGCTCACAATATACAAGTAGCAAAAAGGACTGGAGAAAGGGAGGGAGGGAAGGAGGGGGAGAAGGGAGGGGGCTGTGATGAATTCAAATCAGTCTTGCTTGACTGGTGATGTTTATTGGTCCATGGAAGCTTCTGGAAGTATGCTAATGACTCTTATCCTGTGTGTGTGTGTGTGTGTGTGTGTGTGTGTGTGTGTGTGTGTGTGCGAGAGAGAGAGGCGATGAGCGACTTTCCCCAACATCTCTCACTGTCTGTCACACATGTACACAAACACACACACCCACAGGGAGACACACAGAGGCACATGTGGAAAAGGGGCAGGAAGGTACTCTGAATCTGGAAGAAAACAACATACTCACCGTGACATGTAGCGAGAGGGAGAGATACGAGGAGAGGGGGAGATTCCTGGACAGCATGTGCTGCTGTAGGTGCATAATGGTAAAAAGAGCATAGCGAGAGAGGATCGGGATAGTCAAAGTGCTGTGATCCTTTCCAATCTGATATGACAACCAATGTTGGAGCTGATTCAGATCGGTTCAGCTGATTAATGGTCCTGTTCATGTCCAGAGTCCACTTCGTTGATTATTTTGGCAAGTGTGAACGACTGGGTTCGAAACCCAGGTCTCCTATGTGCCTCAAAACTGTGAGCCTGCTGAGCTAAACGCTATCAGAACCCTGACAATTGTCCATCTCTTCGCACAGATCTGCTATGACACAGCTTCGTCACGGACAATAATGTAATAATCATTTGATTCACTGGATCCCCATGCCTTCCTCAAGGACAAGGGCTTTTCATTCAGACATAGAGCATGTTATATACACTCCTAAACCACACATCGTCTCCCATGGCAACAGGTGCATTTCTCAGTGCCACAGGTAGTGTGTGTGTCAACATCACAGGTCGAGTCGTTTTGTGCTGCTCCGGCACAGCAAAGGTCACCTCGTAGTCTCCGTGAGGAGCAACTGGAGCCACACGTTCTACCCGTTACTTTGTACTTGCAGGAACAACGTTTAGCATCATTTTTTAAACCTCTCTCACACATTGTAGCCCCTTCACCCTGCTCTCAGCACTTATCTCAACCTCAGCTGCCAATACGATATCTCCTTATACTGTACAGAGTGTACTACTAGCAAGGCAGGGCAATCAAAATCATTCTGATCTTGCCCCCCCCCCCCCCCCCCCCCACATTCATGCTGTGAATGATAAGCACTGTGGTATGTTCCATCCTACTCCTATCTCAAGGCTCCTATACGCTCATGCACCCCATACAGGCGTAGACAACTCTCCGACATGGATTTACTGTGTAAGGGGGTGTATTGTGTGTCGTGACTTTGGCTGCGGGGTTGCGTGGAGCAGGTTGGTATTTATTGTTGTGAATCTTGATCTGGAGGCAGTTCTGGTGACTAGCTGGTACAGCCACAATCAAAAAAGTTTTAAAAAATCAGATTTTTAACCTTAACCCTAACCTTAAATTAAAACCAAAAAGCACATTTTTGTTTTCATGAATCTTTACGATATAGCCAAGTTTGACTCTGCAGCTGGCCTATCTCGTGGAAATCGCTCAGTTTTGCCTCCAGGGCAAGGTTCATGACAATCGATATCAACCTGCTTGGGTGGATGACGAGCTGATCTTGTGTCAGCGAGTGTCCCCGTTTGCATGATCATCTCTTGTATTTGCAGTGGGAATGTCGTGTGGAAATGTGGTGTTTGTGTGTGTATATTGTATGCATGTGCTGGGTGTCTGTCTGTTTGTGTATGCGTGCTGTGGTGCAGAGCAGTAATGCTTCTGCTCAGCGTAGCAGATCACACTAGCATCTGCGCAGCTGTGCCGGCTCCTCCGAGAGCACGGGGAACGGGCGCAGCTGTGCATCTCTTTCTCTCCTCCTGCTGTCTTTTCTCTTTCTTACTCTCTCTCTCTTCCCATCTCTCTTTCTTTTTTTTCTTCCTCTCTCTCTCTATCCCTCTATCTCTCTGCTATCATCCTCCCTCCCTTTTCTCTCTCCTGTCTTTACTCTGCGTCTCTATCTTTCTCCCTGCCCTCTCTCACTCTCTATCTTTCTCCCTCCCCTCTCTCACTCTCTATCTTTCTCCCTCCCTCCCCTCTCTCTTTCTCCCTCCCCTCTCTCACTCTCTATCTTTCTCCCTCCCCTCTCTCACTCTCTATCTTTCTCCCTCCCCTCTCTCACTCTCTATCTTTCTCCCTCCCTCCCCTCTCTCTTTCTCCCTCCCCTCTCTCACTCTCTATCTTTCTCCCTCCCCTCTCTCACTCTCTATCTTACTCCCTCCCCTCTCTCACTCTCTATCTTTCTCCCTCCCCTCTCTATCTTTCTCCCTCCCCTCTCTATCTTTCTCCCTCCCCTCTCTCACTCTCTATCTTTCTCCCTCCCCTCTCTATCTTTCTCCCTCCCCTCTCTATCTTTCTCCCTCCCCTCTCTCACTCTCTATCTTTCTCCCTCCCCTCTCTCACTCTCTATCTTTCTCCCTCCCCTCTCTCAATCTTTCTCCTTCCCTTCGCTCACGCTCTCTCACTGTCTGCTATCTTTCTTCTGTGTGTCTCTCTCTCTCTCCCTGCCTCTGACCCTCCTCCCTTCCTTCACCTCCTCTTCTTCTTTCTGGTGAATTCAGACGCCGGCCTGTCTTTCTGTCACTCAATCGTGGTTCCACCAAGGGCTTGTTGGGCTATATCCCCATGGTAGCCCTCATCAAAAAGCAGAGACCGGTACATTAGATGTTGATCCATCAAACCCACATACTACTGGTCCCATAGATCAGCACAGGCCAGCTCTCACCACACCTCCGTGCAATGCATTGTGGGTGTGACTCCAAAGCCCAAGGGATTTTGGCTCTCGACTCAACGTCCTGTGCTTTACTTGGCCCACGGCTTCGTGGAACCCTGGCCTTTGGAGCTGCTCCTTAGTTAGTATGTGAAAATAAACTTGAACTATTCACTGTTTGGATAAGCCCCGTGTTCCAGCACTTTGTTGTACTTTGAGGAGGAAATGGACTATGAAATGAGAAAGTTCAGATTCAGAACATCCAAAGCACATGGAGAATAGCTATACTGATAATTCAATCTAGCCTAAAGAACAGGGCCAGTTTCCCGTACACAGATTATGTAAATCTAGTTCTCTACCAAAAAGCTATTTCAGTGGGGATTCTCCATGGAACATCATTTTTAACCCAGGACTAGTCTTAATCTAGGTCCAGAGTTAGGAGGCCATTTTACCAGATTTTTTTGCTCTATAAGAAGGTGATTGGGCCAAAGAGAAGATTGCGTTAGTTGTTCAGATCCAGACTCTGGGTGGCCTGCTTTTGTTTTCAGAGCTAGTAACATAACAGTGTATCACTAAGAGGGTTTTTCAAAGGAAGGACAAGAGCTATTCTATTTTCGAAAGACAGGGGCAGTTATGCAGTGTTTATCAAGCTTTTAAGAGGTATTTAGGGCATATAGCCTAGTAGCTGGGGTAAAACTTCTGTCTTTACAGTGAAACAGAATGCGGGCCAAGGTGTGTTGAGAGTATTAGTAGTTCTGAGGATCAGTAATTTAGAGTTGTGTTTATGCTAAATAAGCTCAACCAAACCTATAAGTGGTTTCAATTCTGCCGAAACCTAACGCTGAAAATTCGAGATGATGTGACACACAACTGAAATCCCACTGAAAACCCAGAGAGCCCATTTCGCCAGAAGCCAATATTGTGTTCAATCTGGTGTGATTACCCTTCCCAAAACCCTCCCTGTAGCCCTTGCCAGTAATAAGGTTTCATTCCTCTCCCATCAGGACACATACACACAAACACACAGACACTCCACAAGCTAGCTAGCTAAATAAAGTAAGACAAAATGTTTTTTGAAACCTTTTCAGCACAGGTTGGCTGTACGATCAATAGTGTTTCCACTGTAGGTAAACGACGCTCAGAGCTGCAGCAGTATTGGACTGTCAAAACAGGGCGTCACAGAGGGCTGCTGGGTATGTGCATCTCCTGCCCTCTCTCCCTCTGTCTTCCCCTCTGCTTCTCTCTCTCTCTCTCCTTCTGTCTCCCTCTGCTCCCCTCTCCTTCTCTCCCTCTGCCTCCCTCCCCCAGCTCGGGCGTTTTTTTTCTTTCTAGCTCAAACAATAAGCAGCCACACCAGCCAGGGTAAATTATTTCTGTATGTTAAAGACAACCTTGACATTTTCAACAACAACAAAAAAGGTTCCTTGCACTGTAAAGTGTGGTTGCACGCAAATGCATGTGCTCTTGATTATATGTATAGATGGTGATGACGATCAGCGTTCATTGACATTTTCTGTTGCGACACGTACAAAACAAAATCTGTTGCGTGCCCTAATGAACACAACCCTGGTGTGAATGGACACTAGCTCCCCTCAAACATTGTTCTCTTTGTGCCCCAATAAGTCGATGACGATAGTGGAGGCAGTACTTGTTTAGCATTGATCTGTACGCTCTGACTGACACAGGAGTGCATGCATGAGCTAATCACGCTAACCGCGCTGTGTTCCCTACAAGCCAAAGCGTCAATGTTGTTTTTCAAACGCAGCCCCAGTCTGGCCAGAGGCTTTCCATGGGCTAAAACCTTGTTGCTTTACTGGAACATTGAGTAAAGAGGACACTTGGCCCCTTTGTAAACAGGTTAGCTGTTAGCTACGTTAGCTTTGTTGTTTTTTTCCACGCCTAATTCATATCCATATCTCTGTGTCCTTTCTTTACAGCTCTATAAAATGTGTCACAACTTGCATCACAGGAAATAACACTTGCACAGTCACAGATCTACTGCTAGCGTGTTAGCTGTATGATGATGAGGCACTTGCAATGCGTCATGCCTCAATCAATGCTTTCATCGTCATAGAGATAAATGGCTGTGTGGACACGGACGCGGACAGAGACAGGGCCTGCTGTCTATCGCCCAGACGGAGACCCTCTGTGTCGGAGAGTCGCCATGGTGACGGCCAGGGCCCATCCCAGACGGGGTCCATGTTACAGACACAAAAAAAACACCCTCCTCCTCGTCCCCATGCAGCGAGCAGACGTGCCCCTGCTCCATGGCTCTGGGCCCGTTTGTGTGGCCGCTGTGTGGTGGCAGCAGGCAGGCTGAGGGGACTCAACCCAGGACCTGAGTCAGCCTGCCACCCCCTCGGGATATAGGTCAGCTCTGGTGAAGTGGCCCACGGGGAGGGAAGGAGAGGTGAGAGAGCGTGACGTGTCTGGCTGAGAGACTGCACGGGGACTTTCTCTCTCTCTCTCAATTCAATTTAAGGGGCTTTATTGGCATGGAAAACGTGTGTTTACATTGCCAAAGCAAGTGAAATAAACAATAAAAAATGAACAGTAAACATTACACTTCCAAAAGAATAAGAACATTTCAAATGTCATGTTATGTCTATATACTGTACAGTGTTGTAAGGATGTGCAAATAATTAAAGTACAAAAGGGAAAATAAATCACCATAAATATAGGTTGCCTTTACAATGGTATTTGTTCTTCACTGGTTGCCCTCTTCTTGTATCAACGGGTCACAAATCTTGCTGCTGTGATGGCACACTGTGGTATTTCACCCAATAGATATGGGAGTTTATCAACATTGGACTTGTTTTTGAATTATTTGTGGGTCTGTGTAATCTGAGGGAAATATATGTCTCTAATATTGTCATACATTTGGCAGGAGGTTACGAAGTGCAGCTCAGTTTCCACCTTATTTTGTGGGCAGTGTGCACATAGCCTGTCTTCTCTTGAGAGCCAGGTCTGCCTACGGCGGCCTTTCTCAATAGCAAGGCTATTCTCACTGAGTCTGTACATAGTCAAAGATTTCCTTAATTTTGGGTCAGTCACAGTGGTCAGGTATTCTGCTACTGTGTGCTCTCTGTTTAGGGCCAAATAGCATTCTAGTTTGCTCTGTTTTTTTGTTCATTCTTTCCAATGTGTCAAGTAATTATCTATTTGTTTTCTCATGATTTGGTTGGGTCTAATTGTGTTGCTGTCCTGGGGCTTTGTGGGGTTTGTTTGTGTTTGTGTACAGAGCCCCAGGACCAGCTTGCTTAGGGGACTCTTCTCCAGGTTCATTTCTCTGTAGGTGATGGCTTTGTTATGGAATGTTTGGTAATCACTTCCTCTTAGGTGGTTATAAAATTTAATGGCTCTTTTCTGGATTTTGATAATTAGTGGGTATCGGCCTAATGCTGCTCTGCATGCATCATTTGGTGTTTTATGTTATACGGATATTTTGCAGAATTCTGCATGCAGAGTCCAGACCTCACAACCACAAAGGGCAATGGGTTCTATAACTGATTCATTTTTAGCCAGATCCTAATTGGTATGTTGAATTTTATGTTCCCTTTGATGGCATAGAAGGCCCTTCTTGTATTGTCTATCAGATTGATTGTTCACAGCTTTGTGGAAGTTACCTGTGGCGCTGATGTTTAGGCCGAGGTATGTATAGTTTTTTTGTATGCTCTAGGGCAACGGTGTCTAGATGGAATTTGTATTCGTGGTCCTGGCAACTGGACCTTTTTTGGAACACCGTTATTTTTGTCTTACTGAGATTTACTGTCAAGGCCCAGGTCTGACAGAATCTGTGCAGAAGATCTAGATGCTGCTGTATGCCCTTCTTGGTTAGGGACAGAAGCACCAGATCATCAGCCAACACTAGACATTTAACTTCAGATTTTAGAAGGGTGAGGCCGGGTGCTCTCTCCCTCTCTCACTCTCACTCTCACTCTCACTCACTCTCTCTTTCTGTCAGTCTCTCAGGCCAAAAGGCTCAGTGTGATGTTTCTGGGGGGTGGTGTGCGTGTTTCTTTCTGAGTGTGTCTTTTTTTGTGTGTGTGCGTGCATGTGCGAGAGAGATTATAAAGAAAGCAAGGGTGTGTGCATGTTAAATGTTATGTAAAGGTATGTCATGAAAAATATCTCACCCCCACCCATCCCTCTCTCTCTCTCTCTCTCTCTCTCTCTCCCTCTCTCTCTCTACATCTTAATTCCTATCGCTGTGATGTACTTCTTATGATCCCCGACAGCCTAGTTAGTATTCTAGGAGAGCCATCAACAGCGAGAGAGCAATGTCACCGTCTCCATAGCCACTCTCCTCTTTACCCACTGAAAACGAGCACACAAATAAAACCTCTGTCTGTCTCCAGATGCTTATCCCTGCAAATGGGTCTGAAATAGCAGGAGAAACAATAGGAGACAGAGAGATAAAGAGAGGGAGCGAGAGCCCTCGACACTGTGTGGACGGCGAAGTGTAATCAAAGAAATGCACAGAGAGACGGAGGGAGATCATCACATCAAATTAGTGGCGAGGGTAATTAAACAGAATTATCTGCAGTCGAGAGCAATATGAACCCAGGAAGTAGTGTTCCCGCCTGCCTATATTTAGAGTTGGCAACAGAGAAAGAGAGGGAGGGGGAGACAGTCATTACTTAATCATATAGCTGTGATTAGGTGGGGCTGGTTAAGTCTCTCCCTCTAGTTGTGTCTGTGCACCAGGACTACGATAGTAAGTCTAGGAAGAGCCCATGGCTATTCCTGACCACAAACAATGTGTGTGTGCATGTGTGTGTGTGTGTTAGATGTGTGGATATCTGTGAAGATAATTGTATTTTGTTTTGTAAGAACGCCTGTGTGTGAGAGTGTGTATTGTGTGTGTCTCTGTGTTGTATACACGGGGCTGATGCTGTGCATGAATATAAATTCACACCAGAGCCAGGAGGAATCTGAAGGAAGATGACACGTGAACCTGTCTCTTGTCGTTCCTATGGCAACGCAGGGAGCGGAGAGGGGTGGGGGTTTACTCAAAGGCTCTGGAATACGGATGACTCCAGAGAGAGAGAGAGAGAGAGAGAGAGAGAGAGAGAGAGAGAGAGAGAGAGAGAGAGAGAGAGAGAGAGAGAGAGAGAGAGAGAGAGAGAGAGAGAGAGAGAGAGAGAGAGAGAGAGAGAGAGAGAGAGAGAGAGAGAGAGAGAGAGAGAGAGAGAGAGAGAGAGAGAGAGAGAGAGAGAGAGAGAGAGAGAGAGAGAGAGAGAGAGAGAGAGAGAGAGGATTTGATTGACAAGAGCTTTCTTTAATCCGACCCATACGCTATCCTAGCCATGGTATGTAGGCATATTATAATACAAAAGTACCTTATGTGCATGACATTATTTGTAGCTCATTTGTCATTTAAAAACAGTATCTTGGGTTTGGACAACAGTGCGTGGCTTTACCTACTACTCATTAGTAGGTGACATGCTGTGTGTGATTCGAACAAGAACCTGGTGACTGGATGACTGTCAATAGAACTTTTCTTTTTGAGATGAGAGCCATAACAAAAGTGGTAAGGACCACTCACAGAGAAAGGGAGAGAGAGAGAGAGCTTTGATGCATCCAGGGACATGATATAATCAAATTTGCTGAAAAACGGGGAGGGGTTTCTCAGGGGCAGGGGTGGGGTCCGGTCTCACACTGTTCGTGTGAGGAGGGAGGGACGGAGACACATGATTGGTGGTCTGGGGGTGGTGGGTCCTCAAAGGGTGGTGGTAGATTAACCACTCGACACTCGACGGGCTCCTCTGTCTCTCTCCCCAGCCGTGGAAGATTGGGATGTGTTCACTAGGCATCAAACGGGGAAAAAAATGACTGAAACAGGGTGGGACTTCTGTTCACCATTACAAAATGTTTAAAACACTTTGAGTTGCATGCCCTTATGAATACAGCCCTGCTGTGCAGAATATGCCTCAGTCGTTCCAAGAAACAGACAGGAAAATATATCTATTTAGTTCTGTCTGTCTGTCTGTCTGTCTGTCTGTCTGTCTGTCTGTCTGTCTGTCTGACAGTCAGTTGACAGCAATCTCACACCTAGAATCACAAGGGTACACCCTGCGGGAGGACTGTGTGTGACAGAGATGTTCACAGCTACTGAACACAGAGGGGGATGCCATGTCAGTCAGGGGGGTACAGAAGTGGAACATGTTACGATTCAGATGTTAAAGCACACAACTGGACACTTTATACTGTCGGCCTACACTGCACATGAACTATGTCTGATGGATTGGTGTTCAGTTTGTGTAGTAACAGTTGCAGACACGTTTGTGATCTAACAAATCAAATTGTATTTGTCACATGCGTCGAATACAACCTTACCGTGAAATGCTTATTTACAAACCCTTTCACCAACAATGGAGTTTGTATAGTTTTACCCATTTTTCTCCCCAATTTCGTGATATCCAATTGGTAGTTACAGTCTTGTCCCATCGCTGCAACTCCCGTACGGACTCGGGAGAGGCGAAGGTCCAGAGCCGTGCGTCCTCTGAAACACGACCCTGCCAAGCCGCACTGCCTCTTGACACACTGCACACTTAACCCAGAAGCCAGCCACACGAATGTGTCGGAGGAAACACCGTGCACCTGGCGACCGAAGTCAGCGTGCAGGTGCCCGGCCCACCAAAGGAGTCGCTGGAGCGCGATGAGACAAGGAAATCCCGGCCGGCTAAACCCTCCCCTAACCCGGACGACGCTGGGCCAATCGTTCGCTGCCTTATGGGTCTCCTGGACACGGGATCGAACCCGGATCTATAGTGACGCCTCAAGCACTGTGATGCAGCACCTTAGTATGATTCATTCTTTGTCCTAATCCATGGCTTCTGGTTGGCGTATGTAAGTACGGGGACGACGTCGTCGATGCACTTATTGATGAAGCCGGTGACTGATGTGTCATACAGAGATGACCAGTTTTGGATGAGGAGTATCTCCATCGCAAGACACACTGGTTGATGCTTATTTATAAAGCCCTCTTAGGCTTCATTCCCCCCTATCTGAGATTATGAGATGTCTACTGCAGCCCTCGTCCTCCACATACAACACCCTTTCTGCCAGTTACATTTTGTTAAATGTCCTCAAAGCACACACATCCCTGGGTGGCTCGTCTTTTCAGTTCGCTGCAGCTAGCGACTGAAACGAGCTCTTCATTCAAAGACTCAATCATGGACACTCTTACTGACAGTTGTGGCTGCTTGCGTGATGTATTGTTGTCTCTACCTTCTTGCCCTTTGCGCCCGATAATGTTTGTACCATGTTTTGTGCTGCTACCGTGTTGTGTTGTCATGTGTTGCTACCATGCTGTGTTGCTGCCTTGCTATGTTGTTGTCTTAGGTCTCTCTTTATGTAGTGTAGTGTTGTCTCTCTTGTCGTGATGTGTGTTTTGTCCTATATTTATATTTTATTTATTGAATTTTTTTTAATCCAAATCAAATCAAATTTATTTGTCACATACACATTGGTTAGCAGATGTTAATGCGAGTGTAGCGAAATGCTTGTGCTTCTAGTTCCGACAGTGCAGTAATAACCAACGAGTAATCTAACCTAACAATACCACAACAACTACCTTATACACACACGTGTAAAGGGATGAAGAATATGTACATAAAAATATATGAATGAGTGATGGTACAGAACGGCATAGGCAAGATGCAGTAGATGGTATAGAGTACAGTACATACATATGAGATGAGTAATTTTGGGTATGTAAACATATAAAAGTGGCATTGTTTAAAGTGGCTAGTGATACATGTATTACATAAAGATGGCAAGATGCAGTAGATGGTATAGAGTACAGTATATACATATGAGATGAGCAATGTAGGGTATGTAAAAATATTAAGTGGCATTATTTAAAGTGGCTAGTGATACATTTTTACATACATTTTTCCATGATTAAAGTGGCTGGAGTTGAGTCAGTATGTTGGCAGCAGCCACTCAATGTTAGTGGTGGCTGTTTAACAGTCTGATGGCCTTGAGATAGAAGCTGTTATTCAGTCTCTCGGTCCCTGCTTTGATGCACCTGTACTGACCTCGCCTTCTGGATGATAGCGGGGTGAACAGGCAGTGGCCCGGGTGGTTGTTGTCCTTGATGATCTTTATGGCCTTCCTGTGACATGGGGTGGTGTAGGTGTCCTGAAGGGCAGGTAGTTTGCCCCCTGTCCCCGTAGGAGGCCTTTTGGTAGGCCGTTATTGTAAATATGAATTTGTTCTTTACTAACTTGCCTAGATAAATAAAGGAAAAAAATATATATAATAAATAAAAAATGCCATCGGATGAATCCCGGAACATATTCATGTTTGTGGTAACAAAACGGTTCTGTAGTTTAGTATCTGCGTCATCTGACCACTTCCATATTGAGCAAGTCACTGGTATTTCCTGCTTTAGTTTTTGATAAAGAAACAAGCTGTGGTTTTGGGTATGCATGTGTGTGTGGGAGGAGGGGACAGGCCATATATTTAGTTCCAGGATACACCTCTTGCTCTCTTGCCCTCTCTTATGTCACACACAATCTCTCGCTAATGCAGTAACATACATCTAAAACACACACACACACACACACACACGCACACGCATACACGCACACACGCACACACACGCACACGCATACACGCACACACGCACACACACACGAGAGGTAAGCTGTCAAGGCTGTTTAATTTGAGAGTGGCCAGCACCCATAAACACACAGGGATAAATAATTCAGACCAGTCAGTCCATGGGCAGGAAACTGGGCCTGGGGCACACACACACACCAAACATGCAGCGTTGAATATTGCCTCGTTTAAAAAAAAAAGGTTCAACACATTTTGATTGGTTTTCTGAGCTACATCAGGTGTGCAGTGCACCAACATGTCTGTCTCTATGTCTGAGAAACTATTTTTGTCTGTTGCTGCATTGAGATCGTTACAGTTGAAGTCGGTAGTTTACACACACCTTAGCCAAATATATTTAAACTCAGTTTTTCACAATTCCTGACATTTAATCCTAGTAAAAATGCCCTGTCTTAGGTCAGTTAGGATCACCACTTTATTTTAAGAATGTGAAATGTCAGAATAATAGAAGAGAGTTTACATACACTCAATTCATATTTGGTAGCATTGCCTTTAAATTGTTGAACTTGGGCCAAACGTTTTGGGTAGCCTTCCACAAGCTTCCCACAATAATTTGGGTGAATTTTGGCCCATTCCTCCTGACAGAGCTGGTGTAACTGAGTCAGGTTTGTAGTCCTCCTTGCTCGCACACACTTTTTCAGTTCTGCCCTCAAATGTTCTATAGGATTGAGTTCAGGGCTTTGTGATGGCCACTCCAATACCTTGCCTTTGTTGTCCTTAAGCCATTTTACCACAACTTTGGAAGTATGCTTGGGGTTATTGCCAATTTTCCTGACTGATGTCTTGAGATGTTGCTTCAATATATCCACATAATTTTCCTACCTCATGATGCCATCTATTTCATGAAGTGCACCAGTCCCTCCTGCAGCAAAGCAGCCCCACAACATGATGCTGCCACCCCCATGCTTCACGGTTGGGATGGTGTTCTTTGGCTCCAAACAGAACGATGGTCATTATGGCCGAACAGTTCTATTTTTACTTCATCAGACCAGAGGACATTTTTCCAAAAAAGTGTCAGCTTTGTCCCCATGTGCAGTTGCAAACCGTAGTCTGTCTTTTTTATGGCAGTTTTGGAGCAGTGGCTTCTTCCTTGCTGAGCGGCCTTTCAGGTTATGTCGATATAGGACTCGATTTACTGTGGATATAGATACTTTTGTACCTGTTTCCTCCAGCATCTTCACAAGGTCCTTTGCTGTTGTTCTGAGATTGATTTGCACTTTTTGCACCAAAATACGTTCATCTCTAGGAGACAGAACACGTCTCCTTCCTGAGAGGTATGATGGCTGCGTGGTCCCATGGTGTTTATACTTGCGTACTGTTGTTTGTACAGATGAACGTGGTACCTTCAGGCATTTGGAAATTGCTCCCAAGGATGAACCAGACTTGTGGAGGTCTACCATTGTTTTTCTGAGGTCTTGATTGATTTCTTTGGATTTTTCAAGATAGGCCTTGAAATACATCCACAGGTACACCTCCAATTGACTCAGATGATGTCATTTCGCCTCTCAGAAGCTTCTAAAGCCATGAAATCATTTTCTGGAATTTTCCAAGCAGTTTAAAGGCACAGTCAACTTAGTGTATGTTAACCTCTGACCCACTGGAATTGTGATACAGTGAACTTTTAAGTGAAATAATCTGTCTGTAAACAATTGTTGGAAAAATTACTTGTGTCATGCACAAAGTAGATGTCCAAACCGACTTGCCAAAACTATAGTTTGTTAAGAAGAAATTTGTGGAGTGGTTGCAAAATGAGTTTTAATGACTCCAACCTAAGTGTATGTACACTTCCGACTTCAACTGTATGTGGCTGGTGGTGGCATTGTTCACACTCCTTCCTGCATGCCTCCTAGTGTCTGACTCAGTAAATCTTATAGTGCATATCCACTGGCCCTCTGTGTAGTCCCAGCAACACGAGGGGCCACTGGTTACTTGATCCCGTGTGGCAGTAGTGTCCCCAGATCCTCCACAGAGTCAGAGCTCTGCCTGTCTGGGAGGCAGGTGGAGGGGGGCGAGAGAGGGGGAGAGAGAGGCACCAGGGCCAGGAGCTGAGGGATGCAGTCCGGGGAAAGAGGCCACCGGGCAGCAGCTGCAAAGAGAGGCCCAGGGTCATTGGTAGGTTGGCGGGCTACCTTTCTTGGCCCAGCATTGGTGGAGAAATGTGGGATGTGCATATCACCTACACACTCCCTCCAACAGAGGCCAGAGTGAAGCCCTAATTGAAGACTATAAACAAGCAGGAAAACATGCATCTGGAAACAGCGGATGAATGTTTTCCTGCTCAGAGCATGCGCAGATCAGCTGGCAGACTGGGACAACCTCTCGTTGTCCCAGTCTGTATTCCCCACATCTTAAGATGACTACCATCATTCTCGTCCCCAAGAAGGCGTCATGCCACAATTACTGTAGCACCCACATCTGTAATCATGAAGCACTTTGAAAGGCTGATTATGACACACATCAACGCCATCATCCCAGACATCCTAGACCAACTCCAGTTTGCATACCGACCCAACACTTCCCTCTGCAACTGGATTCTGGACTTCCTGACAGGCCGACCCCAGGTAGTGAGGATAGGCAACATCACCTCCGCCACACTGACCCTCAACACGGTAGCCCCACAGGGGTGTGTGCTTAGTCCCATCCTGTACTCCCTGTTCACCTACGACTGCCTTCCATGCACGACTACAACACCACCATTGAATTTGCTGACGACATGACGGGAGTAGGCCTGATCACTGACGATGATGAGACAGCCTATAGGAATGAGGTCAGTGACCTGGCAGTGTGGTGCTGGGACAACAACCTCTCCCTCAACGTCAGTAGACCAAGAAGCTGATCGTAGACTACAGGAAACGGATGGGCAAGCATTGTAAAGCAAACACCTGCCGGTCTCACGGTAATTCACTGTTAATGAACATAAACACATGTAACCCTTTCACCACAGGCTCAGATAAATGAATACAGTAAGTATGGTGAAAAGGACAGTCTTGGTACATATTAAACCTGGCATGACTTAACTCGCTAGGGAAAAACCAGAGACCCGGGTTCTTACGGACAGAATGTTTATGTAGAAAAACAATGAATAATGAATGATACTCTTGCATACAATCTGCAATACACATGACACAATATCATTTTAAGACAGTTAAATCTAAAACCAGGTGCTAAACTGAAAATGTTTGTTGGCGCCGTCGGTGCTCAAAAACACATTAGACTAACACCACAGTTATTCACGGTTTCGTAGGAAAAAAAACTTGAAACTAACAGTTCCAAGGCCGTTGCCCATTCGTAATCCAATTGTCAGAAAGTGCCCTGCATGCATCCGAAAAACGACGTCCAGCGTCAACGAAGCCATCAAATTCCCTCAGACCAAGACCGTCCTCTTCAGCTCCCGATCCGACAAACCCAAGACAGCTCCCGAAGCGTCCGAAACCCTCGTTGATCCAGCCAAACAGCAAGCGAATAGAGACGACTCTCTAAAGTATTAAACTATAAATCTTATTTTGTTAAGGTGAGTAGAGTGCAGTTAAACCCAATTCGGGGGGGAAAAAAACTATTTTTAGCCCACAAACTGTTTTCCCGTTTCACAAGAGCATCTCTCCTATATATTTTTTCTTACTCTCCACAGCAACGAAACAACGAAAAAACCCGCAAAGCCTTTTTTCTCTCGCTCTTCCCAGTAATAACAGAAAAAACCTGCAAAGCCCTTTGCACACCACCCATAATCCATCTTGATTTTCACCTCAACAGAAACTCTAGCATAGGACCAGCAGCGAAGGCTGTAGTAATACAGAGTTTATGAAAATAAAGCAAATTGGATTAAATGTATACATGGTATACAAAATATACATCCACATATTATTATCACTATTAAACCATAGTTCTAAATACATGTTTTAACAGGGTATTACACACATTTAGGATCTCCTGGCTTCCATGCATAACCTACAAGCCCCTGATGCACAGCTTTTGGAACTTCCACATTTTGACAAAGTCTAATAAATCCATGTAATATAGCCTACATCATCACAGTAAATCCATAACTTATTTTCGATGGCTCTAAAATAACACGATAGGAAGAAAATTGAGTCTATTTCAGAAGAACAGAATAGCATACTCAAGAGTTGTCCTTATGTTAGGCCCTGATCTGGCTACGCCATATGGCTGTGGGCGACGCTAGTTCATTTAGCAGACAAGATTCGATTAGAATTCTGTGACATTATTTTGATTATAGTATGAAGAATACAATTGAACAGAGCTGAATAAAATAGAAAGGATATTTTCTCCAAACGATTTGAGGGAGTGCGCACATGTGGCTATTCTGTGTTGAGCAGTTAACAAAGAAACAAGTACTCCTATATGCTTAATTTAGAGCTATTTCTGTAACTTTAGTTGTGATAGAAACTTTGGGCTATATGTTTTGATTTTTAATACATTTTTAATACATTCTAATTCTGCATGCATGTGACTTAGAATGTTGCATGAAAGGCATGAGCTATGCTTTGTTTTTTTTGCGCTGGCTGTATACACTTGATCAGTCTCTTATTCACAATTTGACAAGCACTTGATAAAGCCTTGAATTTCCTGGCAGTATGCCCTTTGTGTGGCTGTAATGTCCCCTAAAAAAAATCCATGCCTTTTGTGGCCAGTGGCGGTTGTGCCCTTGGGGCTGAATATAATTAGAATTCCCTTCTCCCAGCTGCGTGTGCCGAAGCACCTCTCACTTGCATGGCTCTCTGTCAGGTGATCGGGTCTTTCTGATAGGCCTCAAGTGAAGACAGACACATCGGGGACGCAACCGCGCGCAGCCTTATCCAATTCCGAGGTGCATATTGAAGATATTGGAAGAACTCTCCACATTTACTTTTTGTCAGCCAACAAGATAAGTAGGCTTAACGGGCAGCAAAAACACTAGCCTACATCAATCTGTGATACCCCATAGTACAAAAGTTGACCTATTCTGTGCGAGATTCTGTAGATCCCAAATTAATTCAACCACTAGCATAAAAATATATATTTAAGCAATGAGGCTGACGTAACTGATCAGAACATTTAGCTTAAAATGTTGATAAACTATTAGGCTATTTCTTCACATTATATGCGCAGCAATGCACACATGGCAGTAAGTTTGAATGTTCCACTAGCAGGAAAACACCATTCTTAAACGTGACCACAAAAGCAATTATGCATGTAATGCTTTCATTATAAAGGTGCATTTTTATAGTGAAAATTATCTTCCCCAAACTTGAAACTTACGCGCTGCATATGTATGCCAGTTAGGCTCTACGCCCCTTGTAAATCGCAGTAATGTGCTTAATTTTAAGAAGATATTTGGCCACTTTAGTTGTGATACAGACCTTATTAAAATATATTATGCCTATGGGCTAGGCTACATGAGGTGTGCGACTATGATTTTGAAAAAGTCGCAAAAAAAAGACATGTTTCTTGCCTTACGCTGGGCATCATTCACAAGTAATAATATATCATTCACAAGGGACAGGCTAATATTGACACCATCAGACAATTCTTGATTTAATCTTGTCTTTACATATACTAAATAATATATATAAGTGAAATTTGTTGTGATTTAAAATGGACCATTATCATGCACCTGTCTCGAAAATTGCGAATGGAGGACGCTTTTCCTGTGGTTCATTTTAATGCCAGCCAGGTAGGATATGCATGTTGTAAAGAGAAGCAATGTGATTAATATTAGGAAAGTTGCAAAATAAATATAGTAGGCCTAGCCTATAGAAAGCTGATGGGATCCTCTTCTATTTAGTAGAGGACATCACTCTGTTTTCTCCCGCAATTGCATAGCCTATAGAAATGTTGCGCAACATGAGCTCATGGACTCTCATGAAGTGTTTGATTAGATTTTCGAATACATTTGCATTGACGTCAGAGTGATTAGAGGGACAATAGAGTGCTGAGTACAAGGCAGTTAACAAGTTTGGTAGGCTATTTTTATTTATATTGGCCTACCCCAGCCAAACCCGGCCAATTGTGCACCGCCCTATGGGACTCCCAACCACGGCCGGTTGTGATGCATCCGCTACTAATGAACATCCGCAGCATCAGAGCTTGGAGAAGCCTAATTACCGTGAAATTTGACCGCCGTCATGACTCTTGACCGCCGGTGTGGCGGTAATACAGTCACCATAACAGCCCACGTCGAGAGGTTCACGTTCCTCGGTGTCCAAATCCCTAAGGACAGCGCCTCTTCCTCCTCAGGAAGTTAAAAAAGGTTTGGCATGGGCCCTTAAATCCACAAAAAAGTTATACATCTACACCATTGAGAGAATCTTGACTGCTTCACTGCTTGACAACAGCACCGCCCTCGATCGCATGGCTCTACAGAGGGTGGTGTGGACAGTCCGGTACATCACTGGGACTAATCTCCCTGCCACCCAGGACCTCTATCAAGGAAATCACAGAAAATCGTTAAGGACTTCAGCCACCCAAGTCATAGACTTTTCTCTCTGCTTTAGCAGAGCAGGCGGTACTGGTGCATCAACTCTGACACCAACAGGCTCCTGAGCAGCTTCGATCCCGAAAGCCATAAGACTGCTAAATAGCTAACAGAATGGGTACACATGGGTACACATGCAGACACATTTATACTGACTCTACACACACGCACACACACTCAAATACAATCATCAGTTACACTGTTGCTACTATCATACACTACATGGCAAAGGTATATACAAAGGTATGTGGACAACCCTTCAAATGAGTTGATTCGGATATTTCAGCCACACCCGTTGCGGATAGGTGTATGAAATCGAGCACAAAGCCATGCAATCTCCATAGACAAAAATTGGCAGCAGAATGGCCTGTACTGGAGAGCTCAGTGACTTTCAACGTGGCACCGTCATAGGATGCCACCTTTCCAACAAGTCAGTTCGTCAAATGTATTCCCTGCTAGAGCTGCCCCGGTCAACTGTAAGTGTTGTTATTGTGAATTTGAAACATCTAGGAGCAACAACGGCTAAATGGCGAAGTGGTACGCCGTACAAGCTCAAAGAACGGGACCGGCAAGTGCTGTAGCGCGAAGCGCGTAAAAATGGTCTACTCTCGGTTGCAACACTCACTACCAGTTCCAAATTGCCCCTGGAAGCAACGTCAACACAATAACTGTTCGTCGGTAGCTTCATGAAATGGTTTCCATGTCCGAGCAGCCGCACACAAGCCTAAGATCACCATGCGCAATGCCAAGTGTTGGCTGGAGTAGTGCTAAGCTCGCCGCCATTGGACTCTGTGGCAGTGGAAGCGCGTTCTCTGGAGTGATGAATCACGCTTCACCATCTGCCAGTCTGACGGACAAATCTGGGTATGGCAGATGCCAGGAGAACGCTACCTGCCCCAATGCATAGTGCCAACTGTAAGGTTTGGTGGAGGAGAAAAATGGTCTGGGGCTGTTTTTACTGGTTCGGGCTAGGCCCCTTCGTTCCAGTAAAGGAATATCCTAAAGCTACAGCATACATTCTAGACAATTTTGTGCTTCCGTCTTTAGGGCAACAGTTTGGGGAAGGCCCTTTCCTGTTTCAGCATGACAACACCCCAGTGCACAAAGCGATCCTGATGCCTAGTTGCCTAGGTGCCTAGTCACATTATCCCTATATATTTATATATCTACCTCTATCACTCCAGTATCTTTGCACATTGTAAATATAGTATTGGAACTGACCCTGTATATAGCTTCTTACTTTCTTGTGTTTTTCTTATTTTGATTTGTTCTGTGTTTTTGTTATACCTTATGCTATTTTTAGTGCTACATTGATGTTGATCACTGCATTGTTGGGTTTAGAGTTTGCAAGAAAGGTATTTAACTGTACCTGTGCACGTGACATTAAAACTTGAAACCACGCCAAGCAGTAATGGCTGTGTATACTGTATACCATATTGATCCTCTGTGTGATATAGATAAACCTACACCCCATGTCTTGGAGCTCATAACATAATGTCCATTGTGGCCAGATGTGGTCATTCTCTAAAAGGACAATCTAGGATTTAAACAACCCCACCACTTTTTTTGGCAAACAGCTGAGGGATGGGGTTGGTGAAATGCAACCATTCTTAAATTCATAGACGGTGATAGGGATGCAAGTTCTGACCATCCAGCCCCGTCCATCAGCTGTTTACCAAAAAAGGTGGTCGCCGCTTTGTTGTTATTTGAATCCCAGATGAACCCTTAATGATGATGAACCCTTGATGAACCCTTGAACCCTTTAAGGAACAGGGGAGGGCAGATTTTTTTGTGTCCTCCTGCCTCGTCGTTGGTTTTTTCAGTGTTCACAGTCCCACAAACGGGATACATCCAGGCCAGACAGAGAGGAATCCCAGGAATTTTATCTGTAGCCGAAAGCATTTTAAAGGAACACTCAATAGATTTTGTTTTATGTACACAAAATGTACTTTCAATTGAGGTGCATGACTGCAGTTTCTTTGCTTAATGTCCCAAGTAGGTATCCTAGTAGTTATGGATGACATCATATTTTCCATTGTGAATGGATCCCAATTCTATTTCAGAAGTTGCTTTGCTGCTTTGATGAACAGGGTCATTTGCTGCTTTGATGAACAGGGTAATTTGCTGCTTTGATGAACAGGGTCATTTGCTGCTTTGATGAACAGGGTCATTTGCTGCTTTGATGAACAGGGTCATTTGCTGCTTTGATGAACAGGGTCGTTTGCTGCTTTGATGAACAGGGTAATTTGCTGCTTTGATGAACAGGGTCATTTGCTGCTTTGATGAACAGGGTCATTTGCTGCTTTGATGAACAGGGTCATTTGCTGTTTTGATGAACAGGGTCATTTGCTGCTTTGATGAACAGGGTCATTTGCTGCTTTGATGAACAGGGTCATTTGCTGTTTTGATGAACAGGGTCATTTGCTGCTTTGATGAACAGGGTCATTTGCTGCTTTGATGAACAGGGTCATTTGCTGTTTTGATGAACAGGGTCATTTGCTGCTTTGATGAACAGAGTCATTTGCTGCTTTGATGAACAGGGTCATTTGCTGCTTTGATAAAGTGGTGTTGATTTGGTTGCTTTTCAGTATGGTACTGAGTAATGAATGAAGAGCTCTGTGTGTGTGTGTGTGTGTGTGTGTGTGTGTGTGTGTGTTTATGCGTGAGGTTCTACCTCAGATGGCTCTAAAGGGCAGACATTCTTGGTAGAAAATAAATAGTCCACTGTATGTCTGTTCCAGGAAGAGCTTCATTTGTTTTCCACCGATGACTGTTTTTGATCAACCACTTGGGCTGAAATTCAACGCAAGGCATTACAGCGCAGCACACTATACAACTTACAACGCGCCTTTTAAAAGGCATTTTCCCTAATGTTCGCGGATACCACATTTATGGTAAACGCTGCACAGGTCGGCTCAAGTGTAAATGATGCTCTAATGCTCCTTGAATTAAATCCTGGCTTTAGTTTGTCCGAAGGCAGTACAGGTGGAATCGGTTGTTATATGGATGAAATACCCACAGACTCAAAAACATAAAGATTTGATTATTAATGCTCTTTCTAAAGATGCTTGTTTTATAAAAACGGGAACAACTCAACAAGGCATATCTTTGTGTTACTGTGGGAGTGTGTAGAGCTCTTATTGGTGTAAAGTAAGGGTCTGGGAGCAGCTTGCCTGGAGCATAAAGTCACAGAAGGCTGCTAGGCTTCCGATTACAGCTGGGAAACTGAGTAGGATGACAGAAATAGTGCACTGTCTGGAGAGACATCTCAGCCAGCGTACAGAATCAGAACACACACCCACAGCTATCTCTCCCGTCTCTCTCTGTATTCTTATATAGACACACACATTTTATTTAGGGGGTAGATCAGCTTTAATATCGCAGATAGATTGTGGCTTCCATCAATGTAATTGTCTGTATCATTTCCAATCCCACATTTTTTGGGTATATATATAAATGAAAGAATATATCATTTTAAAATATATTTTCCTTTATTATGTTCCCCTAACCCTACCACCCCTCCCCTAATTAGGGTAAACTAATGGACAACAACACTTAAGCTTCTACTTCCAGCGTATACACACTATATACATTTTAAAGTCACAGTGTATTTTTTACAAAGGTTCTCTGTTGTTTGTTTTTAGTCCCATGCTTCAGCTCCACTGTGTCTCTGTACTTGTGACGTGGTTGGACCCAGGTGCAGAGAATGGACCAGACGAGGAATCAATGATTCAGGATAAACGTAAATACTTTACTCGAAAAATGAGAACATAACGATAATGGAAAAACAACAAACACTAGGGCTAGACCACTCACCCTGGGGATGAACACACAGGGAACCGAAATCCAGCTGCTGCAAAGGGAAACAGAAAACACACCTCTCTTAAAGGGAAATCATAATTTGTACTAAGACACACATGAGTGTCATTAACGTCTCCAGGACGGTCTCTGCCACCCTCTGGTGGCAGGTGGAACCATGACAGTATTAACAGTCTTTCAAAAAAGACAGAGAGGGGAACGCATAGAAATGGTGGGAGAGAAGGAGGGAACGTGATGAGGACAGAAAAATATAGAGGGATGGGGGAGGGAGGCAAAGAAGAGAAAGACACTGTACACGTAGAGGGAAAGAGATGGAGGGAGAGACAGAGTGACACGTGATAGAAGAGTCAGAAAGAGAGAAGGAGTGTGTGTGTGTGTGTGTGTGGGGAGGGGGGTACTGATAGCTGAATACCCAAGACCCGAGGTGGTTGGAGTTGCCAACAAAGCAGCGTGGCAGAAATATGATGCCAAGTTTTCGAGCTACCGGTAGTTTCTTTGTGACGATATATAAAGCGATCGGTGCGTTTGAACAACACCACAAATACACCTATTTCACTTTTGCTTGTCAGAAACCGAATGGCCACTGCTGCACATGCTGCCACTGTTTCGAACTGATTCAACTATTTAGAACTAGCAGCTAGCTCAGGAACGAACGAGTGCACCAGGGAGAACGCACCAAGCATGCAGATGCAATAAGTGAAAACACATTATCTAACTGAGGAAAGCTAGCTAACATAATGTCACAAAGCATGATGCGCTAGCCAGTTAATCTTTATTCTGAAATAACTTCATTTGATTTGATTTGATTTTGAAATAACTTCACATTTCAGAGTTAGTCAGATATTAGTTTTGAAAGATTTGAATTTGGCATGGGAGCTAACTATCATGCAGGCCTCCAGCTAGCTATAGCTAGTTAGCTGCTTATCAAAGGTACAGTTGAAGTCGGAGGTTTACATACACCTTAGCCAAATACATTTAAACTCCGTTTTTCATAATTCCTGACATTTAATCCTAGTAAAAATGCCCTGTTTTAGGTCAGTTAGGATCACCACTTAATTTTAAGAATGCGAAATGTCAGAATACTGGAAGAGAGCATGATTTATTTCAGCTTTTACTTCTTTCATCACATCCCCAGTGGGTCAGAAGTTTACATACACTCAATTAGTATTTGGTAGCATTGCATTTAAATGGTTTAACTTGGGTTAAATATTTTGGGCAGCCTTCCACAAGCTTCCCACAATAAGTTGGGTGAATTTTGGCCCATTCGTCCTGACAGAGCTGGTGTAACTGAGTCAGGTTTGTAGGCCTCCTTGCTCGCACACACTTTTCCAGTTCTGCCCACAAATGTTCTATGGGATTGAGGTCAGGGCCTTATGATGGCCACGCCAATAGCTTGACTTTGTTGTCCTTAAGCCATTTTGCCACAACTTTGGAAGTATGCTTGGGGTCATTGTCCATTTGGAAGACCCATTTGTGGCCAAGCTTTAATTTATTGACTGATATCTTGAGATGCTGCTTCAATATATCCACATTATTTTCTATTTTCATGATGCCATTTATTTTGTGAAGTGCACCAGTCCCTCCTGCAGCAAAGCACCCCCACAACATGATGCTGCCACCCCCGTGCTTCACGGTTGGGATGGTGTTCTTCGGCTTGCAAGCCCCCACCTTTTTCCTCCAAACATAACGATGGTCATTATGGCCAAACAGTTCTATTTTTGTTTCATCAGACCAGAAGACATTTCTCCAAAAAGTATGATTTTTGTCCAAATGTGCAGTTGCAAACCATAGTCTGGCTTTTTTATGGCAGTTTTGGAACAGTGGCTTCTTCCTTGCTGAGTGGCCTTTCAGGTTATGTCGATACAGGACTCGTTTTACTGTGGATATAGATACTTTTGTACCTGTTTCCTCCACCATCTTCATATGTTCATTTGCTGTTGTTCTGAGATTGAGTTGCACTTTGCACCAAAGTACGTTCATCTCTAGGAGACAGAACATGTCTCCTTCCTGAGCGGTATGACGGCTGCGTGGTCCCATGGTGTTTATGTTTGTACCTTCAGGCGTTTGGAAATTGCTCCCAAGGATGAACCATGCTTGTGGAGGTCTACCATTGTTTTTCTGAGGTCTTGGCTGATTTATTTTGATTTTCCCATGATGTCAAGCGAAGAGGCACTGAGTTTGAAGGTAGGCCTTCTAAACTATATTTTGTTGACAAGAAATTTGTGGAGTGGTTGAAAAACGAGCGTTAATGACTCCAACCTGACACGGAACCCAAACCGGCTGCACGCGTGCGCCATCGTGCATAAATGTGTTTTGTCCCCCCACACCAAACGCAATCACAAAACGCAGGTTAAAATATCAAAACAAACTCTGAATCAATTACATTAATTTGGGGACAGTTCGAAAAGCATTAAACATTTATAGCAATTTAGCTAGCTAGCTTGCACATGCTAGCCCATTTGTCCTATTTAGCTAGCTTGCTGTTGCTAGCTAATTTTTCCTGGGATATAAACATTGAGTTGTTATTTTACCTGAAAGGCACAAGGTCCTCTACTCCGACAATCAATCCACACATAAAACGATCAACCGAATCGTTTCTATTCATCTCTCCTCCTTCCAGGCTTTTTCATCTTTGAAGTTATATGGTGATTGGCATCTAAACTTTCATAGTATTACCATGACGACCGGCAAAACAGTTTGTCTTTCAATCACCCACGTGGGTATAACCAATGAGGAGATGGCACGTGGGTACCTCCTTCTGTAAACCATTGAAGAGATGGGAGAGGCAGGACTTGCAGCGAGATCTGCGTCAGAAATAGGAATGCCTTCTATTTTAGCCCTTGGCAACGCAGACGCTCGTTCGCGTGCGCGAGCATTGTGGGTGCAATAATTGAATAACGTGGATTTCAAAAATATATTTTGAAATGCTTGCGCACGCGACGTGTCCGTTCTGGACAGCATGTTAGTGTATGTAAACTTCCGACTTCAACTGTATATAACCAAAAAATCTACCAAACTATTTCACAACGTTTCTCATAATTACTGTAGCTGGTTAATTCATTTGATCATGCGTTGTGATACACCTGGATTTATGCTGTTTTTGTACACAAAACGTATATATTTTTTTAAATGTAACCTTTATTTCACGTTGGTATGAAGGATTGGGAGACAGACGCTGGAATGCGTAAAAGTTTTTTTTATTAAACCCAAATTATGGCGTGCCGTGTAAAGGCACAGGGACGAAGACCAAACAAACACTAAACAAACCACAAGGTAGAAACCCAAAAGAAAAGAGCGAGGAGTACCTCGAATAAATAACACACGCTCACAATGATTAACACACGGGACGAGACCCGTAATCACCTGCGCAATCTACAATGGCACGAAAGCCAAAAAACATGCAACAGGTACAGACATAGTAACAATAATCGACAGCCCAATGGAAACCAAAGGGCACACTTATACGAGTACTAATCAGTGGGAATAGGGGACAGGTGTGCGTGATGAAAGTTCCGGAGGGATCCGTGACACTTTATTTAACTAGGCAAGTCAACATATCGCACTCTCACCTAAAGTAGAGCCTGATGAACAACATGAGGGGGAAACAAGCCCTGCCAGATCCGCCGTGAGACGGTTCTAGCTAGTGTATCCCTCTGTCCTTCGACTCTTGCTGGATGTTGATGTCCAGTTCATCAGGTCCCAGGCTCCCATGACTGCTATGACTATTGATTTTACACGTTGATTATCATTAGCTTTAGCGCCATCTGTACCTGATAGAGCAGATCTGGTCTCACGTGCGGAAGTAAGCCGCCTGGTGCGAGAGACATATTGGCATGGAGACTAGAGCAGACCCAGAAGTTCTGACTTAACACACATTTGAGCACCACAGGACAGTCCATTTATTTTGTGCTGTTATAATGCATGCTAGCGGTTCCCCCTCATAGCAAATACCTGTCAAAAAGGATGTGAAGCTGCTGCTACTGCTGGCAGTCACTGAGGGGCAGAGTAGTAACTACCTGAACAGCTTGTATTGAACTATTTCTTTTTGAAACAGAAAAATGTACACATTTACTACACTTTTATGAGCATGTAAAATATAACCCATGAATTAAACAATATATATTATTGTTTCAATACAAATGGGCGGGCCGCCGCTGTGTGTGTGTGTGTGTGTGTGTGTGTGTGTGTGTGTGTGTGTGTGTGTGCATGCGAGCAAGCATGTGTGCAAAAACTGGTTGAATCAACTTTGTTTCCATGTCATTTCAACTGAAAAATGTAATGTGAATGTAATGTTGAATCAATGTGGAAAACTGATTGGATTTGCAAAAAGTCATCAACCGTAACAGAATTTAGCATTTCTTTTCACCGTTTTTTGTTCCACCCTTTTTGGTTGAATTCACGTTGAATTCATGTTATTTGACAACTCAACCAAACGTAAACCAGAACTAGACGTTGTACTGACGTCTGTGCCCAGTGGGATGTGTGTGTTTTTGCATGTGTGTATGTGTTTGTGCATACTTGCGTGTCCTTGTGTGTGCGAGAGAGAAAGAAAGAGAGAGAGAGAGAGAGTGAGATGTCACCTTGCTCTGGCAGTCTGAGTCTTCAGAGGAAGTGAGGTGGAAGCAGGTAATTAAGGGTAAGACCAGGAACAGCGATGCACAGGGACCTTCGGTCACTGCCATTTATTCATCTGATTACCACCTCTTCCTCTCCTCCTCATGTCCTCCACTCACACAATTACACTCCTGTCTGTCCAACTGCCATTTCCAACCCCACATTGTTTTAACTGAACTGGATATTGGTACCGACATAGTCGTTAGATGCAGAGAGACGATAGCTAGCTAACATACATATGACCATGTGGACTATCAGCCGTGTGATTTTGTCATCACGCTGAATTATGTATCAATCTCAATGATTAGACAGGTGATAGTGCTGCTGGGAGTGAACATGCATGCATCATATGGTGATGTTTTTGTGTTGGGAGAAAATGGTGTACAATACATGGTGTAGTGATGATGTAAAGAAAAGGCAGATTTGAAGTGTAGTGTTTAGGTGGCCTGTCTCTTGTTGTGGATGAGCTGACTGAATAGATGCACACACATTAATGGGGTGACTGATGAGATGTGGCCACTCTATCAAGCAAGTGTCAATCTGAGGAACAGAATCACAACACAGCATAACACAGCACAGCACAGCACAGCACTGCACAGCACAACACAGCACAACACAGCACTGCACAGCACAGTACAACACAGGGGACAGCAGTGCAATGTATAAGTACATTTAGAAGGAGAGGTACTATTTACAGTTCTCTTGAAGGCATTTCACTTCAATTAGTCGCCGTTGGAATTTATAGCCGAGACTGATGGTATGTAAGAGAAGAGGCTGTTGGCAAGGCAGACGTATTTGGTGTGCTTCTTCTTGCCTGTTTACCATTTCACTCGGCCGGTAATTTCCAGAGGACTGTCTGGCTCAGTGTTCTCTCTCGGTATGGAGGGGAAAATCACATTTAGACTCAAAATCGGAGGGCCACAGATGCTACTACGCCATATAATAGCTTCCCACCAGTTGGTTTTTTCTCTCTCTCTCTCTCTCTCTCTCTCTCTCTCATATACAGTGCCTTGCGAAAGTATTCGGCCCCCTTGAACTTTCAGGCTTCAAACAAAGATATAAAACTGTATTTTTTTGTGGAGAATCAACACAATCATGAAGTGGAACGACATTTATTGGATATTTCAAACTTTTTTAACAAATCAAAAACTGAAAAATTGGGCGTGCAAAATGTATAAAGATATAAAACTGTATTTTTTTTGTGAAGAATCAACACAATCATGAAGTGGAACGACATTTATTGGATATTTCAAACTTTTTTAACAAATCAAAAACTGAAAAATTGGGCGTGCAAAATTATTCAGCCCCCTTAAGTTAATACTTTGTAGCGCCACCTTTTGCTGCGATTACAGCTGTAAGTCGCTTGGGGTATGTCTCTATCAGTTTTGCACATTGAGAGACTGACATTTTTTCCCATTCCTCCTTGCAAAATAGCTCGAGCTCAGTGAGGTTGGATGGAGAGCATTTGTGAACAGCAGTTTTCAGTTCTTTCCACAGATTCTCGATTGGATTCAGGTCTGGACTTTGACTTGGCCATTCTAACACCTGGATATGTTTATTTTTGAACCATTCCATTGTAGATTTTGCTTTATGTTTTGGATCATTGTCTTGTTGGAAGACAAATCTCCGTCCCAGTCTCAGGTCTTTTGCAGACTCCATCAGGTTTTCTTCCAGAATGGTCCTGTATTTGGCTCCATCCATCTTCCCATCAATTTTAACCATCTTCCCTGTCCCTGCTGAAGAAAAGCAGGCCCAAACCATGATGCTGCCACCATCATGTTTGACAGTGGTGATGGTGTGTTCAGGATGATGAGCTGTGTTGCTTTTACGCCAAACATAACATTTTGCATTGTTGCCAAAAAGTTCAATTTTGGTTTCATCTGACCAGAGCACCTTCTTCCACATGTTTGGTGTGTCTCCCAGGTGTCTTGTGGCAAACTTTAAACAACACTTTTTATGGATATCTTTAAGAAATGGCTTTCTTCTTGCCACTCTTCCATAAAGGCCAGATTTGTGCAATATACGACTGATTGTTTTCCTATGGACAGAGTCTCCCACCTCAGCTGTAGATCTCTGCAGTTCATCCAGAGTGATCATGGGCCTCTTGGCTGCATCTCTGATCAGTCTTCTCCTTGTATGAGCTGAAAGTTTAGAGGGACGGCCAGGTCTTGGTAGATTTGCAGTGGTCTGATACTCCTTCCATTTCAATATTATCGCTTGCACAGTGCTCCTTGGGATGTTTAAAGCTTGGGAAATATTTTTGTATCCAAATCCGGCTTTAAACTTCTTCACAACAGTATCTCGGACCTGCCTGGTGTGTTCCTTGTTCTTCATGATGCTCTCTGCGCTTTTAACGGACCTCTGAGACTATCACAGTGCAGGTGCATTTATACGGAGACATGATTACACACAGGTGGATTTTATTTATCATCATTAGTCATTTAGGTCAACATTGGATCATTCAGAGATCCTCACTGAACTTCTGGAGAGAGTGCTGCACTGAAAGTAAAGGGGCTGAATAATTTTGCACGCCCAATTTTTCAGTTTTTGTTTGTTAAAAAAGTTTGAAATATCCAATAAATGTTGTTCCACTTCATGATTGTGTCCCACTTGTTGTTGATTCTTCACAAAAAAATACAGTTTTATATCTTTATGTTTGAAGCCTGAAATGTGGCAAAAGGTCGCAAAGTTCAAGGGGGCCGAATACTTCGCAAGGCACTGTATTTCTCTGTTTCTCTCTCTCTATCTCTCTCTCTCTACCTCTCTTCTGTATATATTTCTCTGTTTCTCTCTCTTTCTGTCTCTCTACCTCTATCTCTCTCTCCTCTGTGTATCTGTGTTCCTCTCTTTCTCTTTTTCTGTGTCACTGTCTCTCTCTCTCTCCCTTTCTCTGACTCAATTCAAAGGGCTATGTTGTCTCGCTTTATTGGCATGGGAAACATATGTTTACATTGCCAATGCAAGTGAAATAGAATATAAACACAAAATTAAATCAGTAAACGTTACACTCACAAAAGCTCCAAAAGAATAAAGACATTTCAAATGTCATGTTATGTCTATATACTGTACCGTGTTGTAACGATGTGCAAATAGTTCAAGTACAAAAGGGAAAATAAATCCCCATAAAATATAGGTTATATTTACATGGGTGTTTATTCTTCACTGGTTGCCCTTTTCTTGTGGCAGCAGTTCACAAATGTTGCTGCTGTGATGGCACACTGTGGTATTTCGCCCAACAGATATGGGAGTTTATCAAAATTGGATTTGTTTTTGAATTCTTTGTGGGTCTGTGTAATCTGAGGGAAATATGTCTCTAATATGGTAATTTGTTCATTCTTTCCAATGTGTCAGGTAATTATCTATTTGTTTTCTCATGATTTGGTTGGGTCTAATTGCGTTGCTGTCCTGGTGATAGTTGTGCAGATGATGATGTGCAAGTAGAGATACTGGGGTGCAAAAGAGCAAAAAGATAAATAACAATATGGGGATGAGGTAGTTGGGTGTGTTATTTACAGATGGGCTGTGTATAGGTGCAATGATCTGTAAGCTGCTCTGACAGCTGATGCTTAAATTTAGAGAGGGAGATATAAGTCTCTGGCTTCATTGATTTTTGCATTTCGTTCCAGTCATTGGCAGCAGAGAACTGGATGTAAAGGCGGCCAAAGAGGTGTTGGCTTTGGGGATGACCAGTGAACTATACCTGCTGAAGCGCATGCTACGGGTGGGTGTTGCTATGATGACCCATGAGCCGAAATAAGGGGGGGCTTTACCTAGCAAAGACTTATAGATGACCTGGATCCAGTGAGTTTGGAGACGAATATGTAGCGAGGGCCAGCCAACGAGAGCATACAGGTCGCAGTGGTGGGTAGTATATGGGGCTTTGGTGACAAAACGGATGGCACTGTGATAGACAACATCCAGTTTGCTGAGTAGAGTGTTGTAGGCTATTTTGTAACTGACATCGCCAAAGTCAAGAATCGGTAGGATAGTCAGTTTTACGAGGGTACATTTGGCAGCATGAGTGAAGGAGGCGTTGTTGCGAAATAGGAAGCCGATTCTAGATTTAATTTTGAATTGGAGATGCTTAATGTGAGTCTGGAAGGAGAGCTTAAAGTCTAAACAGACACCTAGGTATTTGTAGTTGTCCACATATTCTAGGTCAGAACTGTCCAGAGTAGTGATGCTAGTCAGGTGGGAGGGTGCGGGCAGCAATCGGTTGAAGATCATGCACTTAGTTTTACTACCATTTAAAAGCAGTTGGAGGCCACAGAAGGAGTGTTGCATGGTGTTAAAGCTCATTGGGAGGTTTGTTAGCACAGTGTCCAAAGAAGGGCCAGACGTATACAGAATGGTGTCGTCTGCATAGTGATGGATCAAGGAAACACCAGCAGCAAGAGCGACATCATTGATATATACAGAGAAAAGATTTCGGCCTGAAAATTGAACCCTGTAGACTTCCAGAGTTCTGGACAACAGGCCCTCCGATTTGACACACTGAACTCTATCTGAGAAGTAGTGGGTTAACCAGGCGAGGTAGTCATTTGAGAAACCAAGGCTATTGAGTCTGCGCATAAAAATTCAGTGATTGACAGAGTCGAAAGCCTTGGCCAGGTCGATGAAGACGGCTGCACAGTACTGTCTTTTATCAATGGCGGTTATGATATCGTTTAGGACCTTGAGAGTGGCTGAGGTGCACCCATGACCAGCTCGGAAACCAGATTGCATAGTGGAGAAGGTACAGTGGGATTCGAAATGGTCGGTGATCTATTTGTTAACTTGGCTTTCGAAGATTTTAGAAAGGCAGGGAAGGATGGTTATAGGTCTATAGCAGTTTGGGTCTAGAATGTCTCCCCTTTATGAAAAGGGGGATGACCACGGCAGCTTTCCAATCTCTGGGGATCTCAGACGATACGAAAGAGAGGTTGAACAGGCTAGTAATAGGGGTTACAACAATTTCAGCTGATAATTTTAGAAAGAGAGGGTCCAGATTGTCTGGCCCAGTTGATTTGCAGGGATCCAGATTTTCCAGATTTGGGTGAAGGAGAAGAAGGGGGGCTTGGGCAAGTTGCTGCAGGGGGTACAGAGCTGTTGGCCGGGGTAGGGATAGCCAGGTTGAAAGCAATGCCAGCCGTAGAAAAATGCTTATGAAATTATCGATTATCGTAGATTTATCAGTGTTGACAGTGTTTCCTAGCCTCGGTGCAGTGGGCAGCTGGGAGGAGGTGCTCTTATTCTCCATGGACTTGACAGTGTCCCAAAACTTTTTGGAATTAGTGCTACAGGATGCAAATTTGAAAAAGCTAGCCTTAGCTTTCCTAACTGCCTGTGTATATTGGTTCCTGACTTCCCTGAAAAGTTACATATCACGGGGGCTATTCAATGCTAATGCAAAACGCCACATTATGTTTTTGTGTTGGTCAAGGGCAGTCAAGTCTGGGGTGAACCAAGGGCTAGATCTGTTCTTAGTTCAACATTTTTTGAATGGGGCATGCTTATTTAAGATGGTGAGCAAATCACTTTTAAAGGGCAACCAGACATCCTCTACTGATGGGATGAGGTCAATATCCCTCCAGGATACCCAGGCCAGATCGATTAAAAAGACCTGCTCGCTGAAGTGTTTTTGGGAGCGTTTGACAGTGATGAGGGTTGGTCGTTTGACTGCAGACAAATTACGGACGCAGGCAATGAGGCAGTGATCTCTGAGATCCTGGTTGAAGACAGCAGAGGTGTAGTTAGAGGGCAAGTTGGTCAGGATGATATCTAAGAGGGTGCTCATGGTTACGGATTTAGGGTTGTACCTGGTAGGTTCCTTGATTGCAGTAGGGTGAGGCCGGGTGCTGCAGACTGTTGGGGGTGCCTTCGCCAATTCGTCTTTCTCTGTCTCCCTCTATCTCTCTCTCTTATTCCCACCACTGGGTTTGTAATAAATTGGGGGTCCTGTATGTAGATAGCGGAGACGCTGCCTGCAGACTGTCTCTAGATCCCATGCGGTCTAGCTCCCATGCGGTCTGGCTCCCCCTTCTTTTCTCTGGTGGGAGGGAAAAAGAGGAGGGAGGAGTGGGGTTGGGTATAAAGCCCTGTGGCAGGACAAAGACCTGGTGTGAGACTCCATTAAACTGGACTAAAGGGAACCGTTGAAAGAGGGGCGCCGACCGACGACTGATGCAAATATACGCTCCTCTCTCGCTCCTCTCGTCCACCCTGGCCACTCAGCTCAGCTCTCCTCAGCTCTCATTACTCCCAAATTACCTTCACTGAGAGAGATGGAGAGTGGGAGGGAGGGAGGGAGATGGGGAGGGGACTAGGAGAAAAAGAGAAATAGATGAGGGGTGTGTATGTGAGAGAGACTTGGTGAGTGAGAGAGAAATGTTTTTAAAAAGTCAGGAGACAGAGAGAGAAAGGGGTGACCAAGAAAGGACTGCAATAAACAGTGAAAGAGAATGGGAGGGAAAAGGAGCGTTGAATGAGAGATAGAGAGTGAAAAATGACAAAGGGAGTGCAGGAAACCGAGAGAAAGAGAGAGATGTAGGAAAGAGAGACCGGTTAGGCCCCCTCCTCACCACGCAAAGAATGCAGGGAGGCTGGTGGAGGAATGTGAAATGGGTCTCATGGGAGGGGGGGGGGCAGGGTCTGGATGTAAACAGTGCTGCACCCTGTATGTGTGTGTGTGTGTGTGTGTGTGTGTGTGTGTGTGTGTGTGTGTATGCATGGGTGTGTCTCTGAATTCATGCATGCATGCATGCATGTGTGTGTATGCTAGAGCGTGCGAGTGGGTGTGTGTGCATTTGTGTGTGTAGGTGGGGCGTTGTCAGCCACAGTGATCCCTCTCTAATGACAGCTTTAACGAGCTAACTGTCTAAGCTCTCTCCTACAGCTCTCTCCTGCATGCTTAGATTCAGATAGGTGTTTCAGTACACATACTGTCGGTACTGTAAGGATGCTTCATGAAATTCAAGCCCCTCCCCAAGTTGACTCTTGTCTGTCATCCACACCATCTCATCCATTCATTATAAAGAAAGCATTTTGATTGAGGATTTGCCTCAGGATTAGATGTGAATGAAAGCATTTGGTGGGAATAATGAATTTAGTAGTATTTTTAAAAGGATAATATATTTTTGGGCAAAATGGGAATACTTGTCCAAGTTTGTACTTAAACAATCTTAAGAAATAAAGCAGACCTCGTATAATTATTTCAGCTCAGAGAGTGCCAAACCAGAATCAGTGTGAACAGGTAAAGATACTAATGCTGCCTTTCTGAAACAGCTCTCTCTTGAAAAATACATAGTACATCTCAATGAATACATGCACACATACAGAGCGCGTGCACACACACACACACACACACAAACAACCTAGATAACCCAATAGCCTTGACAGTGAGCCTTGGGTCAATGGTAATGTGTGTACTTGAGGCGAGGGAGAGAGAGCAGCCATACCTTTGGTTTCTCTCTCTGCCTCCTTGGCCTTCTTACCGTGTCAGTGGTTTATTTTTAGCCTGCTCTCACAGGGCTGCCATGTTATTTTGGGGGGAAAAGAGCAAAACAGTTATTGCAACAGTGTTGGCTCTCCTCCACATGGACAAGTGCTGCTTTCCTAAAAAGATCTGGAATCAGTTTGAGGGAAGGCTGTGGCTGTAGAACCAGAGGTGGCAATTGCCCAACACCAAGATAGAGGCTGACCTGGAAACAGTCAATCAGTTTTGGGTCAATGAGGTTGGCTGGATTGGCTGACTTCCCTTTTAGCACACAGACACGCACGTGCATGCAATTGGCTGCTATTGAAAGGGGAGAATGGGCCTATACCATTCCTAGTAGCTATTTGGTTCAGTGAGGACCTGGAGTCATATTAAGGTATCTAGAGACTTGAGGTCTGTGTGTGTCCGATGGGGTGTGATGGAAGCCTGTGCTTCGTCAATTTGTGGCCACAGGAAGCTTGCAAGACTTGACCTCTGACGCCGCCATCACCACACACACAAATGCACTCACATATCCATACACACCTATGTTAGCCAGCTACACTGCACTGATAAAGCTCTCCCCGCAAAGGAAGACCAAATGAAACCACTGCGCCTGCTCACACCACCCTGCCGGCTGGCTGGCCGGCCCCATAAACAGGGTCAACACAGGACACTCTCACACCAATATACATTTACAAAGGTCAAATGACCTTTGACCTGCAGGAGCTTGGGTCCGTTTCCTGTCTCCCCCCCGCCTTGACTCTGTTTATAGGACATTCACAGAGAAAAAAAGAGATCCCACCGGCACAAGATATGGTGCCACCCTACCAGCATGGCTGTAGACGACAACAGTGCTGTGTTTGTTGTTGACGTAACTGGGATGTTATAGGAGGACTCAGCTATTGGTGCCAGGGTTGATCAATACAATTCAGGAAGTAAATAGAAATTTAAGCAATTACTTGAAATATTCTCATTTTTTTTGTTACATTTCTCTTGCTGCGTTGCTTTCCCCCAGATTACAGTGTCTTCTCTCCTTGCCTGACTCTGTTGTTGTAACGGCTTTCTTCTGTGGACAAAGGATCGGACCAAAACGCAGCGTGGTTAGAGTTCGACATGTTTAATAAAGACCATAAACGCTACAAAATACCAAAACAACTAATGTGGAAAAACCAAAACAGTCTTATCTGGTGCATAGACGAAAGAAGGGCGAAAGAAGAAAAGGAAAAAAAAAAAGACAGAAGACAACCACCCACAAAGTACCCACAGAATATGGCTGCCTAAATATGGTTCCCAATCAGAGACAACGATAGACAGCTGCTTCTAATTGAGAACCAATCTAGGCAACCATAGACATACAAACTACCTAGAAAGGAAACAGCCATTTAAACATAGACAAGTCAAAACACATACATCACCCATGTCACACCCTGACCTAACCAAAATAACAAGGAAAACAAAGAACACTAAGGTCAGGGTGTGACAGTCGTCAAGTGTGTGGTTGCTGCCGTTTGTTTTCGGGGTTTGAATGAGGAAGATGAGAGGGTAAAATCCTCCCAAGTCAATAGCTTGCCACATTGCCAAGGTTTAGGAGAAAGATATTGATTTTTCAATGATGCCTCAAGACAACAAAGGGGTCCACCAAGTGAAATCTCATTGATATTCACAGCCTCCTCATGGGAGGAGTTCTGGGCTGGATGGGGTTCAGAAAAATGGTGTGAGTGATTCTCTGAGCCACTGGTTCTCCGTTATAGGATACCCTTTTCATACTATTGAGCTGAGCTTAGCTTTAAGGTATATTTACATTGGAGGGACGCAGAATGACTTATGGAGCAGTCTGACCACGCATCAGAGGCCTTTTATTTCCAGTTCCCCAGGAGAATCTTGTAGCCCTACCTGCTATCACCTCACCTGTGTGTGTGCCACAAATTACACCGTTATAGATTGATTGATTAAATTGAATGGATAAGTAGTAGGACGTAGGCTGGTTCTCCAGCCGGAGACAATAATATATACATGAAAAATGATCAAGGATTAAACACAGTAATGCCTATTTCCATTGTGGTCCTCTCAGAGAGATGACAGGTGGGAAAGACTGACAGTTTACACTCGATGCAATTAAAAACAACAGAATCACCAGTTAAAAAAATCAACAATCACGTGTATAAATCACTTGTTGGTCGTGTTACGCTTCCTGCATAGTTTCCTGTTGAGAAAAGAGTATCTCAGAGCCAGCACTGTACGGTTCAGGTCGGCTTCCACCCAAATCGCAGCAGGCGGATCTATACTGAGCCATACTTACTGCATAGCCATACCTCTGGCTATAGAACTGGGCTACAAACTAACACAGAAGATCATTATTTGTTGTGTAGCCTTGCAAATAACAGAATGCTGTTGAAAAACCTAACATTCAGGCTAACCTCATTCCTTAACGTAACATGGCAAACGCTCACCCATCATGTAGATGTATTATATAAAATGGGTTACTGATCCATGGAGCAGAGCAGTGGTCTGCTGGGCAGTTGGTCTGCTGGGCAGTTGGTCTGCTAGGCAGTTGGTCTGCTGGACAGTTGATGGCACCAGTCACTTTGATTTCCACACAGCTGTGGATGTAAAATACTAGTCAGACCCTAAGCTCTGGGCAGGGTTGGCTCAACTCCGTATGCATGCAGTTAAATAAGAAAATGATCCTATAGAATACAATAGTATTACATACAGTACGGAATAGTATATAGTATTGTATAGTGTATTACGGCATAGCATAGATATCGATTGCAGGTCACAGACGGGCATGTCTGTGACCTTTAAATGCTTGTGTCTCTGATTGAGACCTGTGAATTTGTGTTATAAGAGAGACTAAGAATAAACCTGGACATCTTTTGAACCTTTTATTACAGTACACGACAGCTAAATTGAATTTTGACAAAGTTCTATATCTGGCAGGTGGTTCAGTCTTGTGATAATGAAGAGTAATTCACTCACAGTGCTTGCTAGCCAACTGATTTACTTGATTTCCACTCAAACGAGTCTTAACCTTGCACATGACTTCCAGTATTCATAGAGAAGCTTGCTCAATGTCCACGATGTAAGTAATGAAAAAGTGGTCTACATGGGCATCCAGTTTATAAAGGAATTGATAAGGAATTTACAGTTGAAACCTTTGGTTCAAAATGATACCTACGCACACAGATATAGGTGCAGGCACAAAGAGACAGACACACACACATGGGGACCTAAAATTCATTTCCATTCAAAATCCTTTTTTCCCTAACCCCTAACCCTTACCCAAACCCTAACCAAATCCCTGAACCTAACTCCTAACCCTAATACTATACCTAACCACTAACCCCTTACCCTAAACCTAATTGTAAGCCTAACCCTAAACGTACCTCTAAGCTTAAATAACCTTTGTCCCCATGAGGATTTGGGAAATTATCCCACGAGGGAAAATGTTCCTTATTTTACTATAGTTGTGGGGACTTAGGGGGATTTTAGGATAGAAGAACCTCTCCCCCACAAAGAGGAGCTACTTGTCTGAATTTATGACACCCTGATGCCCTCTATCTGTGTACATAGAGGTGGTCCTCTCACAGCCATACAGCAACCCTCAGTGCCTCGAAGCTGCATGGAACTGCAATGATAGCTCTGTTGCATATTTAAGTGATAATGCCAGAGAAGCCGGTGTTTGGAGGATATATTGGCATGGGTGTTGTTAACTGTGTCAATATATCCTGCAAACACCGGCTTCAAGGACATTATCACTTTTAAACAAATATTCAAATATTGATTTACATATTTTTTTTAACATTTTGATTAATTTATTCATGATATTTCATCCTTCCACAAGATATAGTCCCGACACAAATCTAGGGTTGCTACCCAAGCGGGCTGGTCATTTAACAGTGTAGCCATTATAATAGCAAAGTAGCTGCATTTGCGTTTATTTAAGCTGTTTTCTAGCGAGACTTAGTTGGATACATCATGGGTCCACTCCCACTTTTCTGTCTTGGTCTTTATTTAAAAACTGAGTTTTATTCCAGAGGTGACTGTCACTCCATAAAGCTCTGCTAGGCTTGCTGCCAATAGTCAGTTTATGATTTCATTTCCTTTTTGATGGTTTTCTGCTTTTTTTTTAGCTAATGAGGCTTGATTTTGCTTGGCATGGAAAACGTGCTCTCTCATCAGGACACTTGTTCAGAGGAGATAGTCAACAACACAGCTAACACACTCACTTCCAACTGAAGCTGGAAATACTGCAAACTAGCTGCACTTTGTTTCGTTTTTACCTGATTTTTATTGACATTTCTTTGTATATATCCATAAAAATGATGCCAGCTGATTCATGATTTCGACTGGCTGAGAAACGCTGCCTGCCTGTCTTTCTGGTCCCGACTCCCGACACGTTCATTACTGTGGGACAGCTGGATATCGAATTTGAATATTGAAACAATGTTGCAAATATAGTAGAGACAGACAGCAAGGTTTATACAAAATCTCTGCTATTGAAAACTAAATGTTAGTCTAAAATAAATGTGAGATAATATCTAGATGCTTTTAATAGTGGAGATCAAGTATATAAATTACCTGGCTGGGCTGATGAGACAGTGGATTGCGCAGTCAGATGGAACAGAGTAAATAGGCATTTTTACGTCATAGATTTAGCCGTTGGTAACTTGTGGAATAGACATTGGCTGGAATGCGGTTTTAACCAATCAGCATGAAGGATTAGACCCACCCGTTGTACAACTGTTGACAACATCTCCTCTGTCATTGAAGTGTATTCATACACTCTCTTTGCACTGCCCACACACACACACACACACACACACACACACACTTGAAGTCGGAAGTTTACATACACCTTAGCCATACATTTAAACTCAGTATTTCACAATTCCTGACATTTAATCATAGTAAAAATTCCCTGTCTTAGGTCAGTTAGATCACTATTTTAAGAATGTGAAATGTCTGAATAATAGTAGAGAGAATTATTTATTTAAGCTTTTATTTCTTTCATCACATTCTCAGTGGGTCAGGAGTTAACATACACTCAATTAGTATTTGGTAGCATTGCCTTTAAATTGTCTAACTTGGGTCAAACGTTTCAGGTAGCCTTTCACAAGCTTCCCACAATAAGTTGGGTGAATTTTGGCACATTCCTCCTGACAGAGCTGGTGTAACTGAGTCAGGTTTGTAGGCCTCTTGCTCGCACACGCTTTTTCAGTTCTGCCCACAAATGTTCTATAGGCTGGAGGTCAAGGCTTTGTGATGGCCACTCCAATACCTTGTGACCAAGCTTTAACTTCCTGACTGATGTCTTGAGATGTTGCATCAATATATCCACATCATTTTCCTTTCTCATGATGTCCTCTACTTTGTGAAGTGCACCAGTCCCTCCTGCAGCAAAGCATCCCCACAACATGATGCTGCCACCCCCGTGCTTCACGGTTGGGATGGTGTTCTTCGGCTTGCAAGCCCCCACCTTTTTCCTCCAAACATAACAATGGTCATTATGGTCAAACAGTTCTATTTGTGTTTCATCAGACCAGAGGACATTTCTCCAAAAAGTATGATCTTTGTCCCAATGTGCAGTTGCAAACCGTAGTCTCACTTTTTTATGGCGGTTTTGGAGCAGTGGCTTCTTCCTTGCTGAGCGGCCTTTCAGGTTATGTTGATATAGGACTTGTTTTACTGTGGATATAGATACTTTTGTACCTGTTTCCTCCAGCATCTTCACAAGGTCCTTTGCTGTTGTTCTGGGATTGATTTGCACTTTTCGCACCAAAATACGTTCATCTCTAGGAGACAGATTGCGTCTCCTTCCTGAGCGGTATGATGGCTGCGTTGTTCCATGGTGTTTATACTTGCGTACTATTGTTTGTACAGATTAACTTGGTACCTTCAGGCGTTTGGAAATTGCTTCCAAGGATGAACCAGACTTGTGGAGGTCTACAATTTTTTTCTGAGGTCTTGGCTGATTTCTTTAGATTTTCCCATGATGTCAAGCAAAGAGGCACTGAGTTTGAAGGTAGGCCTTGAAATACATCTACAGGTACACCTCCAATTGATTCAAATGATGTCAATTAGCCTATCAGAAACTTCTAAAGACATTACATAATGTTCTGGAATTTTCCAAGCTGTTTAAAGGCACAGTCAACTTAGTGTATGTGAACTTCTGACCCACTGGAATTGTGATACAATGAATTATAAGTGAAATAATCTGTCTGTAAACAATTGTTGGAAAAATTACTTGTGTCATGCACAAAGTAGATGTCCTAACCGACTTGCCAAAACCATAGTTTGTTAAGAAGAAATTTGTGGAGTGGTTGAAAAATGAGTTTTGATGACTCCAACCTAAGTGTATGTAAACTTCCGATTTCAACTGTATGTTTGCACATGGACACACACAACACACAGAGGTACAGAGGTACACAAAGGTGAGTCACATGGCATTTCATTGCTTACATGACTTGTTTCCTTGGCCAGTATTTACCAAGGACATCTATAGAAGGGGGCGGCAGGTAGCCTAACAGTTAAGAGTGTTGGGCCAATGACCAGATCCCCGAGCCGACTATGTGAAAAATCGATCAATGTGCCTTTGAGCAAGGCACTTAACCCTAATTGCTCCTGTAAGTCTCTCTGGATAAGATCGTCTGCTAAATGACTCTAATGTAAATGTAATAGAATATCCTGAAGCTGTTGGTTTCACAAATGGTCTACAGCAGTAACGACTATGAAAGGCCTTGGATGTTTCCCAAATGGCACCCTAATCCTTATGTCGTGCACTACTTTTGACCACAGCCCTATGGGTCCTGGTCAAAAGTACTGCACTACATAGGGAATAGAGTGTCATCTGGGATGCACACCTTGACTCACCAGTGTTCCTGCAGGAGGAGTGAAGAAAGGGCTTTGTAATGGGGGTGACAGCAAAGCACCCAGAGCTAGGGACATTGTAAAACAAGTCCACTGGGGAAAAAAGTGGTGCAAATGAATTAAGGCAAGAGTGCTGGCTCAGCAGAAGTAATTTTCTTTGAGGTTTGTTCAGAGTCAAAGGATCATATTTCTTCGCAGGGCCTGATATATTCACGGACAAAAAAACCTCACAGACTAACAAGCTGAGAGATAAACATCGTCTTCAAAGGTTCCTTATTGGGTAGGGAAAAAAACTGTGCGTTACTCATAAATGAACAGGATTCACTTCAACATGATATCAATATTTAATTAGTTAATTTGCCAGGTTGTTGTTCAACGTATCCACTCTAAACTGAGTGTATGATTTAATTTCTGTATGACAACAATTACATCCCATTTTTATTGCTGTTTTCAGCTCCCTGATTAGCGGTTATTGAATTAATTATAGGGCACTCAATAGAATGGTTTGCTAACAAATTCCTTGTTGATGACTAGCTCATTGGTGTAATTTCACTAGAGAGGTGCATTCATTTAATTGGAGCTTGTTTAGATATCTACCTCCATTGTAGAGGAGGGGAATGAAGAGGAGATGAGAGGGAAGGGGAGCGGGGAGGAGAGGAGAGAACTGGAAAGTGGTGATTAATTGCAAAAGCAATCAAATCTGTATCTGGAAGACTGCTGTTAGATAAGCCTGAATGAATTTTAAATACTTTTTTTTTTCAAGATATACAAATTATTGTCCACTCTCAAAATGTCGTGAACGGTTGTTTGTGTCTCACTCACTGCCTTTAAAAATCTACAGTTGTGCACCGCAAGGTCATCTACTTGACTACTTGACTTGAACAATAAGTTAACAGTGTCGGCCATAGGGTCACAAATAAATGTGAAAGAAGAAAAAAAGAAAAAAAATGAAACTGGTCAGCAAATGCAACCATAATATTGGCGCCATAGTGATGTTCAAGTCATCCCTCACCACTGATGTTTTCTGGTAGGGCTACTTTAAGAAATACACCACTTGTATCTTCCTGGTAATGCCCTGGATGGATACACAAGTGGGAGAGCTTATATACTAGTGTAACCGATGTGAAAAGGCTAGCTAGTTAGCGGTGGTGCGCGCTAATAGCGTTTCAATCGTTGACTTCACTCGCTCTGAGAACTTGAAGTAGTTGCTTCCCTTGCTCTGCAAGGGCCGTGGCTTTTGTGGAGCGATGGGTAACGATGCTTTGAGGGTGGCTGTTGTCGATGTGTGCAGAGGGTCCCTGGTTCGAGCCCAGGTAGGGGCGAGGAGAGGGACGGAAGCTATACTGTTACACTAGCACACCAACAAAGGGTGTGACTGGGACATGATCCCCTCCTATGGTAACAGTCAAACGTTTGGACACACCTATTCATTCCAAGTTTTTATTTAGACTATTTTCTACATTGTAGAATAATACAAAAGACATCAAAACTATGAAATAACACATATGGAATCATGTAGTAAACAAAAAAGTGTTCAACAAATCAAATCCAAATATATTTTAGATTCTTCAAAGTAGCCACCCTTTGCCTTGATGACAGCTTTGCACACTCTTGGCATTCTGTCAACCAGCTTCATGAGGTAGTGACCTGGAATGCATTTCAATTAACAGGCGTGCCTTGTTAAAAGTTAATGTGTGGAATTTCTTTCCTTCTTAATGTGTTTGAGCCAATCAGTTGTGTTGTGACAAGGTAGGGGTGGTATACTGAAGATAGCCCTATTTGGTAAAATACCAAGTCCTTATTATGGCAAGAACAGCTCAAATGAGAAAAGAGAAACGACAGTCCATCATTACTTTAAGACATAAAGGTCAGTCAATACGGAAAATTTCAAGAACTTTGAACGTTTCTTCAAGTGCAGTCGCAAAAACCATCAAGCGCTATGATTAAACTGGCTCTCATGAGGACCGCCACAGGAAAGGATGACCCAGAGTTACCTCTGCTGCAGAGGATAAGTTCATTAGAGTAACCAGCCTCAGAAATTGCAGCCCAAATAAATGCTTCACAGAGTTCAAGTAACAGACACATCTCAACATCAACTGTTCAGAGGAGACTGCGTGAATCAGGCCTTAATGGTCGAATTGCTGCAAAGAAACCACTACTAAAGGACACCAATAATAATAAGAGACTTGCTTGGGCCAAGAAACACGAGTAATGGACATTAGACAAGTGGAAATCTGTCCTTTGGTCTGATTTGATAGTCCAAATTTGAGATTTTTGGTTCCAACCGCCGTGTCTTTGTGAGATGCAGAGTAGGGGAACGGATGATCTTCGCATGTGTGGATCCCACAGTGAAGCATGGAGGAGCTGTGATTGATGTATTTAGAATTCAAGGCACACTTAACCAGCATGGCTACCACAGCATTCTGCAGTGATACCCCATCCCGTCTGGTTTGCGCTTAGTGAGACTATAATTTGATTTTCCAACAGGACAATGACCCAAAACACACCTCCAGGCTGTGTAAGGGCTATTTCACCAAGGAGTGTGATGGAGTGCTGCATCAGATGACCTGGCCTCCACAATAACCCGACCTCAACCCAATTGAGATGGTTTGAGATGAGTTGGATTGCAGAGAGAAGGAAAAGCAGCCAATAAGTATTCAGCATATGTGGGAACTCCTTTAAAACGGTTGGAAAAGCATTCCAGGTGAAGCTGGTTGAGAGAATGCCAAGACTGTGCAAAGCTATCATCAAGGCAAAGGGTGGCTACTTTGAACAATCAAAATTATAGATCACTACATGATTTCATATGTGTTATTTAATAGTTTTGATGTCTTCACTAGTATTATACAATGTAGAAAATAGTACAAATAAAGAAAAACCCTTGAATGAGTAGGTGTGTCCAAACTTTTGACTGGTACTGTATATAGATCACATAAACACATACCTCTTTATGGATGAGCGGCACCACTAAATCCCTCTGTTTGACTATATTGCACTGTTCTAAGCAGCCACATATGTTGGTCTCTTTATTAACCTATGGCAATGACATACATTCACTTAGAGTGTCAGCTTAGACCTGGAACACCAGATAGGAGGATAGAAATAAAGCCCATGCCTCATTGTGATCAGGATTTGTTTTTGCTTTCCGTGCTACCAGATGTCACCTCTTGCTGGGGTGTTAAACATGAGAAACGTGTGTAACTGATGTTTTTACTCACTGTGTTGCGCAAACATTTAACTCTGTGGAGACACAACAGGGCCGTGTTCGTTAGGCATTAATCGGAAGATAACAGACTGAAGCAGGGAGGGATTATCTAGACTTGTTCTAATAAGAAAAATGTTTTGTTTTCCTTTGCAAAACATTTGCCACAGTGTATCCTGCTGAACACAACCCTGTAACACTAGGGATGTCAGGCACCATATTATATATAAAAGTATGCAAACATTGACAACTGTCTCTGTTTTCGCCCATATAGTAAATGGTATATGTCTGAAACATGTCTGTCATGTACTCTCTGGGGGTTAGAGGAACAGACATTTTATCAGCAGGGGACAATCTTTCATATCACTCCCAAAGAGGAAAAAGGATTGCCTTTTTTTTCTCCCCCTTGTTATCTAAGAGGCACACGAATCGACAGAGTAAAACGGTAAAAGCAATTGCCATGGAACTTCTAAGGGAATTGTTTTCCCCAAGAATGGAGTATTCACTTAGAATGTTGTTGTTTTCTCTCTCTCTCTCTCTCTCTCTCTCTCTCTTTGTCTCTCTCTCTTTCTGTCTCACTCTCTGTCTCTCCCTCTGTCTCTCTCTCTTTCTGTCTCACTCTCTGTCTCTCTCTCTGCTCTTTCTGGGATCCCGGGAGTCTGTTGGTTGCGTAGTAGTGGTGCTGTGGGTTCAAGCAGAGGATTAGATGGCAGACAAATGCTTTTAATCCCTTGAGTCTGCCAGCCCCCCCTCCGTTGCACGCTTAGTATGCATCAGAACGAACAACAGACAAAAATCTAGTGCTTCCTCTCCTCCTTCTAACATTCCCTGTCTTTTGTCTCCATTTCGAATCAAGAAACAGCTATGTGCCGATAGGTCTCTCTCTGATCATTCGCTGCTATTTCTAACCAATATAAAGAACTATATCTTCTTGTGTAAATAGAATAGATAAACATGTGCCTAGTGTCTGTTCTATTGTGTTGACACAAAGAATCCCTATTGCATGTTTATCACTCTTGCTCAGCTATTTGAAGGAAGAGTGTTTTAAGAGAGGCAAGTGACTGTGAAAAATTGCAATTGGTATCTCTGAGATGGCATTTGTGAGTGTGTTGTACCCCACATCTGAGGGGATCCGACTAGTACGGTCAGATGATACTATAGAGTTCAGCCCATAGCATGTCCTCAGTAAGGGACACAGGGAAACCCAAATGTGACAAAAGACGAAAACTGCTATCCTGACGTCTGTACTGGCTGCTAGTACAGCCTGGTCTCATAGACTAGACGTAACATAGTAAATGAAAAACCGGGATAATCAAATTGGTATGGTATGTTTTGTTTGGTATGGCTACATAGGACAGAATGTTACTAAAGGCAAAATCAAAAGTATGAGGGTTGGTCAGGGTAGATTGGTGGGCGTATAACGTGAATGTCTAGCAACCCAAAGGTTGCACGTTCGAATCTCATCATGGATAACTTAAGCATTTTGCAACTACTTAACATGCTAGCTAACCCTTCCCCTAACCCTTTAACCTAACTCCTTATCTTAACACTTAACCCCTAGCCTAGCTAACATTAGCCACCTAGCTAAGGTTAGTGTTAACCACCTAGCTAACGTTAGCTACTTCAAATTGGAATTCGTAACATATCATACGTTTTTGCAAATTCATAACATTTGTAAGATAAGACACGAAATGGAAGATGGACATCCACAAATGAATACATACCATACGAAACGTAACATATTATACTAATTGGAGTGCCCAAGATTTCCATTTACTTTGTTATATCTAGGTTGGCTATTACTGGCATCTTGAGATGCCAGGGGTTTAAGTGATCCATCATATGAATCTGTCCAGGTTGACTGTTCATGTCTCCAGTCTACGACATTTGATAAAGACGGACACAGACAGTTAGACAGACAGATGACGGACATACTTTCACATTCACTTCTTGTCATTTAACAGACTCTTACCTAAACCAATATATAACCTATGGGGAGGGGCAAAGTATGTGCCAGGTAGACCCATATAAAACAAAACCTGTTCAAAGAAGAACAAGTGGATAAGTGCAAGGGTGGAGGGAATCAAGGGTTGAGGTGGTGGAGTAGCCAGGTGCAGTTTGAAGAGAACACACCTACACCTTTGATGTTCAAACCGTTGAGGACATCTAAAAAGACGTCAGGCTATAGGAAAGTGTCTGCTTTTTCATTTACTATCGTCTCCTGTGCAGGCATGCGGGGGACACAGCTCTTTCAACTACAATTGATCTAACAGCTCACATACAGTATGGCACATTGACTTGACCTAGAATCTGATTAAGAATTTAGGTTAAGCTATTATTTCAAAGTGGGGGTAGCAGAGGAAACAAGACAAGAAGTATACTTCATTAGTCCACACGAGGTGGAAATTTGTCTTCTGATTTCATCCAACCCCCCTGATATATACACACACACACAAACACACATTAGATTGGAGAGGCTGGAGCAGACATCATTTACAAATGAAGCATGTGTGTTTAGTGAGTCCACCAGATCAGAGGCAGACCAGAGATAAGCGCATGTATAGAGTATCACAGTATGAGTCATAACACCCATAAAACCTAGCCGTCAAACAAGGAAAGGGTTCTAATAGTTTTTCCACCATTCATTTTTCCCATAGGGGATTTTAGAAACTTAAAATAAGGGCTGTGCTTCGCATAGGCTTACCCTTGCGTGATGTTTTGATGACCGTGTAAATCTCTCTAGGACAAGGTGACTTACGTATATATTCACCTGTATTTACCCACCAAAAAAATAAATGCTAATTAGCTGCAAATGTGGCTATCATAAAGAACTACAAATGCCATGATGATCTAAATGAGACTGCCGAATCGAGGCAAAGGTAAACATCTCTGGGTTAACTATCTAATGTTAACTAACTCTAGTAATTAATAAATTGGCAACATTTCTTTAAATGGACAATTCTGTGAACTGTCTTGTGCAAGTTTTACATCGATACAATACCTGTTTGCAAAGGTGTCAGCTAGATGTGACGAGCAGGAGCTTGCAGGGATTTGTAGTTTTGCACGATGTCTACTTTGATCATAATTAGCATTTTTTAATCTAAGAGTAAATAGAGCCGAGCATATTGATTAAAGTCACCTTGTCCGAGAGAGATTTACATGGTTGTTGAAACATCCTTCCTGGGTAAGCCTACACAAACAGCCATTTTTTTCCTCTAAAATCCCCTATGGGAAAAATGAATGGTGGAAAAATTATTGGAACCATTTCCCTGTTTGACAGCTAGGTTTAATGGGTATTATGACACCTCCACTGTGAGGCTCTATTGGACCATTTTCCTGTCCTTGCTAAGCATTCAACATGTAAGGAGTACTTTTGGTGTCAGGAAAAATGTATTGAGTAAAATATACATCTTTAGGAATGACGTGAAGTAAAAGTTGTAAGAAATAGTTGTAAGTACAGATACACCAAAAACGACTTACACGATTGTGTAAAAATACTTCAAAGTATTTTTTATTTTGTTTTACACTACTGCTATTTACTGTCAGGCCTAACAGGCAAACATTTTAATTTCCCAAAATGCATAGGATATTGTATGGTTATCCTAGTCTTGCAATCGGTTAGTCCATTATCACCTTTACCCTGTCGTTCCTAGTAGGCTATAACGGATTGACTTCGCTCTCACTTCTCTGTGAGTTTGGTCTGTGTTCTAAACTGCCTGGGGTTTTCAGCTTGCTTTGACAAACACCCCTCCCCCCAAGCTTTGGCGAAACAGGAACAACTCCTTTGAGAGAGAGAGAGAGAGAGAGAGAGAGAGAAAAAAAAAAAGCTGCACAAGTTTGGAACGTCTTGGAGAAGCCCTTGTTATCGCTTGGAGTATACTAGTCAGGAGCGGAGATTTATTCATGCAAAATCTGGAACTATTCTACTGCTCTGGTTTAATCGTGGAAAAATAACAGTTTAACCTCGTCTTTCGCGTAGGCCTAACCTATTTTTATGAAAATGGTTTACTTTACTCGAGGATAATTATTGGTGCAAGTCTATTTGTGTATGGAATCATTTGTCCTCAACGAAGAAAGATGGGACTCGTGGAGCTCTGTATACATATGTGATATCGTGTTCAACAATGAAGGATATTGTGTCAGACACAATGGGTAAGGGAGGGTTTCCCTTTGCATCTAACGTTACTCTACCTAACCAAGCTATATATCTTTAAAAAAAATGTTTTATCCCATGCCCTTTCAGCTGTAAACATACTTGGCCTTGCTCCGTTGGGAAGTCAGACCCTTATACTCTGAAGTTAACGTTACACCTTTAAACATTCTTCAATTTGCTATTTCAATATATCGCTTCAAAGTTGTCCCTGGTGCTAGTTTTGTCCTATTAATTTGTGTAGATGGGTATTTGTCCATTGCAGCACACATGCAGCTTCTTTCTATTTTCGTAATGCATCGATTTGTGGGGGGTTACTTACTTTCCCCACTAATACTAATCAATTCTGACTTTCGGTTTCACCTAGAAAACTTAAATTACTGCACTTATCCAGGTCTACGCGTGCTGAAACCATTACAAGGCAGTAAGCAACACATCCTGCAAATGTTGATCGTGATTCGCCGACTTGGCCTGAAGCTTTTTGTCCCATTCTGTGACCAACCCGACGTTTTCCAGTGGAAGGCTTGAACAGCCGTGGTTGAATACGCTAAATCTATCGTTACCTTTCGTGTTGCAGTGGCTCCTGGTTTTGATCCGCATGTTATTAAAGGCGAGCGTGAAAGGAGATGGTTTGTAACTGTCTGGCCAACAAAAAAACAAAGCTACGAGAGGGTACAGTAATTCTCCCATTCATGGTATCCGACTCAATATGGAATGGGACGTCTGCAACATATTCTGAAATGAATGTAGCCCACACTCTTTTGCATATGTAAACACTGGATTGGAGGTACTGGAAAATGTTGAATCATACGTTTTATATTCATAATAGGTGTTGTGTCAGTTAGTTGGAAATTTGCATTACCACCCCTTTGTAGTTATAAAAATGGTATTTATGCTGTGTAACTAGCCCGTTTTGTTTCTTGAGCAAAGACTGTCTGTTTACTTGTTCTACCCATAGAGAATACTGCGTCATGTCCTGTGTCCACCTGGTTGTGGTTCCTGCTTGAATGGTAGGTTAGTTAGATAACCAAAGCCTTGGCCTATTCACTCTGCTCACGACTGTTTGGGCAGATTCAATATTTGCCAAAAGGTTATTTTGGTGGTGTAGACTATTCATATAGAAGATGTGAATGATGCCATGGTCAGAAGAGCTGATGAAGCCGTATAACACTCATTTTGCCAGCATGGAAAATACATCGGCTGCAGTACAGTAGGTTAAAGCTAGAATCCTTAGTTGTTACATCCATTTTTGGACTTATAAATTAATGATATATATACCCATTGATTCTTGAAGAATATAACTTATTTCAAGCCCTCAAGCCCTCCTTTCAAGCCTCATGAGCTTAGTTCAAGTGTTTTACCCCATCAGAACCCAAACTATTTGTTTTATGCCAATGTTTGTGACAATGACCTAAATGTAAACAAACACTGTATAGCCTCAACATGGTTAAAACTATCATTTTGATATCATGGTCAGGGTTTCATTCATATCTCTGTCTGAATTTGATAGTGGTTACATTTCTCCAGGCCAATCTCAAGCTTTTTACCAAAACAGGTGGGGTGGCTGCGTTGCCATTGTTTCAACTATGCATCCAAGGTTTAAGATTATAATTAAGGCCTTAAAGTTTATGCATACCAGGCTAGGGTAACGCTATTTCCAAGTTGTCCTTTTGGATCAATTGGTATTTCATTCTAGCTGTCCCATAGTTTTACTGTTAGCTGTCCCATAGTTTTACTGCTGTGCAGTGGCTTAAACCTGGGCATCTAACCTAATGTCAAAGCTGACGTGCGTCACAAATGCTGTGGATATGCAGTTAACATGTAGGTTGTCTGCTATCTATTCCCTTTGCACTGTGGGTAGAATCTGCCTTGTGGTTCCATTGCCTTTGTATATGTGATGGTTTTATATATTAGCTTGGTATATGTGGGATGTATCATGTACACATTATACAAGTTTTCTATATATCATTTCCCTTGTGCATCTTAGTTGTTAAATGTGTAATTGCTAAATTGCATGGCCTCTGTTGCCGCCAGAGAAAGAAGAAACACAAGCTAAAATAAAAAGCGAACACACGTTCGATTTGGGACCGACTGTGTCTGCCTCTTCCTATTGTATTCCTATTTGAATTATTCCTCTCTAAGACATTGCCCTGAAACCTCTAAAAAGTCACACTGCTTTTCAACCAGACATTGAATGTATCGATTGTGCCTTTTTTAAAAGCGGCTTGATGATAAATTCATCAAAAAAAGAAACGTCCTCTCACTGTCAACTGAGTTTATTTTCAGCAAACTTAACATGTGTAAATATTTGTATGAACATAAGATTGAACAACTGAGACAAACTGAACAAGTTCCACAGACATGTGACTAACAGAAATGGAATAATGTGTCCCTGAACAAAGGGGGGTCAAAATCAAAAGTAACAGTTAGTATCTGGTGTGGTCACCAGCTGCAATAAGTACTACAGTGCATCTCCTCCTCATGGACTGCACCAGATTTGCCAGTTCTTGCTGTGAGATGTTACCCCACTCTTCCACCAAGGCACCTGCAAGTTCCTGGACATTTCTGGGGGGAATGGCCCTATCCCTCACCCTCCGATCCAACAGGTCCCAGACGTGCTCAATGGGATTGAGATCCGGGCTCTTCACTGGCCATGCAAGAACACACAGAACGATCAGTATGGCTGGTGGCATTGTCATGCTGGAGGGTCATGTCAGGATGAGCCTGCAGGAAGGGTACCACATGAGGGAGGAGGATGTCTTCCCTGTAACGCACAGCGTTGATATTGCCTGCAATGACAACAAGCTCAGTCCGATGATGTTGTGACACACCGCCCCAGACCATAAAGGACCCTCCACCTCCAAATCGAACCCGCTCCAGAGAACAGGCCTTGGTGTCACGCTCATTCCATCGACGATAAACGCGAATCCGACCATCACCCCTGGTCAGACAAAACCGCAACTCGTCAGTGAAGAGCACTTTTTGCCAGTCCTGTCTGGTCCAGCAACAGTGGGTTTGTGCCCATAGGCGACATTGTTGCCCGTGTTGTTTGGTGAGGACCTGCCTTATAACAGGCCTACAAGCCCTCAGTCCAGCCTTTCTCAGCCTATTGCGGACAGTCTGAGCACTGATGGAGTGATTGTGCGTTCCTGGTGTAACTCGGGCAGTTGTTGTTACCATCCTGTACCTGTCCCGCAGGTGTGATGTTTGGATGTACTGATCCAAACATTACACGTGGTCTGCCACTGTCCGTCCTGTCTCCCTGTAGCGCTGTCTTAGGCATCTCACAGTACGGACATTGCGAGTTATTGCACTGGCCACATCGTTCATGCAGATGAGCATGGACTCTGGGCATCTTTCTTTTGGTGTTTTTAGTAGAAAGGCCTATTTAGTGTTCTAAGTTCTCATAACTGTGACCTTAATTGCCTACCGTCTGTAAGCTGTTAGTGTCTTAACGACCGTTCCACAGGTACATGTTCATTAATTGTTCATGGTTCATTGAACAAGCATGGGAGACAGTGTTTAAACCCTTTACAATGAAGATCTGTGAAGCTATTTGGATTTTTACGAATTATCTTTGAAAGACAGGGTCCTGAAAAAGGGCCGTTTCTGTTTTTGCTGAGTTTATGAATGAGATGTAAACGTGTGTGGTCCTTTGATAATCATGTTCCTCAACCAAAAGTGTATTTAGGTCTTTGGAGATCTGAGGCCTGTTTAGGAGGATGTAATGTCACGGAATGTTCGGAGAGAGAATGTATTGCGTAGAACAGAAATGATTGTCTCTCAGATGGGAAAGGGGATTGTGTCAACTGGATTTGTTCTATTTCCATCTGTGATATTCTGAGCGTTTTAAAGACCCTGAATACACCCCTGATGGTTATCTTTTTTTCACTCTCCAGGTTTGTGAATGGGCACTGTGATCTTCTGCTGAGAGGGAGTGCCGGGATTTGAGGCTCTGTGACAGTTGTGACTCCGGGCCGACGCTAAGCCAGTCAGCTTGCTTTATCTGCCAGACCAAGGTCAAAGGGCACGACAAAGGGAACCCAGGGATAGGCTCTCCTCATGAGGAGTAGCCGGGGTCTCTGAGACCTGGGGTCATTTTAAGGTAAGGAACATCACAAACTCACACACGCGTGTAGCCGCCATGTTACTTTGTCACTGTTTTACAGGCATGTGATATGTGAAAATGTTTTTGTGCTTGTTGGCGAATGTGTCAATTATATTCAAGCATTAGGAATGTTAGGGACAACACGTATTACGGACTACAATATGGTTAATCAAACGTTTTATTATTTTTGTATGACAACGTATTCACAGATATCGACTCTTCCCATGACATCTGACTGCTTAAGATGTGTTTTTCTATTTGTGCATGGGATCTAAGAGTCTAAACTTAAAGAACTCAAAGAGCAGTAACAGGGGAATCTTGACGTAATAGCTTACTCCACAAATCTCAGATGTGGGGTGGGGGGGGGGCGCGCATGGGTTCAGGCCCTGGGCAGAGGACAGGGCACCCTGTTTATGGAACGGTATGCTGTGTTGCAGGGCTTATCTCAGGCCCTGCCTACACACACACACCATGTGTGACGCCAGCCTGGGAAGAGCTGAGGGCGGGCACATGCAAATGGCATGAAACAGCCCAGCATACCATCCTGTAATCACATTCCGTGACCTACACACCCACTAATGGCCTCAGATGTAGGAACACAGAGGCTGACAGACAGGAAATGGTGTGTGTGTGCGCGCATATGTATTGGAGACTGTGTGGTGTGAGGCGTGCGCTGTCTCCATAGCTGGGCGGTATACCATATTTTATGGTATTGAAGCAGGGACTGGTTTGGGTTTTTACTTTACCTTATATACCGGTATTTGAATGTTTTGGTTTGTTAAATGTGATACTCCATGTGTAATGTCAATTTTTTGAGTTTACTTTGCTACTTGAGTCATTTCTCTCCGCGCAACACATACCTAGCCATGCCCCCTGTCACTCAAGGAGCGCATTTGATGTTCCTCAACCACGAGACACTTGCGTTCAGTCTGCATGGTCAATGCAGCACATGCAACAATGTTGATGATGACAATGCTGTTTTCACTCTGCTTCTTAATATAAATCCACTAGCGTTCTATAATGACACTAAAGGTTTGTGTTTCTTACATCAGCAAACAGCTAGTTTGTCTTTTCTTAGCAAGTTGCCCTAAATCTTGTTAACCGCTAATGCTAATAGCTAGCTAATAAATGTACTGAGTAAGAGCATACGTAGCTAGCTAATACAGTCTGCTAATACCAGTGATGGTGTAGATCTAAATCAGCATGTTGTTTGTGCAAGAGTATCTTCAAAATCAAAGAGGAATATGCAAAGCAGGGATATGTTGGCTACATGATGTAGGTAAGAGAGAACATGCAATATAGCCAAAGCTTATAGGGTCCCCTAGGAAACACTTATCGACACTTTAGTTCCTACTGTCACAATAACCCCTCCCTGGCATTTTGTCATCTCAAACAACAGTGTATTCAAAGTTCCTACTATTATATTCTAACTATAGAATTAAAATAGTCATTCTATTTCCATGATTCCAACAGTTTTTTGCTCTTATTGGAAAGTCAAATTGCAATTGCAACATTTGGTTAAAAATAAGTCCTAGATGATTTGTCCATATCGTGCAACCCTACGTGGCAGTGTGGACATTTTCTCAATTGAGGAGTGGTGTAAAGTACTTAAGTAAAAATAATTTAAAGTACTATGTATGTATGGGTATGACCCTAGGATCACTCACTACTCATAAAGCAAATGTAGAACTTGTATTACTGAAAAACTAAAAATACCATCAAATACTGTCCAATTAAAAAATACATATATTTTTTAAATACGGTGAAGTAATATTTCGGCCATATCGCCCAGCCATAGTCTAGTTATGTCCTTTAATTCGGACCAGTTACGTCCAGTTCGTCCAGTTGCATGACATACTCCTGGCTCTACATATAGGCTAATGCTTCATTTTGGATTTCACTATTGTTGGTGATCTAAATTAGTGACACTAAAATGCTCACCAAATCCGTACTGGCTAAAATGTTTCTGTTAACATTGTCCTTCCTAACACAGTTCTATCAACTTTGGCTTGACTCAGGTGTGTGTGTAACGGATGTGAAACGGCTAGCTTAGTTAGCGGTGCGTGCTAAATAGCGTTTTAATCGGTGACGTCACTTGCTCTGAGACCTTGAAGTAGTAGTTCCCCTTGCTCTGCAAGGGCCGCGGCTTTTGTGGAGCGATGGGTAACGATGCTTCGTGGGTGACTGTTGTTGATGTGTGCAGAGGGTCCCTGGTTCGCGCCCGGGTATGGGCGAGGGGACGGTCTAAGGTTATACTGTTACATGTGGATTAGGTATTGGAGGGTGTTCTGTTCTGGTTGATTGTGATTGGTGACATTCTGCACATACTGTTGATGGTGTTAGACTTTTGGGAGATTCTGATGTGAGCAGTCCCTATGTTTTCATAAGAGTAGGCCATGTTGGGTCATGTTCATTAGGGCACTGAACTGGAAATGTTTTCAAACATTTATCAATTGGATAAACCCAGATAGTACAACCCAGTATCAGTCGGTTTTCTACTATTTAAAGCCTAATGAACATGACCATGGTGAAGTGCTGTCTCTCCCTCCACTCATGTGCAGTGTGTGGGTGTTGCTGCCCTTTCCACCAGTGCCCAACTGACCTGGCTGTGACCCAGCTACTCTCCCATAGTGCACTGGGCCATCTGTCACTGCCACAGCTGCCACATACTATGGCTCTAATAAATGGGCCTCCTTTTTAATCTGGCATGGTTGGTTACTATTCCTCAAAACCCCATTGGAGAAATGGAACGTTCTCTTTTTACTTCTTCCTCCTGCATAATGATAATTCTTATCGCCTATCTCTCTCTGTCATGGTCTCTCTCGCTCTCTCTCCTCTCCCTGTGTAATCAGAAATTGTAGGGTTTCGCAGTGGTTCAGAGTTTGCTGGTACTGTCACATACCTCTAAATGAACTATCACAACCAGGAGGATCCTCGATCCTCGTTTAAATCTCTAGTTTGGGAACATTTTGGCTTCCCGTTAGATTATAACGGAGATGGACAGAGAGTTGTGGATAAAACAGTATGTCGCCACTGCTCAACGAGAGTGGCTTATGTAGCTGCCAACACCTCAAACATGTTGACACTTAACATTTATGCCGAAATCACCCCAGTATTCCTACCACCGGAGCAAGATGGAAACAACACAACTTTGTCTCCCGTCTGTATTCGCGCTGCCCTTTGCAGCAGATTCGGACCTGGCCAAAGAAATTACAAGAGCCGTAGGTGTTTATAGCTGCGCCCGTTCTCAGTGGTTGAGAATAGGGGGGTTTCAGTACCTCGTGAAAGTGCTCAAGCCACGTTACGAACTTCCCTCTCGCACCCATTTCAGCAACTGGGTAGTACCTGCTCTATATAAGCAAGCCAAAGTTGTGTTGGGCGTGTCGCGCTTACTACAGATGGATGGGGCTACAGAGAGCTACTTAACAGTGACAGCCCATCACATTAACCACAGAGTGGGAGATGAGAAGTACTGTGCTACAGACACGACCGCGTTATGAGTCACACAATTGCACAACTTTTTCTCTCTGTAAGAGAAATGTTATAGCATAGGCCATATACAATGCCCGAGCCATGTTTTTACATATTGACTTCACACGCATATTGCACTTTATTTTAGCGTTGTTTTTGAGTCTTTTCGGTGTTAACACTTAAGTAAATAAAAATGGACTGTAGTAACTGCAATATGTAGCGAACCGTTTGTTTGGTGAATTGTTACACCCCTACTTTCTGTGATTGGCTAGTGATACCCCCAGTGAGGGAATGGCTTTCTGTGATTGGCTAGTGACACCCCCTGAAAATGGAAACACTCTCTCTGATTGGCTGGTGGCCACCGAGTTTAGCTCAGTTCCTTGTAGTGGAATCTTGTCATTTCAGCTCATGATGCGAGTATGAAGGTTGCCAGGTCTCCTGATACCTTATCCCTCCCTGAGTTGAAAAATGTAGGGTGCGCTGATTTGGAACGCTTTACGGGTGGGGGAGGGGTGCGTTTTGGCATCCTCCACTGAAAGAGGAGAACTCTGGGATTTCTCTCCTCCATTCCCCCTTTCTATCCCAAATAATCCCTTCTGCTAACAAGGCACATTTTCCTTTTTCTTTTCACTCTGTAACCATAATATGGCTAGTTAAGCATTGGCAAGACATTGTAACCTTATGCTATATGAATGCACTGGCGAGGCTTTGCCAAGCGCAATGAGTTCTGGAGTGGCACTATATTGCCAATGGCTTCTCCCGATGCCAAGGCCAGGTTGTGTCACGGTGCCAGTGTGCCAAGAAGAGCTGAGGCCTGCCAGGACATTAAATGGGCTGCTTTTTGAACTCTCTCTCACTGGCAAAGGATTCTGCTCCAGTTCCTGCGGCGTGCTTGTTCTAGCTAAACACAGTTTGATATGGGGGGGGGCACAGGCTTTCATCACCCATAGATGAAATGCTCCTAGTGCTAGGATGTTATGATAGGAACACGAGCGTTGTTCAGCGGTATTGTAAGCACAACCTCTCATCACCACTGTGAGTTGTCCGGCTCTGTGTGTCTGTCGCGTCACTCGCGTCACCGGCTGATGGTCTGACACCGTGTCCGCCCATGCGCCAACCATTTGGCTGCGTGTGCCTGTGCCCACGAACCCATTCCAAAAGGGGTGGCAGGGGGAAACAGACTGGCAGAGGAGAATGCCAGGGGCCGTAGATCAGCCTTGTGATAAATGAACAGGGCTTTTTAGACAAAGCTTGGCTTCTCTATGCGGTCCAGAGATTCTCTTTGACCTGTTTAAAAAAATATATATATTTTCCTGCTCTGAAATTACAGAGCTGAACTTCCTGCACTACGAATACTGTAATGACATAACTGAAATTTCCGCAACGACAACTGAAATTCCTGTTCGACGAGCTTATATTTGACCTTGTCACGGCTTATCATTGCAGTTGAAGGGACGGATACAATGATTTCGTTAAATCACTCATAGACCATGGAGAAAGAGCCTGGGTTGTGTAGATTGTGACTCACCAAACTCGGTTCCACTGCTCCAAGTGGTAAATGCCGTACGTACTTTTAACCGCTTTGCCGAGAACTTACCTGTTCAAGTAGTTCATGGCTTCATAGGCCTATTGAGTGAACAGTGTTATATGAGAACATGTACATGAGATTCATGCAGAACCATTGACCAGTTTCATGAAGTACCAAGCAGGTGTTTTGCTATTGACTGGTTGGTTGTTTAGCAACAAAACCGAAGTGTGCGCATCTCTGGTGCAAAACAGACGTTTGGCAGAGCTTGTTGAAAACATGTAAATTATTTTAAGTCTCCAATGTTTATTGAAAACGAGCACATTTACACAATGAGCACTTGTCTCTCAAATACGTCGTTACAGTTGTTGGTTAGCTAGTGAATTTGAGCCATATTAGCATTGACATGAAATCAGTCAACACCTCCGAACAAGACACGTGACCCACATACAGTTGAAGTCGGAAGTTTACACTTAGGTTGGAGTCATTAACTTGTTTTTCAACCACTCCACACATTTCTTGTTAGCAAACTATAGTTTTGGCAAGTCGGTTATGACATCTACTTTGTGCATGACAAGTAATTTTTCCAACAATTGTTTACAGACAGATTATTTCACTGTATCACAATTCCAGTGGGTCAGTAGTTTACATACACTAAGTTGATTGTGCCTTTTAAACAGCTTGGAAAATTCCAGAAAATGATATCATACCTTTTTTAGAAGCTTCTGATTGGCTAATTGACATCATTTGAGTCAATTGGAGGTGTACCTGTGGATGTATTTCAAGGCCTACATTCAAACTCTTGTCTCTTTCCTTGACATCATGGGAAATTCAAAAGAAAAAGATTGTAGACCTCCAAGTCTGGTTCATCCTTGGGAGCAATTTCCAAACGCCTGAAGATACCACGTTCATCTGTACAAATAATAGTACGCAAGTATAAACACTATGGGACCACTCTGCCATCGTACCGCTCAGGAAGGAGACACACTCTGTCTCCTAGAGATGAACGTACTTTGGTGCGAAAAGTGCAAATGAATCCCAGAACAACAGCAAAGGACCATGTGAAGATGCTGGAGGAAACTGGTACAAATGTATCTATATCCACAGTAAAACGAGTCCTATATCGACATACCCTGAAAGGCCGCTCAGCAAGGAAGAAACCACTGCTCCAAAGCTGTCATAAAAAAGTAAGACTACGGTTTGCAACTGCACATGGGGACAAAGATCGTACTTTTTGGAGAAATGTCCTCTGGTCTGATGAAACAAAAATAGAACTGTTTGGCCGTAATGACCATCATTATGTTTGGAGGAAAAAGGGGGATGCTTGCAAGCCGAAGTACACCATCCCAACCGTGAAGCACGGGGGTGGCAGCATCATGTTGTGGGAGTGCTTTGCTGCAGGAGGGACTGGTGCACTTCACAAAATAGATGGCTCCATGAGAAAGGAAAATTATGTGGATATATTGAAGCAACATCTCAAGACATCAGTCAGGAAGTTAAAGCTTGGTCGCAAATGGGTCTTCCAAATGGACAATGACCCCAAGCATACAAGTACTTCCAAAGTTGTGGCAAAATGGCTTAATTAAGGACAACAAAGTCAAGGTATTGGAGTGGCCATCACAAAGCCCTGACCTCCAGCCTATAGAACATTTGTGGGCAGAACTGAAAAAGTGTGTGCGAGCAAGGTGTCCTACAAACCTGACTCAATTACACCCGCTCTGTCAGGACGAATGTGCCAGATTTCACCCAACTTCTTGTGGGAAGGTTGTGGAAGCTGCCAGAAACGTTTGACCCAAGTAAAACAATTTTAAGCAATGCTACCAAATACTAATTGATTGTATGTAAACTTCTGACCCACTGGGAATGTGATGAAAGAAATAAAAGCTGAAATTAATAATTCTCTGTACTATTTTCTGACATTTCACATTCTTAAAATAAAGTGGTGATCCTAACTGACCTAAGACAGGGCATTTTTACTAGGATTAAATGTCAGGAATTGTGAAACACTTACACCTAAGTCAAATAACTTGAGTTTATGTAAACTTCTGACTTCAACTGTATAATGCCTCTATCACACAGACAGTGTTTTTGCGCAAAACGGTACAAGGTATCATCATCTGGTTATGTGTGCAACAAAAGTTCAACATTCAGCTTCCACTACCATTTCTGTCAAGCCGCCTACGCGTACCGTTTGATGCATTTGTTCAATAAATCCAATGTATGCGCCACACAGAACGTACTACAACTGCCTCTGCAACGCAATGCTGCAAGACAAACGCAGTGTGCCATTGGAAATTAATGTACTGCAGGGAAATGTAGTCATGTAACATAAGAAAAGAAGGGAGCCCACAACTTTAATGTGTTTTTTTATTACTACCAAATAACTTACAAGTGCAATTATTTTGTAAATGCTGGTGTTAAATTCAATAAACAATGTAAAAAAAAATATTGTTTTAAAGAAATGAATGTACTTCTGGTGTACCAACGTGCCCGCACTGTTGGTGTGATCGAGGCGTCAGTCTGACGAAAGTGCGCAGACGCAGGGCGAGCTATAAAAGAGGGGCGCAAACTGATCTTCTCCCCGTGTGATCACTAAATAATGGTGTATGTTCTCGTATCGAAATGACGACTGGGCACAGATGGCGTCCTACAAATAGAATATCAGAGTTGAGAGCGTGATAGCAGACGCTTCATCCAATATCAGGTGTGACAGCTGTGAGCAGCCAGCCACATCCCCCAAACCAGCCATTAGCCAATTTAGCCGCTTCTCTCCGTCCGTTCCTTCTGCGCGTGATAGCAAGCTGGGGTGTGCAGACCGTGATGGGTTTTCTGTTACCGTTGTTTAATTATTGGATTGGCTCAGAGCGCGAGCGAAGTGGGTACGTTTTATTTTCGACTGTAAGAACAAACAGACCAGTCTGACTAAACTTCGCTGTCACACAGCCTCTGAAAGCCACTGCCATAGATAGACAGACAGGGATGAAAACTTGTAACTTTTTAAAGGCGATTTATTTGCCCGTTTTGATCTCAAAATAGGTCATCCACGCGAAGAACGGCAAAAAAAATTGTGGCAAAGGGCTCAGACGCAGAGTTTATCACCCATAGAGCTAAAAAAAAAAGACGCAATCAAATCTCCCTGTGTGGTCACTGCCTTCTCTCTCTAAGTTAATGACAGCACATAATTCATCCCTACGTATTCTATTTGTAAGGACAGAGTTCAGAGCCTGATGTCAGAAATGTCATATCAGAATTAGTACTTCATCCGATATCAGCTGTGACAGCTGTGAGCAGCCAGCTGCATCTCCTAACCAGCCATTAGCCTACTCAGCCACTTTTCTCCGTCCATTCTTTCTGCGTATCTCCATCAGTTTAAAATGTTTATTTAGCTGTGATGGTGAGCTGGGGTGTACAGACAGTGGTGGGGCGTCTGTTACAAATGTTTAAATATTGGAACGGCTCACAGTGCGAGCGTTTCTTTTCATTTCGCCTGTAAGGACAAGCAGGCCGTTTTTATATAATTCAATTAACCGTGTTGCGGGCCGATTTGATCTACTCACGGGCTGCAAGTGTTTAGTTTGAGTACAAACAACCTTGTTTAGCCATGTTACCTGGATAGCTAGCTAACAACATGGTACCTTGGCTATGCACACATTTGGATGGCACAGGAAAAACAGAGATGGCCTACCGAAAGAAATGTTCCATATGCCTAATCAATGTGGTTCTAAGATAAATCTTAACAAAATTCCTAAAATTCTTGCCTAACTTTTGGGAGCTCTGTGTGTGTGTGTGTGGGGGGGTGGGTGGGGGGGGGGAATAGAATGTGTGTGGGAGAAGGGAGGGAGTAAGTGAGGTGTGTAGACTGTGTAAAGTTGTCTGAAGAGTAGGCTAAAAATGGTTTCATATAGGCCAATATGAAAATGCAGATCATTATGCTTTGATATCCCGTACTACATTCCTCCTGCCCAATCACAGGTAGGCCTTTGGATATGAGCAAATCAGCTATTTTCAGCAGTAGCCTTTTCTATTATACAGTAAAAAGTGTGACGTTAAATTCAATGTGTTGTATTGAGTAGAGGTTTTGTGCAAAAACATATAGAAAAAGGGAACATACGTCCTGGGGGGGGGGGGACTTGGTATAGTGATACTTGGCCTGGTAGTATGAAGAAGAAAAATTCTAAACAATGTATGCACTCACAACTGTACGTTGCTCTGGATAAGAGTGTCTGCTAAATTAAAATGTCAAATGTATCGTTGGTATTGTGACAACCCCACTCTTAAAATAGACACATTTTGTTGCTGTTTACACAGATTTTCTGCGCACACATTTTTGGTCTCCTTTTTTGGCCCCCACCAGTTTGCGTCAACGGCAAAAACCGATCTGGGACCAGGCTAGATCAGGCCTAAGTCGAGGTCAAAACTATTTGGCCCGTAATACAGAGTAGAGCTGGGACTACTCGTTAGTATCGTGGCAAGGAAACAAAACACATGGTTTTAACTTATTTTGGAAAACAGCCCTAATGTTGAAAACAAACATGTTGTCAACCAGAGTCACATTTGATTTATTTCCCAAGCTATAGCACGCTATTCGATGCTGCGGGTTTTTAAAGGACCAACATTTTTGGATCTGCGTCGTGTTTATGTTTTTGCCATGGACAAAATACACCGATACTGGTATCGTCACAGCCCCATGTCAGAGGGTTATGCACAGGGTCAGGTCTACCACTGGATATGTTGGTAAAATGTTTGTGGGTCTGCTTGTCTGTTGAGGGGTATTTGTAGGGTTTCTGTTGGTAATAGGTTTAGTGGGGATGTGGGCTTTGGTTTGTCAGCAGCTTAATCTGTTTAGTGAGCTGTGTGTTTGTGTCTTGGTTTCGGCTTGAGTATCTCAGTAATGATACGTGTTTGTGTGTGTTGAGTCTGAGAGGGAGGCACATCTGCTGATCATGCTCCTCTCATTATGTATGAGCGATGCAGTGACACCCCTCCTCTCTGCCCCTCCGCTCTGCCGCAGTCAAGCCGTAATGCAACCCCTGTGACTGGGATGCCTGATAGCCGTCTGCATTAATATTTTCTATTTCCCCATCTGCTCATCAATGTTACTATTCTACCGATACGGTCTCGCTCCTGAGATCAAATCCCAATGCCCAATTCACTCTTCATATACACAGTCATTCAGTTTCTCTGGCTCGGGTTGAATACTGTTAGAGTGAATACAGACGAACAGGAACGTCGGGCGCACACAGCAGATCACCCGCTTGGTGTCGGCGGCCAGTGCTGACTCAACATGCCGGACCGTCAAGTGATGAACAGATAATAACGTCCGATGTTCTGTGGTTGGAGGCGATGGGACGGCCACCCGTTGCCCACTGCCGACATTCGTGTTGATCCGTCTTCCCTCTTCGGATGCTGCCTTTCTTCCTCCGTTCCTCCCCGTAGGTTTCATAGCTTACACCAATCCACTCGTGTCAGATCAGCCATGACTTCAAGGAAGGATGTAATTTACACACCGCCTTCTTCTTTACGTCAAATTATATTTCTTACCTGCACGCTAGGAAACGTTTGGCTGTGGCTTTGGTATAGATTTCTGTGATCGTCTTGCTGGTTTGTGGGCCTTTTGTTAAGTCGGCGCTGTTGGTAGATCGTCTTAGAACCATGATTGGCTGCAGATATTGTGACCTATTAACTGTGTGATGAGCTGACCCCGGCAGTGTTGGGGCCAATCAGGATGTCTTAAAACAGAAGCAGGGACAGCAGACCTGGGTCAAATACTTTCATACTTGAGCTGTGCTTAATGAAGTGTGCCTGCCTGGGTGCACTGTTGTTTTCATGTTGGTTTCAAGTTAGTGTCGGCTGCTACTCCTTGGCATCATACTGAACTTCCTGGTGGTGAAGGATTGCTTGTTTGGACACAGATGCACCGCACGCAAACGCAAGCACCCCTGATGTGGCTTACACACACACACACACAGCGTGTGCAGATTAGAGGAATTAAGTGAGTGTGCTGGCGCTAGGGCTGACCTGCTCCGGATGATCGTCTTGGGCTGTGCTGATGAGATTTTGGCCCTGGCCCCACAGCCACTGTAAGCAGATTAGCTCACCCGCTGAAAGGTGAACGCTGAACTGCCACGCTACTTTTGTCCACACCAGTGTGTGTGTGGGAGAGAGTGGGATTACATCATCTGACACTGGCGTCGCTCCATCGTGACTGAACAGGGCATGTTTTACATCTGACATGGGCGTCGCTCCATCATGACTGAACAGCATCATGACTGAACAGAATCATGACTGAACAGCATCATGACTGAACAGGGCATGTTTTACATCTTAAATGGGTGTCGCTCCATCATGACTGAACATAATCATGACTGAACAGCATCATGACTGAACAGGGCATGTTTTACATCTGAAATGGGTGTCGCTCCATCATGACTGAACAGCATCATGACTGAACAGCATCATGACTGAACAGGGCATGTTTTACATCTGACATGGGTGTCGCTCCATCATGACCCAACAGCATCATGACTGAACAGGGTATGTTTTACATCTGACATGGGTGTCGCTCCATCATGACTGAACAGCATCATGACTGAACCGGGCATGTTTTACATCTGACATGGGTGTCGCTCCATCATGACTGAACAGCATCATGACTGAACAGGACATGTTTTACATCTGACATGGGCGTCGCTCCATCATGACTGAACAGGGCATGTTTTACATCTGAAATGGGTGTCGCTCCATCATGACTGAACAGCATCATGACTGAACATAATCATGACTGAACAGCATCATGACTGAACAGGGCATGTTTTACATCTGACATGGGCGTCGCTCCATCATGACCCAACAGCATCATGACTGAACCGGGCATGTTTTACATCTGACATGGGTGTCGCTCCATCATGACCCAACAGCATCATGACTGAACAGCATCATGACTGAACAGGGCATGTTTTACATCTGACATGGGCGTCGCTCCATCATGGCTGAACAGCATCATGACTGAACAGCATCATGACTGAACCGGGCATGTTTTACATCTGACATGGGTGTCGCTCCATCATGACTGAACAGCAGCATGACTGAACCGGGCATGTTTTACATCTGACATGGGTGTCGCTCCATCATGACCCAACAGCATCATGACTGAACCGCATCATGACTGAACAGGGCATGTTTTACATCTGACATGGGTGTCGCTCCATCATGACCCAACAGCATCATGACTGAACAGCATCATGACTGAACAGGGTATGTTTTACATCTGACATGGGTGTCGCTCCATCATGACCCAACAGCATCATGACTGAACCGGGCATGTTTTACATCTGACATGGGTGTCGCTCCATCATGACCCAACAGCATCATGACTGAACCGGGCATGTTTTACATCTGACATGGGTGTCGCTCCATCATGACTGAACAGCATCATGACTGAACAGCATCATGACTGAACAGGGCATGTTTTACATCTGACATGGGTGTCGCTTCATCATGACTGAACAGCATCATGACTGAACATAATCATGACTGAACAGCATCATGACTGAACAGGGCATGTTTTACATCTGACATGGGCGTCGCTCCATCATGATTGAACAGCATCATGACTGAACAGGGCATGTTTTACATCTGACATGGGTGTCGCTCCATCATGATTGAACAGCATCATGACTGAACCGGGCATGTTTTACATCTGACATGGGTGTCGCTCCATCATGACTGAACAGCATCATGACTGAACAGGGCATGTTTTACATCTGACATGGGTGTCGCTTCATCATGACCCAACAGCATCATGACTGAACAGCATCATGACTGAACAGGGCATGTTTTACATCTGACATGGGTGTCGCTCCATCATGACCCAACAGCATCATGACCGAACAGCATCATGACTGAACAGCATCATGACTGAACCGGGCATGTTTTACATCTGACATGGGTGTCGCTTCATCATGACTGAACAGCATCATGTGTTCATTTCAATATGATATGCGTTCATTTCAATATGATATGCGTTCAGTGTTCATTTCAATAGATCTCTTTTTAAATTGCTGCAATGAGCAGGTAGATGAATAGGAAATGTAATTAACAAACCAATTAGAACGTCCGGTGGAGGTGTTCTGAAATTAGGATGAAATGTAATGGTTTAAATGACATTTAATGGTCTTCCCTTTTGATTTTCCTTCATGCTATTCCTAATCATGTATATTTGTACATGTAAATAGTCCTCATTCCTGCTATACTGAACCACTAGCTGTCTACGTGCTGTTATAGACTGCTAAATCGAGTTGCGTTATATCATGAAAAGGGGAGCCGCTCAAGTGCTTGCCCGTAGCTCTGTCTGCTAAGCCTGTGTGTGTGTGCCAGCCATGTTGGACAGTGTGTTGTTGTGATTTGAGAGATGTCCCTCTCTTTGTCTCCAGCAGCGTTGGGGATTTGACGAGCGCCGGCCCATTGCAATGCAGACATGGCCACGGCTATATCGTGACACAGAGGGACATGGTGAGTGCTACACACGCACAGACAAGCCACTTGACAGCAGGGGGGGGGGGGGGGGGGGGCGGGCGGGGCATTAGCCTGGTGAAGCAAGAGCAGGGGGGGGGCGGGGCATTAGCCTGGTGAAGCAAGAGCAGGGGGGTGGAGGGGAAGGGAGGGGAGGGCGAGCAGTACAGGTTGAATGAGAAGTAGAGGTAGAGAGTAAGTGGTTGGTAGGGAGGGTACATTCAGTTCTCCTTCGCCTTTGTCCCTGAGGCACAGACACACCAGAGGCAGCACAGTGTACCGCACTCCCTGTAGTTAGCTCTGTGGCTCAGGTGAACATTTTGCTTCGGGCCTCTTTCTGTGACATTGGCTCAAAGGCGCCTGCAGATTACTGGGTATATAGATTAGAAAGCAAAATAGAGATCTCAGAGTTAAGCGCTTTGACTTGGGCATCCTCTATGAAAGCTATACTCGGAGTTAGTTTGAGGATTGTGATTTCTAAACAAGAGCTAGTTGCCTTTCCACAGAACAGCAGTTCCCTGGAATGAGCCCCTGACGTCAACCATAATCAATTTCCTAGAAGAAAACTGGCAACAAAGAACTGTATGTTCAGAAGTTAAGCCTTCCTATTCTCCTCCTTCCTTGAACCAATCTGAGCATTTTTTCCCCCCTGAAGTTAAAAAGGATAGTTGGCTTTAAAATACATTTTAGCTTATTTTCGTCTTACATAGGCTGTCATTTCATCCAAGTCATTGGTTATTTAGCAATGGCAGGAATCCCCTGGCTAGCATTTTTGGAGCATGTTAGCAATGCTAGTGGAAACAGACTGTATTAGTTATCGGAGAATTATAGCATTAGCTGCTCTTAAAGTCAAATCACCATTTTATTATAATTTTTGGGGCTTTGTGAACATTTTAAAATATGCTAATTTCGATCTAAAAGGATGTTTTAGACTCATGAGTAGCCATAGCCTTCTCTAGCTTTCATGTCTGGCTCATTCTGAATGAAGTGTTTTCAGTCTCATCTTATACCCACCGGTTAATGGCTGCGAGCAACCTTTTACATGCACACACTGAGCCGAGCCAGAGTCCCGTAGGAGTGTGTCGTCCTCCCGAGAGTGTGTCACGTGTCACGCTCCTTGAGCGCAAACTGTGGTTTTAAAGTTCACAGGGAGTGGAGGTGACACCGATGACATTTGTCAAGACTGACGGCAACCGTTAGCCAGTGAAACGGTTTGCTGTGATGCTAGTTTTGTCTTTGGAAGAGGATCACAATGTATGCTACCCTACTTCTGCAAGCAGCCAACCAGTTAATGTCCCTGACCTATTGAAATGTGAGCGTGTTTGGAAAGCGATACAGATGTAAATATCAAGGACCAAGGTTTACGCCTAGTGTAGACAGACGGAACGGGAAGGAGGTTGGATGGACCGGCAGGCAGAAAGCAGACTGACCGATGCTTTGCAGAATGACTTGGCCTTGTCTGTGTTAAGAAGAAGAAGAAGAACCCACCCAGGATTGTCTTGAATCTGATGAAATGCTTAGAAACTTTCTTAGTGTAGCACTCTTCTACACTTTGATCATACATTATTATTGTGCGTGTACATTTGTACATGTGTGTGTATAGGTATGTGTGTGTTTATTCACACGCATGTGAAAAATGCACACGTTTTTGCCAGTTTTGAATCTGGAGATTTTGGCCAGGCTTCGTTTTCATGTGTGTGAGCCTTTGTGCCTGTTGGCAGCCAAGCACATAGCCTATACTCTCCCTCTGTTGGTTATGTCCTTACTACAGGAGGGCTGGAGGGAGAGAGTAGCAACTGATCAGTAGTGGCTTTGCTTCAAAATGGAATTGACATAATATGGCTAGTAGATGCTGGTGGGCACAGCCAGGGTGTATGTGGCCTGCGTGTGTACCCTATATGCCTGTGTGCCAGAAAAATGGGTCCTTCAGCAAGTTGAGATCTGTGTTTGTGAAACATCGGAGTGTAATTTGGGATCCATACTTTCCATTTTCCATTCATGCATGCATATTGCATAACCACCACCAGGTTACATGCACTATGAGATTTGTTGGTTGGACTAATTCTATCCAGCACCCCCCTGTTTCAGGATATTTCTGGAGTGCGCAGCACGTCTAGGGGGAGACTTCACACAGTTGCGTGATGTTTATCTGGTGCTCGGTAGGATAAAAAGACATGCTTTGGTGTCTTCGCGGCGGGTTTGTTTCGGAGCCCTCTTCAAGGTCAATTTGAGAGTGCTCATCTCTTCGCTGGGAGTATGGAAATGAGTGCTCTTTGAGAGAGGGCATGTTGCAACGCTTTGCACATCCCTCCAGCAATGCAAAAATAAATGTGAGTCTCTCTTGTTGACTCTCTCTCTCTCTTTCTTTTTCATTGACTCTGTCTCTCCCCCTCTCTCGCTAACACAAACAGTTACACAGAGAAGGCTGTTAGAGTAAACCGCAAGCAGTTGCGGTTCATACAGGCATTTTAAGGAGACGCGTTAGCTATTAGCATGGAGCCCCTGTGGCACCACAGCAAAGCAGACTGCCGTAGAGGGTCTGTTCTGTCTTGTCTGTGTGAATGGATCTCTGTTGCGCAGAGCTGGGCTAATAGTTTGTTTAAATTCTTCCAATTAGTTGCTATGATCGCTAGACTGAGACGAACCTGGCTAGTTATCGGTGGGAGAGGATACCGGTTGGGTGAGCGCCTGTCCCTTTCTCCTCGTCTCCCTCCCTCGCTCCTCCTCCTCTCTCTCCTCATTCTCCCGCTTTTCCTCTCTCTCTCTTTCCAATCTTCTTTCTCTTCCACTCCTTTTTCTCCCTCGTGTGCCCCTCTCCCTTTTCCCCTTTCCCTATCCTTTTCATACTCTCTCTCTCTCACCATCATCACACAAAGTGTCAGCGATTTTGGCTTGTTTTCTGGTCCATTGCAGAGAGGGGCATTAGCCAAGGCACTGTGACCTGACCCGACCCGGCCTTTTGAAGGCTGCCGCTGCACCACTCTGTAGTCTGGTTGTTATGTCCTCCTGTCCTGGCGCTGGACCAGCGGGCCTGCTAAACTGTGTCATCATCCCCGTTATTTAGTCCACCCAAGATCTCACAGTACAGGCCAAGGGAGGGAGCAGGAAACGCTGGTGCATTCTGGAATTTTAGGTTGGTTCCGTGAGGGAAGTGTGTGTGTGTGTGTGTGTGGGGGGAGGTCGGTCAATGTTTGAATGAGGCTGGTTGGGGAGGTTGTGGTCCCCCTGCCTCTTTCCCCTGCAGTGCTGGAGGCTGCCTAGTTTCCCTCTGCCCCTGGGGTAAACACAAACACGCAGCATGCATGCCTGCATTCACACATCATATTCAGTCAGACAGCTTCACAGCATGCTACGGTGTAGGTTTACTTCTAGATGATTTCTGGATGTTGAGGTGCCCAAATTGGGCTATTCAGTGTTTAAGGCGTCTTCTACTTTCTAAAGGAAATTCCATTTAGTCTGAAATGAAGGTGTAGGGTCCAGATCATTTGAAAACCCACTGTGTGTGTATCTTTCCCAGTGTTTCTCCCAGTGTGTGTGGGTGGGTGCTTGTCTGTTGAGCGGCACAGCGCACTCAAACACTCCCGAGTTGTTGTGCTGGGAGTCGTTCAGATTCAGATACCAGTGGCGTTGCCACGGCGACCGTGTGGGTGCACGCTCGTTAGTGAAGTGTAATGTCTCTGTCTTTCTCTCCTCGGCGCAGAAGCTCGACTGACTCTATGCCTCTGCCTGTGCTTACCACACTCGAGTGGTGGAATGGAAACAGTGGCCTTATACAGACACGTGTCTCTGTGTCTTTTTTGAATATCATGAACATACTGTGTTTGGTAGGAGAGGGCAGGAGCCTTGCCTAGGGAAACTGGCCTGGGTTGTGTTCATTAGGGACAAAATGGACAAACGCTCCAGTGAAACGGAGAGGTACGATCTGAACTTATCCAATAATATATGCTATGTTTTCCGTTGCATTTAAAAAATAAAAAAAAACCTGTGTGCCCTAATGAACACAACTCTGTTATAGCTCTTGATGGGAGAGGTAGAGCTGTTCAAGGCTTGATACTGGTGAGCTCACCCCTCTCTTTCACATCCTCCCAACTGACTCCTCCTCTCTTTCTGGGTTTTGATGACCTAATTTTTTCCCCACTGCATACCCCGGAGGGCACGGAGGTGTTAGATATAGCAGGACCTCTACAAAACCTGACTCACGCACTCTGATACCGAGCCTGTTACGTCTGCTGAGACGTGCTCCCATTGCTGGGCCGTATTCATTAGTGCACACCATAGCTAAACGTGGCAAGGTTTGTCTTGCAACGAAAATTAGTTTCTTATTGGTTATCTTTTAAGTCCAGGTAGCTGCTCCCCGTTTCGGTCCATTTGCTTCCGATGTCAAGTGAATAGGACCCTGGTTTCCTGAGTCCGATCCCGTCCTCTTGTCACTAGATTATTAGATTTCACATGTAGTTGGCACGTCAAGGTAGGAGGGCTGTTGAAGTAGTTTACTGAGTAGTGTTCATCTTTTAAGCTTTTTAGTCATCTCAGAAGCCAGAACCAAATATTTAATTGACTGGCAGCCAACTTTTTAGGATTGAGAGTTGTGATGTATGATATATCGGAATCGGACGATATTAGCCAAAAATGCCAATATCGGCATCTGCCCGATGTCTAGTTTAATGCTGATGTGCAAAACCGATGTCAAAGCGTATACCTATATAATGTAGGTCCATGACTAGAGGTTGACCGATTTCGGACGATTAAAAAAAAAAAAAAAGTATTTTTATTTTTACAAATATATATATATATATATATATATATATATATATATATATATATATATATATATATATATATATATATATATATATATATATATATATATATATATATATATATATTTTTTTTTTTTTTTTAATAATGCCAATTACAACAATACTGAATGAACACTTATTTTAACTTAATATAATACATCAATAAAATCCATTTAGCCTCAAATAAATAATGAAACATGTTCAATTTGGTTTAAATAATGCAAAAACAAAGTGTTGGAGAAGAAAGTAAAAGTGCAATATGTGCCATGAATGAAAGCTAACGTTTCAGTTCCTTGCTCAGAACATGAGAACATATGAAAGCTGGTGGTTTCTTTTAACACGAGTCTTCAATATTCCCAGGTTTTAGCTTGTAGTTATTATAGGAATTAAAGGACTATTTATCTCTATTCCATTTGTATTTCATATACCTTTGACTATTGGATGTTCTTATAGGCACTTTAGTATTGCCAGTGTAACAGTATAGCTTCCATCCCTCTCCTCACCGCTACCTGGGCTCGAACCAGGAACACATCGACAACAGCTACCCTCGAAGCAGCGTTACCCATGCAGAGCAAGGGGAACAACCACTCCAAGTCTCAGAGCGAGTGACGTTTGAAACGCTATTAGCGCACATAGCGCTATTATTCTTTCAGTGAAATATGGAACTGTTCCGTATTTTATCTAATGGATGGCGTCCCTACGTCTAAATATTGCTGTTAGATTGCACAACCTTCAATGTTATGTCATAATTACGTAAAATTCTGGCAAATTAGTTCGCAATGAGCCAGGCGGCCCAAACTGTTGCATATACCCTGACTCTGCATGCAATAAACGCGAGAGAAGTGACACAATTTCACCTGGTTAATATTGCCTGCTAACCTGGATTTCTTTTAACTAAATATGCAGGTTTAAAAATATATACATTGGGGCAAAAAAGTATTTAGTCAGCCACCAATTGTGCAAGTTCTCACACTTAAAAAGATGAGAGGCCTGTAATTTTCATCATTTTCATCAACTATGACAGACAAAATGGAGAAAAAAAATCCAGAAAATCACATTGTAGGATTTTTTATGAATTTATTTGCAAATTATGGTGGAAAATAAGTATTTGGTCACCTACAAACAAGCAAGATTTCTGGCTCTCACAGACCTGTAACTTCTTCTTTAAGAGGCTCCTCTGTCCTCCACTCGTTACCTGTATCAGTATAAAAGACACCTGTCCACAACCTCAAATAGTCACACTCCAAACTCCACTATGGCCAAGACCAAAGAGCTGTCAAAGGACAGACCTGCACCAGGCTGGGAAGACTGAATCTGCAATAGGTAAGCAGCTTGGTTTGAAGAAATCAACTGTGGGAGCAATTATTAGGAAATGGAAGACATACAAGACCACTGATAATCTCCCTCGATCTGGGGCTCCACGCAAGATCTCACCCCGTGGGGTCAAAATGATCACAAGAACGGTGAGCAAAAATCCCAGAACCACACGGGGGGACCTAGTGAATGACCTGCAGAGAGCTGGGACCAAAGTAACAAAGCCTACTATCAGTAACACACCAGGGACTCAAATCCTGCAGTGCCAGACGTGTCCCCCTGCTTAAGCCAGTACATGTCCAGGCCCGTCTGAAGTTTGCTAGAGAGCATTTGGATGATCCAGAAGAAGATTGGGAGAATGTCATATGGTCAGATGAAACCAAAATATAACTTTTTGGTAAAAACTCAACTCGCCGTGTTTGGAGGACAAAGAATGCTGAGTTGCATCCAAAGAACACCATACCTACTGTGAAGCATGGGGGTGGAAACGTCATGCTTTGGAGCTGTTTTTCTTCAAAGGGACCAGGATGACTGATCCATGTAAAGGAAAGAATAAATGGGGCCATGTATCGTGAGATTTTGAGTGAAAACCTCCTTCCATCAACAAGGGCTTTGAAGATGAAACGTGTCTGGGTCTTTCAGCATGACAATGATCCCAAACACACCGCCCGGGGAACGAAGGAGTGACTTCGTAAGAAGCATTTCAAGGTCCTGGAGTGGCCTAGCCAGTCTCCAGATCTCAACCCCATAGAAAATCTTTGGAGGGAGTTGAAAGTCCGTGTTGCCCAGCAACAGCCCCAAAACATCACTGCTCTAGAGGAGATCTGCATGGAGGAATGGGCCAAAATACCAGCAACAGTGTGTGAAAACCTTGTGAAGACTTACAGAAAATGTTTGACCTCTGTTTATTGCCAACAAAGGGTATATAACAAAGTATTGAGAAACTTTTGTTATTGACCAAATACTTATTTTCCACCATAATTTGCAAATGAATTCATTAAAAATCCTACAATGTGATTTTCTGTATTTTTTTTCTCATTTTCTCTGTCATAGTCAGTGTACCTATGATGAAAATTACAGGCCTCTCTCATCTTTTTAAGTGGGAGAACTTGCACAATTGGTGGCTGACTAAATACTTTTTTGCCCCACTGTACTTTTGTGTATTGATTTTAAGAAAGGCATTGAAATTTATGGTTAGGTACACGTTGGAGCAACGACAGTCCTTTTTTGCGAATGCGCACCACATCGATTATATGCAACGCAGGACACGCTAGATAAACTAGAAATATCATCAACCATGTGTAGTTATAACTAGTGATTATGATTGATTGATTATTTTTTATAAGATAAGTTTAATGCTAGCTAGCAACTTACCTTTGCTTCTTACTGCATTCGCGTAACAGGCAGGCTCCTCGTGAGGCAGGTGGTTAGAGCGTTGGACTAGTTAACCGTAAGGTTGCAAGATTGAATCCCTGAGCTGACAAGGTAAAAATCCGTTGTTCTGCCCCTGAACAAGGCAGTTAACCCACCGTTCCTAGGCCGTCATTGAAAATAAGAATGTGTTCTTAAATGACTTGCCTAGTTAAATAAGGTCTATTTAAAAAAAAATATATATATAATAAAAATCGGCGTCCAAAAATACAGATTTCCAATTGTTATGAAAACTTGAAATCGGCCCTAATTTATCGTCCATTCCGATTAATCGGTCGACCTCTATACGTGACATAATGACGACACGTAACATTTTGCGCTACACGTGCAACACAGCATTCCTAACCTAGCCCACAATGTCTGCTGTGTGGATCTAGCAGTCAACAAGTCTATCAGTCATTTGAAAGAGTAAGAACATTTCAGCGAGACAACTCAAAGGGGAAATCCATTAACGCCAAGATAATGGAATTCATTGCCCTTGACAATCAACCGTTCTCTGTCGTGGGTGATGTTGGCTTTCGCGACTGGTCGAGCAATGGTACACACTACCAAGTGCGCTATTTTTCAGATGTTGCCCTACCGGAGTTACACCGTAATAGCGTCACTGCTACAGTTGAAGTCAGAAGTTTTCATACACCTTAGCCAAATACATTTAAACTCAGTTTACTTCCATTACTGACATTTTAATCCTAGAAAAAATTCCCTGTCTTAGGTCATTTAGGATCACCACTTTATTTTAAGAATGTGAAATGTCATTTATTTCAGCTTTTATTTCTTTCATCACATTCCCAGTGGGTCAGAAGTTTATATTCACTCAATTAGTATTTGGTAGCATTGCCTTTAAATTGTTTACTTGGGTCAAACGTTTCGGGTAGCCTTCCACAAGCTTCCCACAATAAGTTAGGTGAATTTTGGCCCATTCCTCTTGACAGAGCTGGTGTAACTGAGTCAGGTTTGTAGGCCACCTTGCTTGTTTTTTTCAGTTCTGCCCACAAATGTTCTATAGGCTGGAGGTCAGGGCTTTGTGATGGCCACTCCAATACCTTGACTTTGTTGTCCTTAAGCCAATTTGCCACAACTTTGGAAGTACTTGTATGCTTGGGGTCATTGTCCATTTGGAAGACCCATTTGCTACCAAGCTTTAACTTCCTGACTGATGTCTTGAGATGTTGCTTCAATATATCCACGTAATGTTTCTTTCTCATGAAAGAACTCAATACTCAATACCCAAGATATTTTTTCCCAATGTCCTCAGACTCTAAAACATCCACGCGGTATTGTTTTCCTCGTGAATAGTGTTCAATACACATAGGTTGACAATAAATGTGGCTCAATTCACAGTTGTTTCAGAGTTCCTCAATAAGAGCTACGACCCTAATGTTCTCTGGGTGTCACTGAGTAGACTGATGCCCCATGTCATTGATCCACAATCCATAGGTAAGGCTGTACAGTGAAATAAGCCCCCAATGCAATTCTAAAGTGTAATCCATTCAGTGTGATTCCAACAGATTTTGGTCAAATTAACAAATTATTGTCTTTTGTTGATTTTTATATAACATTCCAACCTCGTTTAGCATGATCTATTAAATGATGGCATAATTCTACTATTTGTATTCATTTGCATCACTGTCAATGACATAATCTTATTTTGAAGGCTAACTGCAAAGTCTACTGTTGTGGCTAATTCTTATTGTGGCTAGCTTCACATAGATGGATCCAACCACCATTATTCAAATAAGAACCATCTTATAAATTAGGGTTATTTTAGACGATGACACCTAGCTATATAGTTAGCTAGCTATAGCTACTGAAACAGATGTCGTTTTGCTATGTTTTTGGGGAAGAACATTGTCGGCATCCATGAGCTAGCTAGCTTTTTTTTAATGACCAGCACAGTAGGTGGGCGAGACAAGTTTACCAGCATCATAGCATACGTATCGATGAATCGTTGTGACACATGAAATACGAGTGATAGTGTAATAACTACGTAAAAAAAAATATGAACACCTTTATTATGTGTTGTGCAGTCATATTCAGGTCCTGATTGTTCAACAAGCTTATTTGACACGTCAAAGCCTCAAACGGTGTATCTCCATAGAAATCCTGGTTGAGAATGAAACGACTGAACAAATGAACAAAGAAACAGCTCGGCAACTAAGTGAAAAATAGGTTTTGATTACGTTTTACTGGTAGTGGGGACATAGGTAAATGGCAACAAAATACCTTTTGGTCAGTGTGGTGTGTGTGTGTAGTCTTTATTTAACTAGGCAAGTCGGCTAAGAAAAATTCTTATTTACAATGACGGCCAAACCCGGACAATGCTGGGCCAATTGTGCGCTGCCCTATGGGACTCCCAATCACGGCCGGATGTGATACAGCCTGAATTTGAACCAGAGAGTGTAGTGATGCCTCTTGCACTGAGATGCAGTGCCTTAGACCGCTGCATCAATGTGTGTGTGTGTTAACTGTACTAGAATGGTTAAAAGGCTGCTAAAATGTTAAATATCGGTTATCTGTATAGATTATTTTTTTGGGGGGGGGGCAAGGAAAATATTGGGTATCGGGCAACAATGTCATATCAGTGGATCACTAGTTGAGAGTTAAGAAACTCTTGGTGATCCTTGAACTAATTTTGTGTTTTGATTGTGAGTCTAGTATCTGTCCAGCACTTTGAGATATCAGCTGATGTACGAAGAGCTATATAAAAAAAAATACATTTGATTTGAAATTTGATTGATTTGAATTGTGTTTTGGTGGTTGTGGCCAAGCTGAAGTTACAGCCTTATTTTCATTTGGATGATTCTCTCACTGGTTTCAGGCTCCCACCCTTTAGCCAGAGGTGACTTATGGAACCACTTGCATCATCAGACTATCTTGGAAGCTTTCCTGAATATTTTATGCTATCTTAACAGTGCAGCTTTATGGAGGAGTTTCTCATATCCCTACCTGGGGGTAGTGAGCAATACTTAAAAAAAAAAAAAAGGAAATGTTTTATTCACACTGAGAATACACATTGACACCCACGTGCATACACACACACACGCACACACACACACACCTATGCCTTCATTCACGAACCAGAACTAGCATGCTTACCAATGCACATGGGAGACTAGCTCCTTCTCACATACACAGGCAGTGTCTGTATCCCAAATGACACCCTATTCCCTACACAGTGCACTACTTTTGACCAGAACTCTATGGGCCCTAGTCAAAAGTAGTGCACTATTTGGGGAATAGGCTTCCAGTTGGAATGTAGACCGTAACAAAAGCTGGGATTCTTCATTTCCACGTGCAGGGTTGTTGTTGGGGGTAGGGTGTCTGGGTGTGCATGTTCTCAGAGCACAGGGAACTGTCTCATGATAGTGATTCGGAGAAAAAGGGCCCTGGGGGAGAGGAGGATGACATGCCAAACAAGGTTACACGCATACCACTTAGAATAACGCCATGCATTAGGATTGAATACTAAGTAGCATGTTAGTGTGGCTGTTCAAACAGAGCCTCTGTCTGTTTTCTCAACCCCTGGTCTAAGATACTGTTGTCCTGTCAGTTGGTATGGAGCTGTGCAATGTCAAACCAAGTAAGCGGTCATGATTTGGTTAGTCGTCTATGTCACCGTTTCGTTTTGAGTGACGCGAACCATCTGAGGAGATTTTATAATGCCAGGGGTGCCTGATACAACAGTGGCGTTCCAAAACTTTTGTAAGTCACCAACATGCACACATTGTGAAGTTCCTAAACATTTTCTCCTGTTTTTCTTTTTTCCCTTCCCTCCACCCCTGTCTTTACCAGTGTGCCCAAGGACTGTGAGAGCTCCTTGAGGAGACTCCAGGCACACAACACCTCACACGTACTGACATCCAGATGATGCTGGAGGTGCAAGAGGAAAGAGCAGCAGGAAACTTCAGCCGGAAAGAGCGTGTCAAGAAGGAGCGGGACGAGGCAGGCCCGGACAGTGGCCGAGCCAATAGCAACACTAACCCCTCCTCTAATAACCACAACGCCGCCCTCGCCGGCACAGGCCACAGGAACCCCCGGGCCAAGGCCACACCCTCGGCCAGCCCGCACCAGCACTTGACTCCGCCCTCTGTCTCCCTGGGATCGCCGTCAATGCATTCCAGCAATCCCAAAGTGAGGAACTCCCCATCGGCTAACACGCAGAGGTGAGCTGGGTCCTTGTCTGCTAGTATGTCTCTCTCTTGGCTCTTTTAAAACAGGGGTACAACTCAACTTTTAAGGACAAATTATCCTCCGCTCCTGGGCCGCTCCTCGGGCCTCAGGCTTGATAACCTGTCAATCCCGCTGCGCAATGAAAGAGTTTGAATGCCTTCCACGTTGCCTCAAAAGCAAACGGGCGGCGTATCTCAAAAGATTGCTGTATCATCTCAGCGTGGTTCTTGAGATGTGTAGCAGTTCTCCGGGACAGTCACTGCAATAAAGACGACCTAGAATGAACCTTTTGTCCTTCTCTAATTTTAAGACCACCGTGGTAACTGCCGTGCCATCTGACTCTCCGTTCTGTGTTGTAGTTATAGTGTGGTATTTATTGAATCCTGCCGACCAGTTGGATCTAAGTCCTCCGCTTCTAAACCTGCTAAGAGGCCAGGCGAGCTCAGATCTATCAGATCTGGCATCCTGTATGAGGTTACACGACGACCAGACTTGATGAACTACTCTGGCCTGTTAAAGCTTAATCTAGTGCAGCAGGTCCTGGCTATGCGTGAGCCCTGGAACAGTGACCTGAGTGTCTCCACCCTGCAGCTGCCTCTCTGCCAGCCCATCCCTGCCTGGCCCGTGCTGACTCAGGCCCTCTGGGGCTAGTATAAAGGCTGCAGCTGCACTGCCAAAGCCCTGCTGGGGCCGTCTCACAGTAGGCACGCCGGCCATATTGGCTCAATGTTTGGCTTCGGATCCATATTGGCTCCGGTTTTGGCCGCCAGGTCATTTTGGCTAGGTTTTTAGGAGAGTGCTAGGGCTTATGTTTCACTGCTAGCTGGAAAGGGAGGCCTGGTAGGGTCCTGTTTGTAGATTGTTGTTACTCCCATTTAGTGCAGTCAACTATTTTCGATCTGTCCCTGGAATTTTAGCCCAATACAGTGGTCATACTGAACCTCGTGCCACCAGCAAAGGATTCCGGCAGTTCTCGAGCTACATTAGTGTGTCGTCAGGCCAGAGATGTAAGAGGAAGGCTGCAAATTCCATGAACTAAGTAGACCAGACCCAGGTGCTATTGCATTGGTGTCTATAGAAGACACATCCAGTTAAGTAGACCGGAACTGACAATTATTTTTCAATGCCCGAGTGAACTATCTTCATTTATCCACCATCTTTGGTCAGACTACCTGTTCCGTATCTGTTGTGCTTCCTTGTGTTCTACTTCCCGTTTCTCCTCCAACTTCATCGAGCAAACCCCTTTTTCCCCCTGCTTTGTCCATGTGTAACTGGTCTCCATGGCAATGGGGCGAGTTGTGTTCCTGCCTCTAGGTTTTGGCCCAGCACAGGGAGAAATAAGGCTGTGTACTAGTGCCTATTTTTAACAAGGCACCGATTATATATTAACACCCCCCTCCACCTCCCCTGCTGTTCCCAACTCTGTCAACAAAGAATGGGTGAGGACTGGAGGTGGCCGTGTTTACCCTTTTTTTAATCACTCACCGGCGTGCGTCATGCCTCCCCAACCAGGATCTGGGCTGTGTTCATTAGGGCACGCAACAAAATCTTTCAGTCCATTTTCTAACGCATTGGTGCCTAATGAACATGACCCAGCTGCTGGTTTAAGAGTGATGCTCTCTAAGGGCGGGGAGCTGCCTTGAGCCTCCCTCAGCCTGATAACGACTGTGGTTTGATGTAAATAATGGGTGTATTAGTTTCTACTGTTAAGCGCATGTGATTAGAGTTGCTTGTTTTTTTCCTTTTTTTGTTTGTTGAGATCAGCAATTGCATATTGTTTGAATTTCACCGACTAACTCTGGTTGTCTTTCCTCTCCATCAGCAGTCCCAAACAGAAGCAGGAGGCCATGGTGCGCTCCCCACCCGTCATGTCTCCCTCCAGCGCCGCCCAGATGGACTCAAAACTGCCCAATCAGGGAAAGCCGGGGGGCGCGGGCAGCCAATCGCAGCCCTCGCCCTGTGACCCCAAAGTTCTAGGCCCTAAGGGGCCCGTAGGGAGCCTGGGACTAAAAAACGGACAAGGCCTGAATGCAGGCAACGGGGCCAAGGGCAAAATGAAGAGGGAAAGAAGCACTTCGGTGGAGTCGTTTGAGCATCGTGACACGGGGACGAGCAACAACGAGGGGGACCAGAAAGGTAAGGCCGAGCCCCTCCCCTTCAACTAGTGATGGAGCCATCGACAGGTTTAAGTCTGTCAACCTAAAAGAATGCTTTTGATATGGAAGACGGGGTAATGATCAACATCTCATGGCACCTACAGTATCACTACTATCATAATAGTCTCATGGGGCCCGATTCAGAGTTCAGATATGCACATGCTACTCTTACTGTCATTTTCTCCAGAATCTCAAGGCAGATTATTGTCCCCGAGTGAAAATGACTCTTCATACCAAATAGTAAGAAAGTCCCGTTGAAAACCAGCATTTTCTTTTCACGTTCAACATCACCTTGTTCTCAACGGTACGCCGGGACTTCAACTGGTCAGAGGGGTGAACTCAGTGTCAAAATACAAGGACTGGGTCAAGGATGTTGAGGTGTGAATTATTAACTCATGATATGGAGTTGTCTGAGTGGGCTTTGTGACAGATATAGAGTTGTGTCCTTATAAGATGGCTCCCAGGCTTATCTGGCATGTCACGATGGCCCCCAGGACCCCACAGGGAATGTCATTAGTCACACTATTCTTGGTAGCTTTCGCCCTAGTAAGAGGGAGCGTGTGTGTGTGTGTGTGTGTATATATATATATATATGTGTGTGTGTTCCTCCTCGGGGCTGGCTGTAGTGCTGCATTAAGACATCCACAACCCCGTTTATCTCCTGGTGGAAGAAACTCTGTGAAGGCTGGAGCCTTGGAAGAAACCATCTCACTGTGTTCAAGGGGGTGTCCAGTCATTTTCCCCTTTAGTATTTCTATTTCACTGAGACATCTGGTGGTTACTACTGAGATTGCTGTTACTGAGCGGGATCTGGTTCTACGTCTTTCATGATATGAAATCATATAAATGTGAACAGAATTTTTCTTTTGGCATTGAGCCTACCACAACTAGATATTTTAGAGATGAATGAAAATGACAGTGGGGCAAATGGTAAAAGCATGTGAAAAGACATGGGAATGGGTGTAGTGTATATGAATAAAACACATGCTCTCAGAATACCCCTCCAGACACGTCAGTATGATTGCTTAGTGTTAATGTAGGTAATTGTTGATTTAATTGACATGCTTTAGGTGTGTGCCAGTGGCCATTTGTTTGTGGCATGCGCGTCTGTTGATGTAGCATGTGGATCATTCTGCACAGGGAGCTTCCACTGTAATGCACACACACACACACACACACACACACACCGCCTCATAAAGTTTTCAGGCTCTTGGCCTCGGGGCCTGCAGTGCACTGCTCACAGCTGCTTGCCTGGAGGTGCCCACGGGTTTGGGTCTGGCGATAGGGACAGAAGGTTCTGCAGTTCTGAAAGTGAGTGGTTTGGTGTGTCGACAGTGCACACTCTTAGTGATGTGTGCACTGACTTCATTTTCAAAGTATACGTACAATGTCAGACCTGGAGCTGTTGTAGGGACGCAGATTAAACCTAGTCCTGGACTAAAAGTACTTAGACTTATTGGAGAGCCTCCATTAAGCACACTGCTTAATCTGGGTCAGGGAAACCGGCCTTTAAAGTTCCAAATGCTATCTTAAATTAGTGACTGTTTGTGCATGTTTGGTTGTCGACATGTAAGACTTTGGGGTAAGAGGTAAGGGTCATATTCGGTTGGCACCGAAAACACTCAAAAATGGAGTGAAATGGGGCTGTACGATCTGAACACTTGTTTTTGTTTTCCGTTGCACAACGTTTTGCCTCATGAACACAACCCAGGCCACCCCCCAGTGTCCCGCTGGGCTCCCTGTGATTGTTGTCTGTTTAAAAGACACCGGGCTAAATAATTTACACTCCCCCCCCCCCCCCCCCCCTAGTCTCTCTCTCTCTTAGAGATCAATCAGGCGCGCCCACTTTACCCCAACATGCCTCACAGGCAGCTCGTCTCCCTCCACCCATTGGCCCGCTGAGAGCATTGATCTGAACTAGTGAATAGTCAACACGTTATTTGGTCGTAATGTGCTTAATGCTGTCACCTAGCCTGGCCCCAGGTCTGTTTGTGCTGTTACAGCCAACTCATATCGTCATTGTCCATAGGATTTAGCAAGGCAGCACAAACGGATCTGGAACCAAGCAATGAATGCTGCATCACATTATTGTAAACCCATCAAACACCAGCTAGGCCCAAATGTGTTGTTCAATTACCTTCACATGTGCATGACAAAATCAGTAAGTTGTAATGAGTACAGCTTTATAGGTGTGCTTGATTGACACTAGCCAGACTTAGCTCCTTCATCTCTCTCTCTCTGGTGTAGAGCTGGGCAGCCGAGCCAAGAGGCTGTGTGTAGCTGAGCGGCGGCAGCCCTACAGTGGAGCGGACTGGTGCTCTGGGGGCGAGAGTGACGAGGAAGACCCAGGGTTCTTTAGTAAGTACTGTAGCTACCTGGTCAACTGGTACCAGATCTGTTTACAGTCTTACCAACTCCTATGGCCACTTCCACAAACAGTCCTCTGGCAGCGTTTACACAGGCAGCCCAATTCAGACCTCTTTTTCACGAATTGATCATCTGGCCAATCGGAACAGCTCTGGAAAAAAATATGATGTGAGGAGATCTGATGTGACTGGTCAAAATACCAATTATTGGAAAAAATGTCAGAGTTGGGCTGCCTGTGTAAACGCAGCCAAACAGATCTGGGACCAGACCAGTGAACTGGGGTTGGGAAGGAACAGAAGCGTGATTTGCTCTGCGTGCTCCCCATGGCCCTCCTACATCAGATTACACAGGCCTAATGATCTGGTGTCAAGCGTCTCAGTGTAGGAGTGCTGATCTAGGAGCAGTGTAGCTTTTTAGATCACAGTGAATAAGACTACATGGACAGCGAGGAACTGATTCTACTCGGAGACGCTAGATACTGTATATATCATCTGAATAGTTTGTATTTATTGCAGTGAACACATTATATCTGATCTCACAGCGCTCCCGGATAATTTTTTTAACGTCTAAGGAACTACATACAGCGATATTTTGAGATGCACAATGGAGACAACCAGACCATCATGGTCTGGTCCATAGTGTTCTCTCATTCTCACCTCTACTTCCTGTTTCTCTCCCCAGACTGCAATTTGATAGAGATGAAGCCTTTGGACTCCAACAACGCGCTCAGCTCGGCCACGTCGACACACAATACCGTTGGAGGGCAGAGCATGGAGCTGGGCGGCAGCGGTCCCAAGCCCGGGTCAAAGGTTGTGTACGTCTTCACCACAGAGATGGCCAACAAGTAAGCTAGCTCTGGCTGTGTGTTTGTATGGTTGATTGGTCATTGTTCATGATCTGTACTTTTAAAGTATACCACACACTGAACTCTCTCTCTGGATTTAACAATGGTGGGAACTCCCTCAGGCCAATGCGTCTTTGACCAATCCGATGCTTTTAAATCTGACAATAAGGGTGCTAGTTCACACTTCTGGAGAAAGGTGGAGACTAGTGAATGCATTCAAAATGAAGTGAAGTCACCTGATGGAAACCTTAGTGTTGGGTGTTGTCCCCTTCCCTCCTGACTCTTCCGAGAGATCTAGCCAGTTCCCTGTCTCTGACCCGTGCACTACCATCTCCTCCTCACACACCCTTTACCCCGCACACTCCCTGGTGTGCCCTGAGGAGCCTAGCTAGCCCCCTGGTCATTGTGTTCTGCCGGTCACTGACAGACTGGCTGTGAATAATGACAGAGGGTCACCCAAACTCCGGGCTGTCCCCTAGTGGGGTGGTCCCATTTGATTGACAAGTTATGATGACAAGCTCTTGCTCCCCCCACCCCCCGCAACTTATCTGCCCTGAGTAGCCCCCCGATCAGTGTGTTCTGCCTGTCTCGACCTCTGTATGCTCGGCTATGAAAAGCCCACTGACATTTACTCCCGAGGTGCTGACCTGTTGCACCCTCTATAGCCACTATTTTTTTGACCCTGCTGGTCATCTATGAACGTTTGAACATCTCGAAGAACAATCTAGCCTTAATTGCTATGTATTATTTTATTCTCCACCTGGCACAGCCAGAAGAGGACTGGCCACCCCTCAGAGCCTGGTTCCTCTCTAGGTTTCTAGAGAGTTCCTTGCCATTCTAGGGAGTTTTTCCTAGTCACTGTGCTTCTACATCTGCGTCGCTTGTTCTTTGGGGCTTTAGGCTGGGTTTCTGTATAAGCACTCTGTGACATCTGCTGATGTAAAAAGGACTTTATAAATGCATTTGATAGATTGATGAGGAGAGATGGACAACAGGAGGCCCTGCCACTCGCCCCTAACCATGGAACGCTCAACTGTTTAGTTCACCTGTGTAGTTCAACTGGCTATTACTGATTTATAGTTGCTTGAACTCCCGCCCAGAACACATTGGCTGTGTTTACACAGGCATTCCAATTCAGATGTTTTGCCCAATCATTGGCAAAAGAGCTGATATGACTCGTCAGAAGACTGATTAGTAGGATTGAATCGTTGAGCTGCAGTGAACGGAGGACTCCTTCCTCATTGGGGTTTTACGGTGGTGTGCATACCAGTATTGGGTGCATTGCCACCACCTTCCGGGCTGGAATGTTATGAGACGGATGGAGGTGTTCTAGGTTCTGCACTCTAGTCTACATGAATGGAAGAAGTAATTGGAGAGAGTAATTGAGGCCGCTGTGGCCTATTCGCAGACGGGTGATTATGGTTTCTGATCGTCTTGAGGGTCCTTCGTGGTTATTGCTTTATTGAAACCAAGTATAGATGCCTTCCCTTTTCATCTTCTGTCCATTACTTTTGCCATTTGTCTGGGATTCTGAGGAGTGGTCCAAGGACTATGCTAAGCAGATGTATTTAAAGGCCCATGATTTCACCATGCAGTAACTTAGTTAACAGAACAATAAGAGCTTTTTCCCTCTCCACTCAGACCACTCCCAGACAGTCTTGGCTAAGTCCTTGCTTGAGAAATTGCCCTTTGCTAAGAAGGAGTTTTTTTTTGTTTCTTTTTGACCGTTTTCTTTTTTCTTTTATTTATATTTTATTTTATTTCACCTTTATTTAACCAGGTAGACCAGTTGAGAACAAGTTCTCATTTACAACTGCGACCTGGCCAAGATAAAGCATAGCAGTGTGAACAGACAACACAGAGTTACACATGGCGTAAACAATAAACAAGTCAATAACACAGAAAAAAAGAGAGTCTAAATACATTGTGTGCAAAAGGCATGAGGAGGTAGGCGAATAATTAAAATTTTGCAGATTAACACTGGAGTGATAAATGATCAGATGGTCATGTATTGGTGTGCAAAAGAGCAGAAAAGTAAATAAATATAAACAGTATGAAGATGGGGTAGGTAAAATTGGGTGGGCTATTTACCGATAGACTATGTACAGCTGCAGCGATCGGTTAGCTGCTCAGATAGCAGATGTTTGAAGTTGGTGAGGGAGATTAAAGTCTCCAACTTCAGCGATTTTTGCAATTTGTTCCAGTCACAGGCAGCAGAGAACTGGAACGAAAGGCGGCCAAATGAGGTGTTGGCTTTAGGGATGATCAGTGAGATACACCTGCTGGAGCGCGTGCTATGGGTGGGTGTTGCCATTGTGACCAGTGAACTGAGATAAGGCGGAGCTTTACCTAGCATGGACTTGTAGATGACCTGGAGCCAGTGGGTCTGGCGACGAATATGTAGCGAGGGCCAGCCGACTAGAGCATACAGGTCGCAGTGGTATAAGGTGCTTTAGTAACAAAACATGAGAACATTCACATTAAGGTACCTAATTGTTACCCCGAAAAAAAAATACCTGTTTGCATTGGAACGTGTTTAATGTCTTCAGTGGGTATTGTTCACAATTGTGCTCAATATGACTTTGATGATCGGCTTCAATTATTCATTTATTAACCTGATTTTGAAATGGGCCTCTTCCACCTGTTGCCTGTTTGAAACGCATGCGCACACACCTACTCATGAGTGTGCTCCGCTGTCTGCAGGGCGGCTGATGCGGTCTTCACAGGCCACTCGGACAACATCATTGCCTTCCACATGAACAACAACTCCAACGGCAAGGGCAACAAGCCCCATCTACCTGTGGTAAGTCTAACCCACTTCAATACAAAAACCACGTTTAACGAGCCTATTATTTATCATACCATTTGGGGTATCATCGAAATCGGCCATTTTGCCGTTATCAGACCATTTGCATTGTGGCCCTTGTTGATCTGGTAATATAATGTTATATAATAATGTTAAAACTTTAAGCATGTTTCGGACAATGTTATATTTGTCCAAATCAAAAAAATTGTGTATTTTTTGAAGCTATATTAATTATGCACCCTGGCATGCTTTGGATAAGCCTCTCAATGTGTACGTGTCAGTGAGCGGAGACTTTTGGTAACCCCACCAATCCCTCTCTCGCCCTCACCCTGTGTTGTAGAATAATCAGATAGGACCCCCCCGGGGTGACTCCAAGCAGCTGGGTGGAGCCCCCCAGCAGCAGTCATCTCACCCTTCTGACCAGAACCACCAGCAAGCCTCCAAAGCACCTCCACCAGGCCAACAGCAGCCAGCAGAGGCCCAGCCTCAGGGGACCAAGCCTGGGAGCTTCCTCCAGGACGTGGCCGCGTCTGGGGGCATGGACTCTAAGAGTGGAAGCCCCCAGAACGGCACGCCCCACGACGCTAACAGCAACCCTGGAGGGACGCCCGGCCACCAGACCCCTTCTGGGGCATCCCAACAGGGCTTCCCCTCTCTGGACCTTCCCAATGGCGCTGACGCCAAACTCACGGCCCAGCAGCAGCAGCTGGCACACGAGCTGATGTCCAGCATGGGGGACAACTCTGAGGGCCTGTCCCAGGAGCAGCTGGAGCACCGTGAACGCTCCCTGCAGACGCTACGGGACATCCAGCGCATGCTCTTCCCCGATGACAAGGAGTTATCCCTCAAAGACATGGTAGCCATGGGGCAGGGCAACCCAGGCGGGCCTCCTGGGCCCAACCCCGGCATGATGGAGGGGGGGCCCAAGAAACCTGGGGAGCAGGGCCCCCTCCAGGCCATGATGGCCCAGTCCCAGAGCCTGGGGAAGCCTGGAGGCCCTGTGGGGCCCCGGCCCGATGGCACTCCATTTGGGCCCGGAGGCCTCAGAGACATGTCATTCTCCCCGGACGAGCTGGGGCCTCCGCCTCCTGGACCGCCTATGAATTCTCACGGAGGGCCTGGCGGTGAGCACGGGGATCACACAGGGATGAACCCGGAGCAGATGGCATGGCTGAAGCTGCAGCAGGAGTTCTACGAGGAGAAGAAAAGGAAGCAGGAGCAGATGCAGCACCGGGGACCCATGGGCGACATGATGATGCACCAACAAGGCCCCCGGGGCCCCATGATGCGCGGGCCCCCGCCTCCCTACCAGATCAATTCAGCTGGGGAGATGTGGGGCCCCGAGCACTTCCCAGAGCAGATGAGCATGGGACCCCGGGGCCCCATGCATCCCCACATGCAGAGGATGCCCGGCGGCTTCCCTCCTGGCATGATGAACCCGGGTATGGAGGGCGGCCCCAACCCCAGGGGGCCCCGGCCTGGAATGAATTGGCCCGATGACATGGGACCCAACATGGGCGACGGCAGGGGCTTCCTGCCCGGACAGGGGCCGTTTGTAGGGCCAGGGGGTCGGGTGGAGAGGTTCCCCAACCCACAGGCGGTGCAGGAGGCCATGTTCCAGCAGAGCATTGGGGGTGACAAGCAGGGCATGGGGCTGCCACCGGGCATGATCATGGAGATGAACAGGATGATGGGGGGAAACGGCCCCCGAGGGCCAATGGACGGCCCCGGCAACGGCCCTAACGGAGGAGGCATGATGTTTCCCAGAATGCCTGGCGATGTTGGCCCTATGAGCCCATCCTCCAGGATGGAGTTTGTCAAGGGCCTGGGCCGGGACATGGGCCCCGAGTTCAGCATGGGCCCTGGGAATATGAACATGGGGCCCAACCCCCAGATGATGCAGGCTAAGATGAGGGGGGAGCCTCCCATGAACATGAGCCCCGAGGAGATGATGAAGATGAGAGGAGGCTCCATGCCAGAGAACATGGGCCCTCAGAAGATGATGCAGGGGCCTCCCTTCCCTGACCAGGGGCAGCACCCAGGGGACTTCAACATGGGCCCCAACCGCCACTTCCCGGGTATGGGGCCTCACGGGCCAGGGAACCCTAGGTGCCCCAGAGTCGAACCCCCCTTCGGCCCTGACCAGCGAGGACCCAACCACGGCGGCAACGGTCGCCTCAGCCACATGCCCCCCAACTCGGGCCCGCCTCCCAACCAGAGGAACATGGGGGGTCGCAAGGGTCCTCAGGACATCCAGGCTAACTCACCCAACATCAACCCCCTCAAGTCCCCTACGCTGAGGCAGGTCCAATCCCCCATGCTGGGCTCGCCCTCTGGGAACCTCAAGTCCCCCCAGACACCCTCCCAGTTGGCTGGCATGCTCCAGGGGCCCTCGGCTGCGGCCGCGGCCGCTGCCTCCATCAAGTCTCCCCCCATGATGGGTTCGGCCGGAGCCTCTCCCGTCCACATGAAGTCACCCTCGCTCCCGGCACCCTCCCCAGGGTGGACATCGTCTCCCAAGCCCCCCATGCAGAGCCCAGGCATCCCCCAGAACAACAAGCAGCCCCCGCTCAGCATGACCTCACCCAACATGATGGGCAACGTGGAGCAAGGTGAGTCCCAGAAGTTTCTCTTCTGTTAGCTTTCCATCAATTCAGTTTAGTAGATTGTGCTTTATGGACTGAATCTTGACTTGAGATCTGTGCTTTTAACTCAGACTCAGGCAATGGGAGATTTGTGTGAAAGCTTGAGTTTAATTAGGATTCAGCCCTACGTGTGCTCTGCATAAGAAGATACAGTGGATATTTATGTATCTGATCTCTCCTCTCTCTCCGTATTCTCTCACTCCCCTTCTCTTCCTCTCCCTCTTCTCTCCATCCTCTCCCTCTCCCCTTCAGGAGGGAATGGTCCCACCACAGCACCCCCTTCCAGTAGTGCTTCCAGTCTTCCGTCTGGCAGCCCCTACGCCCTGCCCCCTGAGCCCACGATATCTCAGAACCCGCTGTCCATCATGATGTCACGCATGTCCAAGTTCGCCATGCCCACTTCCACGCCCCTCTACCACGACGCCATCAAAACGGTGGCGAGCTCGGACGACGACTCGCCACCGGCCCGCTCACCGAACCTGCCACCCATGAACATGTCTGGTAAGAACTCCAACATGCGGTTGGTTATATTTAGCATACAAAACACACACAGAGAGGTAGCTGTTTAGACCAGGCCATTTTCCGTTAACGCATCACAAATCATAAATACCTATACATATCTGTATCCAAATTTGCACCTTTCCAATTTTCTTCTACACATACCCCTGGAGCCTAGAACATTCACTATACGAAGGTGTAAGTGTATGCTTATAATTTCTCATGGGCAGGTGGGACGGTAGCTTCCCACCTGGCCCACATCCGGTGAAATTGCAGGGCAAGAAATTTAAACTACAGTATTATAAATATTTAACTTTCATAGACTCACAAGTGTAATAGATCAAAATAAAGCTTCACTTCTTGTTAATCCAGCCGCTGTGTCAGATTTCAAAAAGGCAAACCATGCGATTATCTGAGGACAGCGCCCCACATACAAACACATGAAAACATATTTCAACCAGGCAGGTGCGACACGAAAGTCAGAAATAGCGATATAAAAAATGGCCTTACCTTTGATCTTCTTCTGTTGGCACTCCAAAAGGTCCCAGTTACATCACAAATGGTCCATAAAAACTGTCATCAGTCAATAATCCACCAAATTTCCCTCCATCAAAATGCACACAAAATAATTCCCAAACATTACTAAGAAACTTTTCCAAACAAGTCAAACAACGTTTGTAATCAAACATTAGGTACCCTAAACGATCAAATTTAAGACGGAGAATTCTTAGTCTTTACCGGAGAAAAAAACAAAGAACGCGCTCTCATCCTTGGTGTTTTGCCTGCCATGTCAGTTCTGTTATACTCACAGATATAATTTTAACAGTTTTAAAAACTTTTGTGTTTTCTATCCAAATCTACCAATTATCCTAGCTTCTGGGCCTGAGTAACAGGCAGTTTGGGCACGCTTTTCATCCGGACGTCAAAATACTGCCCCCTACCCAAGAGAGGTTAAGCATTTAATGTTTTTGCTCTTTGTTTTATGGTTTGAATCTAGTGATCTCACCCTGCCTTGTCTCTCTGCTGCCTCCTATAGGTATGGGAATGAACCACCACCCGGGCCACAACCGCATGATGGCTCCCACGTCACAAGGCCCCATGCCCGCTCTCAGCCCCATGGGCATGAACACCATGGGCTCCCAGCCCCTCTCCCACGGAATGCCTAACCAGATGCCCTCGCCCAACCCGATGGGGGGACCACACCAGGGGCCCATGGGGCCGGGCATGATGGGGCCTCACGGCATGATGATGCCTGGCGGGCAGGACCCAGGGATGGGCAACCCTCAGATGATACCTCAGGGCCGTATGGGCTTCTCCCACCGAGGCCAGGGATTCCCCCCTGGCCACTCTCCTCCTCAGCAGGTCCCCTTCCCCCACAACGGCCCCGGGCCCCAGGGTGGTTTCCCTCACGGCATGGGCTTCCAGGTGGAGGGGGGCCCCATGGGCCGAATGGGCAACATGGGCCCCGGTGGGGATCCGGGTGGCTTGTGTAAACCCAACACCCCTGGAGGAGGCCAGGACTTCAACATGTTCAACAATGATAACGACCTCCACGAGGTCATGCGAACAGGAGCCACCGGAATGCCAGAGTTTGACCTCTCCCGGATTATCCCATCGGAAAAGCCCAGCCAGACTCTGTCCTACTTCCCCCGCGGAGGCGATGGCCCGGGGGTGAAACCTCCTCACCAATCTGGCCCCCAGGGCTTCCCTCCCCATATGCAGGGAATGATGGTGGAGGGGAACCCCAGGATGGGGATGCCCATGCAGGGGATGGGGGGTCCGTCGGGCCCTGGCCACATGGGGGGGCCCCAAGACATGCCAATGGGGAACCCTGGCCACAATCCCATGAGGCAGCCACACCCGGGCCACCCCGGCTTCATTCCCCAGGGCATGATGGGACCCCAGCACCGGATGCTGTCGCCGGGGCAGCAGCCGGGCATGATGGGAGGACCTGGGCAGGGGATGATGCAGGTTAAAGAGAGGGGGGGGCCCATGTACAATCACCCGGGCCCCGTGGGCTCGCCCAACATGATGATGTCACTCCACGGCATGGGTGGCCCCCAGCAGACTATGATGATGCCGCCTCAGATGAGGCCTCGCGGCATGGCAGGGGACATGGGCATGGGCTTCAACCCTGGTCCCGGAAACCCCGGGAACCTCATGTTCTGAGCTGCTACAGCCAAGTAGAAACTAAAGACCTTACTCGGAACCTAGGAGTCTAGAACCTGCGTAAACAAAGGAATACAAATGAGACTTGTGCTCTCTTAGGCGTTTGTTGTGTGGACTGGGGACACATACATTCATTCTGGCACATACTCACACATCCCGAGACACTTTTGGGCTGTTTTAGCAGTCTGTCGGGTGTGGTGGTGCAACTGCAGCGTGTTCCACTGAGGGGAAGGCGGATGTACACCATTTCAGAGGGGACTGATCTTTCTCTGTTTGGGGAAACGCAGAATGTACGGCACGAGTCTCAGCTCCGGTGTTCAACGGGCGGATAGGAAATGGGCCCCTTCATTAAAAACTCGAGGGATGACCCGGGACCAGAGGTCCGTAGTTGTACTGTTGTTATAAGAACAGCTAAACTACAAAATGTAAAGAACAATGAAGCATTAAAAACACAATGAACTGAATGAACAGACAAAAAGGTCACCGTTTTTTTTTGTCTTTTGTTTTTTTTGTTTTTTTTTGGCTGTATGTTTACATCTCATCTCATCACGACCCTCCACAGATTCAATGCTCTTTGTATTTGCGTACTGTAATTGTGTTGTTAAAGGGATTTTACTAGTGACTTCTAGTTTGTTTTCCCATCTTCTTTTGTAAAGGAGGGTGGGGGTGTGGAGAGGGGGGTGGGGGTAGGGTAGCCAAATGCCGCTGCAACTCCCACTCTGAAATGCTGTTTACCATGTAGGGGGGGGGGGGGGTCAAAGTATTTTAAAAACTGCATTTTCCTTTGTTACTCTACATGATATGCCAAACGATGACCTCATACAGATGATAGTATTATTAAAAGAAAGCACAAACATGATTTAACTGTAAAGAAAGCGTTTTCTTTTCTCCCGTTTTTTGTAAAAAAAAACACTTGGTAGGAGGGGTGATTCTCTGGCATACGCAGTGAGGTGCTGATGAGGCCTGGTTTAGAATTGGATATGGGTTTGGGTGATGTCTGTCACACCTCAAACCCCTCTCAGCCCTGACGGACAAACGGACACGGCAGTAAGCAAAGCCTCTGCTCTCACCCTTCTAGGCTAGGAGTACAGAGAGGAGAGAGAAGAAGAAGCAGCCTTAACCATGTCTGGATTACTTGGAGGGGTGACCATGAAATTTTGCAGAATTTTCTTTTAAAAACAAAAATGTCATGCAAAAAAAACAACAGAAAATGAGGTCATGGGTTGTATCTGTGTCCCTGCCTCTCCTGTGTTAACACATTTGTCATGCGACTCCATTGAATTTGGTACAGGGCTGTGGTGTTGGAAGACAAATAAAATCTATTGTTTGGTATACAAGTGGCCTGTTGTGTCGTATACTGTTTTCCCCCTGGCACACCAGTCAATCACACCTTTTGGAGTCGTCATCGACGTATGATTAATGTCATTTTCCATCAACTATACGGAAAAATCCTTTGTGTCGATTGCAATGGACCTCACAACTGTATGGAGCAATGTGGCCACCTAGTGGAGAAACCCTGGTCAGTGGTGCTTACATCCTGTTCTTAGAGTTCCAGGGCCCAATGCCAACAACTCTCCTGTTGTGGTACTCCACTCCAGTGGTTCTCTAACTTTTTGGGTTACTGTACCCCCAAGCACATTTTGTTCCCTGAAGTACCCCCCCCCCCCCCCCCCCCCCGTGTCCATTTCACTAGTAAGCCTATGGTCTTTTGAGTCTCTTCGAGTATTCCCTGTGGATAGGCGAAGCACCCCCAGGGTTACCTGGTTGAACTACTGCTCAATAGAGCCTAGTGCATTGTTAAACCCTTTTTGTTTTTGAAGATTGGAACTTTCAGCAATATCCGACAGACTGGTGTTGGCAACTGATTTTACTCCCGTGTTGAAATAATGCTTCAAGTGTATCAGGCCAAAATGATAACTATACAATCGGGGCCCGTATTCCTCAGTGTCGGAGTACTGAGCTAGGATCAGGTCCCCCCTCTTATAACTTAAGGTTAAACTGATCCTAGATCGGCACTGCTACTCTGAGATACGTTGTGAATTCAAGCACAGGTATTGAGACTATTTCCATTGAATGTCCATACATGCACATTGTATGTAAGTTAACGAACCCCCAGGGAATTCTCTTTGGCTCCCATCCAGACCATGCCCTGGGAAACGTTGGGAATAGTTCCCTAGCCTATTCTCAAAACTTATAAACGCTGGGAATCAGTTCTCAAGGTTTCCTCTGGCTCCGAATGTCCACCAAGGCACTATAATTACCCAGCATTCCAGAGAACAGCCTGGTCCTCAGCCTGGCCAAGGGGGCTTTGCCCTCGACTAATTTTAGAGCGGGTAAGTGTGTCCTGCAGCTGTGAAGGCCGGCATTCATGCCTCTGGTTTATACACACAGATTAAATATGGCTATAACGAGGGGTTATAAAAGCATGGAAACTGATACTGAAACTCAACAAATGATTGACCCTGTTGCTCGATAAGAGGCCAGTTAAAGAATATATCTCAGATGAGGTGTGTTCATAGGTTAGAAAATATCAGTCAAATACAGTGCATGGTACATATGGGATGTATATATTGAGTTTGTGCTCGTTTGACATTTTGTCTTAATGCGAAGAGAATCAGTGGTCTTTACCGTACACAGTCAATATACAGTACAATGAACGTTGTCAACAGTGTGCAAAATAGAATCGCTCTACTTGAAACATGAGTAGATAAAACAGCTTGCAAATTCCTATCATGTGTCACGGGTAAATGTGTTTTTAACGGCAGACAATATATACTTTTATACACAAAATTAACATGAAAACATTTGTAAAACTAAAGATACATAGATTTTCACATTGCCTTTTGCTAAAGTGCAAAGTTGACAAAAATGTGATCGCAATGACACCACCCCAATACAATATAATTCACATTAAACGAAGACGTGTTAAATTAGCTAGACATTTTTTTGTTAATTCGTATTTAGATTTAGTTAAACATTTCAAAACGTAAATCTGAGATTTTTTAAAAAGACACACAGATATATATATATATAATCAGTTCTTCTGTTTGCTAATTCTGAAAGGGAATGCCTTTCCAAAAATGAGAATTCCTTTCTGGCTTACTAAAACGGTCATTCCTTGACAATAGACAGGCACTCGTTAGGCAAGATTCGCGGTCAAGGTCTCTGCCCGGTTTTCTGATAGCAATGGAATTTAGGCTTATGAGTGTTTTAATGATGCATCTGTCCTACAACGACCGAAGGAAGATGTAACATGCGTCTGCCAAAATACCACACAGAGAGAACGGTCGCAAAGTGCGTCGTTGGAGCATTGATACTGATAGGCTCTAAAGAAAAAGAGCGCTGGTCTCGGATCAGCTTTCTCCATTCAAATATTTCCTTAACATTATAATTATTTCACAATACTGACAACGGATCAGCTCCCATTGAGGCAGTTTTTATGAATAATGCTTACCCAATGAAAATGCACCAAATCACCGATTTGGCACATCATTGCGCACACATCAGGGAATATGTTGAGACGAATACTGACAGTAGCAAAATCAGGGGTGCAACTTTCACTGTGGACGGGGGACATGTCCCCCACACATTCTGAAGTTGCATTTTTGGAGTGTTTATCTGACTGGATAAACATATATATATATATATTTATGTCCTCCCCACTTCTAAAACCACATTTGTGCCCCTGAACAAAATAGAACTCAATTGATTGAACATGAAATGTATTTCAATATGATTGAAATAGGCCTACAGACTACTGTTTATATTTTAATGCAGTCATGTCGGGTTTTCATTTAAAGCATATTTGCATTTGTCGCTTGTTTGTATCAATTGCAAACACATTGGCACCTTTGTATTTCGAGTCGACTTTGTTCTGAAGTTATCGGCGTCACAGAGACATATAAACCATGTGATTCCATGTTTAGCAGAGATTTATGTGTATAAAGTGACGAGGGAGGGCGGAAAAAGCATCCGACGCGCTTCGCTGTTCTAGGAGTTGTCCGAGGCCGTCGTTAGGTTACGAGCGTTTCTCAATTGCAAAGTAGATAACGATGGTTTCGGGAAACAGCTCTGAGATATAATGATGCTCCAACAAATGTTCTAACAATGAATTTAGCCTTAAGATGGTTTTGGGAAACGGGGCACCAGGTCAGTCAGGGTATCTGAACTATGCACTATGAACTAAGTCCTCCCCACACCCTGGGAAGCTTGGGACGTCTGCTTTAACCGATGATGGCTCCACATAAATAAAGCCCTTATCAGAATAGGTTGTAGTTTTGTCTGTCTCTCTTTAACCATACAAAGTACACCATTTTTTTTTTTTAATCCCATGGGTCATTCCTGTAGGTCCTATTGGATCTCTGGTGGGAAGTGATGACAACATCAGGATTCACATGGTGTGTTTGTGTTTGTGTATGCCAACGAAAGTGTCTGCGTGCCTCTGTAAATATAAAGTGTGTGTGTGTGTATGTGTTTGTGTGCATGCATGAGAGAGAGCAAGCTTACACACGCAGAGCGTTCGTCTAAGCGTAAGTTTGTGGGTCATTGACAGGCAGCCGTCCTTCACATATCTCTCTCTCTCTCTCTCTCTCTGAGTGACAGACTGGCTGTCATCTGTCCCACTTAGCTGTCCCCAGCAGCCAGTCAGTGTCACAAAGCTGATAGTGTGGCAGTGACCCACTCATTCTCAGGTCTGGCACAAGGCCCCCCTGTCTCTCAGGGAGAGACTCCGCGACCGCAGTCAGAGTCAATGTCTCTGTCTCAAATGGCACCGTATTCCCCTATATAGTGCACTACTTTTGACCAAAGCTATATGTACCCTGGTTTAAAGTAGTGCGCTACACAGGCAATAGGGAGCCATTTAGGATGCAGTCAGACCGAGGTCTCAGACAGTCACATTAGTGGATTAGTCCTGAGGGCTAAATATGAAGGCACTAACCCCTCTACAGCTGCTTGATTAGTTCGAGTATTCCGTTTCATGACTTGTGATACTTTGTGACTTCGTTGACTTGTGCCATGCAGTGTTCCAATTAGTCCCCCACAACAGATGAGTAATAGTCATCCCAGTCTTGAGTGTGTGTGTGTGTGTTTGAAACGATCCAGGGACAGTGTGTGTGTTGGGAATTGGAGCTATACAGCCAAGTCATCGGGTCGCACACGGCTACTGGAGCCGCTGGTCTTGCTCAGACGCCTCTTGTCCTTCAGGAAACCATTTTGGAAGCCATTTTGGAGCAGCGAAGAGGGCGGGGTGCAGGCATTGGGCGTGTCGGCGTGCCCCTCATAGGTCACGTGCAGGAAGTCTTCCGTTTCAAGGTCATTGTGGACAACACGGTGGCGCTCAGTGGCCATGTTGACTGAGTTCTGCTGGTGGGCCAGCCGGTTGTTGAAAGGGGGGCAGCTAGGATGGGGGTGGGATTGGGAATGCATGGGGTGTGTGTGAGGGGAAGAGCTAACACACTGGCTGAAGTCTGGGGGTGGGGTGCAGGGCATGGATGGACGGGGTGGGCTGTCAGGTTCAGCGGTGATGACCGTAGCGCTTGAAGGCGTGCGTCCTTGTAGCAGCTGTTGCTGCTGCTGTTGCTGCTGTTGTCGTTTCCTCCTCAGAAACCTCTGACACTGCTTAAAGGCCAGGTGGTAGAGCTCCACGGCGCTGAGAAACAACGACACGCCCGACACGGCCAGCATGAACACGATGAACACATTCTTCTCCGTGGGCCGCGAGACGTAACAGTTAACCGGGTGTGGACAGGGCCGGCTGTGGCACACGTACAGGGCATTGAGGAAGACCCCGTAGAGGATGTACTGCACCACGATGAAGACCACCTCCATTAGCGTCCGGATCAGGATGCTCAACACGTAAGTCTGCAGCAGCGCCCCGCGCAGACGCACCCGGCCCATGCCGCTGCCCTCCTTCCCGCACTCTCCCCCCTTCTCTTCCCCGTGCTCCAGATAATGCTTCTCCTCTCCGCCTTCCCCTCCACCTTCCTCCCCGTCACCTCCCCCCTGGTCCTCCTGCTCCTTGCGCCGGCGTTTCTCCTCCATGCGCACCGTGTGCATGGCGTGGCCCATGTAGATGAGCGACGGCGTGGACACGAAGACAATCTGCAGCACCCAGTAGCGGATGTGGGCGATGGGGAAGGCCGTGTCGTAACAAACGTTCTCGCAGCCGGGCTGCTCCGTGTCGCAGGTGAAGTCCTCCTGCTCGTCGCCCCACGACGACTCGGCGGCCGTGCCCAAGACCAGAATACGGAAGATGAAGAGGATGGTGAGCCACACCTTGCCCACAGACGTGGAGTGCTCCTGCACCTCTTCCAAGAAGTTGCCCAGGAGACTCCAGTCGGCCATCACCCGTCACACACCACACTTCTGGAACGGCCTGGGAGAGAGTAGAGCAGTCAGGGAACAGTCACCATCTAGCCTGGTCCCAGATCTGTTTGCGTTGTCATTCCAATGCCAATGGTCACTGGGATGCCATTGAGGGTAGGAGTTGGCAAGACATTACAAACAGATCTGGGACCGCGTTAACTACGATCTACTGCGCTTATAGATAAATGAATGACGTTTCTGCATTGAATGAAAGTGCACTTAATTCACTTGTGTCATGCAGTGTTGACTTGTGTTATTATTTGACTGGTTTCCAAGTTTCTCTCCATTACACCAAAGTATTCTGTGCTGTGTTGAGCTGCTCTGCTCTGTACAGTACCTTACTGTACTGTACCGAGTAATGCTGTACTGTACCGTACTGAGCAATGCTGTGCTGTATTGTACCAGGCGATGTATTTGGGGCTGTGGAGTGGGTATATTAATAGACTTTTCTCCCTGCGTGTCCACAGTGGGCTCAGTAGACTGACCTAGTTCGAGCCAAGTATGTTCCCACAGCCCTGCCTGCCTGGCCCAGCAATCTGGGAAATCGGATGTCAGTTTTAAGGAAGTCTAAAGTCAACAGAAACACAGAAATAAACATGTCACGGGGCTTATCTTTGCATTACTTAGCCTGGGAAAGAGTGAGACATACTGATTTACATTTCCTTTGGCCAGAGATTGGTGGTGCATGTTTCTTGACACATTAAAAACAAACAAGGTATAATAAGGAAGTGGTGACTGGTAAGATGTAAAACATGTATAAAGAGCTAAGAGCGAATAAATCAATGCACTTTGTTTCTGTTGATAGAAATTAATCAGTCTCAGAACTGAGTCAAGACATTTCCAAAGAACCCGTTCCCTCAAAAGCAATTTCCAATAACAGACGTCATATGGTCACATGACAATATACAGTAAAGAACTATATTATTTCTAGTCTAGGAAAGTCTTGGTGGTTGTTTAGGTCTAACTTATGAACACCGGAGCTTTACCATTTCATCACCCCATGAACTCTACTCTCAGCTCTTCTCTCTGCGCATATACATCTGCACTAGAACTAGCAGCGTTACCTGCCCCGGTACCAAAGCCCTGGCCCTTGCAGAGCAAAGGAAACAGCTACTTCTATGTTGAACACTACTAGCACACACAGCTCACTAGCTGGCGATTCCACATCGCCTCCGTGAGCACAGACAGTACAGTAGTGTGTACTCCAGACTCCCCCACTCACACTCAAACAAAGGATAAACTAAGTAGGGTCTATTGAACAACGTTTCATAGTACTTCGTTTCATACAGTAGGCACACAGTGAAAACCTTTATGTAAAAAGACAGCTATGCAAGCTTGATGTTTGACAAACTATGCAGTATGATAATTACCGTTGTACAGACTAAGTGGTTCAAGTTAAGGTTGTGTTCACTCCTAAGAAGTTGTGTTCAGTCTTACCAGCAGAGACATTGAACCTTCCTTCGACTAAAATCCATCTGGCACTGAAGGTTGTATTTACTCCAGACTGTGTAGACCCTCAGTCTTTCTCTCTAGACGAGACGGTGTGTTACTGTAACGTTGTAGCATTTCCCCCCTCTTTCTCCCTCACTTCTCCTGAAGGGCAGGACCAATGGAAAGTATGGAGTTGCAGCATCAGTGCTCTTTAAGCTCAAGTGAGGGTGTTGATTAGACAGTGTGTGTGTGTGTGTGTGTGTGTGTGTGTGTGTGTGTGTGTGTGTGTGTGTGTGTGTGTGTGTGTGTGTGTGTGTGCGTGTGTGTGCATGCGTGCGTGCATGCATATGTGTGTGTGTGTGTCTGAGGAAGAGGGTAAGTGGGGCAATAGGGTTTCCCTTCTTCATCTACAGCGGACCAGTAGCTTGTGTGTGAGGACGATTTAAGCTCTAGTGGCCACATGACAGTGACCTCAGGCAAGTTATGGGAACTATGGCTGAGTGGAAAGTCGTTTTTTTTGTTGTAAGACATAATAGAAATAATACTGGCCCATATTGGTGTATAGAAACGGTTATTCAAACACGGCAAAATAACCTGGAATGGTTTTTTACTGCCGGTGCACATTTTGACAACAGTCATTGAGACCGACTCACTTCCCATAGAAACGCCCCTCCCTTTGCATTTCTGTCTGAGGGGTCTTGGTCGCCATCCTGTCTCCCCCCTAGGCAGTCGAGGAAGCAATGTCAAACAATATGATTTCCTACTGCCACGGCACTTAAAAGGAAATCGCCCGTACTCAAGAAAACCAGTCTCTCTGCGCTTTGAGAAAAAAACTCTTCCATCGTTTTTTCTCACACCCAGCAGGCCAAGCAGTCCTGCTGTCAGTGTTAAAAATAAATACCCCAGACCAGCTCATTATGGTTTTCCTCAGTACTCGTTGGCACTTTGCAGGCCCCGTCTTACTTAGATCAGCACCAGGACAATGTACCTGACTGGGGTCTTGGCAGCTGGGGGTACTTTAGGGAGGAAGAAGGTGCTCCCTCTGCCCTTCCGTCCTGCTCCTGCTGTTGTTAACCTCGGAAAGGAGAACAATGATGCTCGCTTTACAGTGCTTGGTGCTTGTCTGAAGTCCATATAAATAGGAAAACTAGAATGGACAAAGCCCGTCAGTCCACGGCAATTTCACACTCATGGCTACACAGAACATTGACTTAAATGGGAATGTCCCTTGTGGTAATTAAGTTTCTGTGCTGGTGACACTGAGGGCAGCTGTTGAACGGAGAGAGAAGGGGGTAAATACCGGGGGTAAATACCTTGAAAACACTCTGGGACACCTGATAGGAGAGGACAGTGTGGTTCTTTCTGTTCTGTGATAAAAGGAAATCATTTTTTCTACGTTTTGTCTCGTGTCTGTGTTAACCAAATAACGACAGTCCCAAAGCTCCTTGACTCCCTTATCATTCTTGTTCTCGCTCTTATGCTCCTTTCTGTTCCTAGGCAGTCATTGTAAATAAGAATGTGTTCTTAACTTGCCTAGTTAAATAAAGGTTAAATATATATATATATATATATATATATATATATATATATATATATATATATATATATATATATATTATATATTTTTAATTAAATCATTCGCACACCCATGTCGTCTAGATCTACACAATGTGGCTTGATTCCTGTACGCTCCACACCAAACACTATTTCCACATTCCTGGAGGTCAATGCATACATACAGTATGGTCCCTCTAGGTCAGTCACAGCAAGATAGATGATTTGGACTCATGTTTTCCTAGCAGACTTGACTCTTAGCTCCCTGACTCATTTGAAATAGGGGAGACAGTCCACTGGGGCCTTTGCCTTCCCACACTGCTCATAAAAAAAAGTTATGATTAACATAATCAATCTTCATACAGACCAGTTAGTCACAAATGAAAAATCTTCCCATCAGGGATAGTTCACATTTGAAAGTAGAAAATGAGATGAAACGTCAAAAAGGTGAACTCTCTCTCCAGCAGGGTTTACTAAAGTTTGGTACCTGAATGATAGCCTTCCGTAGAGGTGCTGTAATTGCAGAGTAAAGCAGCCATGACTTTGTTATGTTATGTTGTGGTACACACACACACACACCATTTACTCCCAGTTATTGCCACCTGGGAGCTACAGACTAAAGGGTTTGGACGTTTGGATCATCTTTAGCCTATCCTTATAGTCTATACGCAAATCCACACTTTACTACACTTTTAGAAGTCTGGCCAATGAGGGTAATGGACTCCTCCTGAATCGTTCAGTCCCTTTTACTTATTTACTTTTAAGAGACTACTTGAGACCATTTGTCACGTTCTGACCTTTATTTCCTTTGTTTTGTCGTTATTTAGTATGGTCAGGGAGTGAGTTGGGGTGGGCAGTCTACGTTTGTTTTTCTATGATTTTGGGATTTCTATGTTTCGGCCTAGTATGGTTCTCAATCAGAGGCAGGTGTCATTAGTTGTCTCTGATTGAGAATCATACTTAGGTAGCCTGGGTTTCACTGTTTGTTTGTGGGTGTTTGTTTCCGTGTCTGTGTGTTTCACCACACGGTACCGTTTCGGTTTTGTCATTTCACGTATTCGTTTATTGTTTTTGTATTTCATAGTGTTCAGGGTTTTTGTTATTAAAAACGATATGGGCACTTACCACGCCGCATATTGGTAATTGCCACTAGTCATTCGAAGCTTAATTATTTATCAAGCGACTTATTTAAGTGTCTAAAGTCAACTGCTCCTACGAAAGGTTAATGAGAAAGGTATATGTCGTGTGTGTAAAGGCGTCAGCACCATCTAACTGTGGATGTCTCAGAGTTGACATCATGTCCTTTCTTTTCAGCTCCAACACCATCCTTTCATGTCACTCGAAGCCCACTGAATACTGTTGGCCACATTTCGCCTCAAGGTCACAGGACAATGTAATATTAAGATATTACATCAGGATAAGGATAACCCATTATTATTAACAATAGTCCAAGCTCTGAGAAAGTATGACTTCCCTGTGTTGACTTTCTCCTGCTCTCTATATTGTTTGGCTTGCCGCTCTTTTCCTTCCTTTATGTCATGTTTGTTTTATTTTCGGGCTCGATTTCACGTCACTTATCTTGCATGTGCTCTCTGGTTTATCATCCGAATCTGCTCGGTGCTGCTAGCATGATCACCAGCAGCACAAACGAGAAGTCTAAGGGACAAGGAGGTTTTTTGTCTTTGGAGGCAACGCCAGAGCAGTTGACTATAAACTGCTTTTATATGTTTAGGCTGCAATCCCTTGGTCTGAAAGAGTGAACTTTAGATCTCAAATTCATCTGGCAGGTCGGGTAATATTTCAGTACTAACAAAACGAGGCTTAATCGTTCAACGTCACAGCAGATGCTGCAGATCTATGCTGGCTTAGAAACTGCTAATGTAAAGTTGTATGCATTGTCCATGGCATGCACAGACACATGCATCCACACATACAGTACATGCACGCACCAGTGGTGTAAAGTACTTAATTAGTACTTTAAAGTATTTTTACTTAAGTACATTTTTTGGGGGTTATCTGTACTTTACTATTTATATTTTTTGACAACTTTTACTTTTACTTCACTACATTCCTAAAGAAAATCATGTATTTTGTGCACTTCACACTCAAAATCACTTGTTACATTTGGAATGCTTAGCAGGACAGGACAATGGTCCAATTCACACACGTATCAAGAGAACATCCCTGGTCATCCCTTTTTCCTCTGATCTAGCGGACTCACTAAACACAAATACTTCATTTGTAAATTATGTATAAGTGTTTGTGTGTGCCCCTGGCTATATGTATATTTAAAAAACAAGAAAATGGTGCTGTCTGGTTTGCTTAATATAAGGAATAAAAATATTTTGTACTTTTACTTTTGATAATTAAGTATATTTTAGCAATTACATTTACTTTTGATACTTAAGTATATTTAAACTCAATACTTTTAGACTTTTACTCAAGTAGTATTTTACTGAGTGAATTTCACTTTTACTTGAGTAATTTTCTATTAAGGTATCTTTACTTTTACTCAAGTATGACAATTGGGTACTTTTTACTGACTGACTGACTGACTGACTGACTGACACACACACACACACACACACACACAGTTACTCTACCTGAGATGCAGCTGCTTAGACCAGGCTGGTTCCTTTTCTGTTAAAAATGAAAATGCAGAAAGGTTTTCTCAGTGCTCAGGTGACAGGGAAGAAAAAGTGAAGGACTCTCAATATTAGGGCTAAGGAATATTGTAGTAGAGCAGTCGTAGTCTCAGTTTCAGTATTAAGGCAAAAAGCTGTCCCTGAGAGGGTGAAATCCAAGTCTTGGTCTCTCTTTCTAGGCTGTGTGTCTCTGTTCAGACAGAAGACTCCTCGTCATGTCTTGTCTTGACACAGAAAGTTGTGTCTGTCAGGGTAAAGCAGAAAACTTAGTCTCTTTCAGTGTCCTGGCTAAAGATGACTGGGTTTGTCCCCCAATGTCGAGTCTCTCTTCTAGAGTCCAAACAGAAAACTGTTTATCTCTCTCCCCTGAGGCAGAAAATTGAGTCTATCACCAGTTGGCTTGATGTGTTGAGGGATCAAATCCACTATCCGTCAATGATCAGCGGAAGAAAACAGAATCTTTCAACTTTAAGAAAACTGAAATGTTTTCATCAACTATAATGACTATTTCCCTCTCTTTCCCTTTTTTCAATCCTTGGCAGAGATCAGGGTAGAGGGACTGGTGATGCAGACTTCGAGGACGGACGGAGTAGATGAGGGCACAGACCTCAGGCTGATGAGCTAGAGCAGCTGTCTGTAATGTAGGAGACTACTAGACAGACCACGGGCAGAAATGCAGCCTTAAGAATGGTGGCAGTGGAAGAAATACCAGACATCACTTGTGGCCTGTCCTTCCTACCATACCCAGCACCCGGCAGCCCTCCAATAGCCTCCTCCCTTCCCCCTCCTCCTCTCCTCCTTTGGCTTCCTCTCTCTCTCAGCCCACAATGCCCTCGGTTTGCCTGCCTGGTAATCTATTCTAGAGAGAGGAATATCTCAGGTCAGGAGGGGAAGTCAGATTGTATTAGAACACAATGGCAATTCTACATTGGCCACTAACTCCCATTTTGTCTCTGCTCCCTAAACCATACATAGACCCACACACACGCACACAGGAGTGCGCACACACACACACACACACACACACACACAAAGAGACTGAGAGAAAGAGAGGGGCACATGCAATCTATTTTCAAGTAACCAAATTACAACTTGATTTTCCATGACTTCCTGGGTTTTACTGATTGCTTTGCAAGGCATGTTTGGAATACCATTACAGCCTTATGGCTATAAGCAAGTACACACTTAGAAAGAAGGTTTCCAAAAGGGTTCTTCAGCTGTCCCCATAGGAGAACCCTTTTTGGTTCCAGGTGGAAGCCTTTTTGGAAAGGGTTTTACATGGAACCCAAAAGGGTTCTCCTATAATGACAGCCAAAGAAACCTTTTGGAACACATTTTTAAATAATCAGAATATAGGCTGCTTCTGGCATTGATATGGACAGCTGCAGTATTCCAACCGTTCAAATTCGACTGATCGCCTACAGCTCTGGCATGATTCAACGACAATTATTCCTTCTACAAAAACAAATGTGCCTTTCACAAAGGACCATGGAGAATTTTCAGGCAAGCACATGGTTGGTCTGAAAATTTCAGGTTCATGGCATCAACTGTCATGTCAGTCATTGTAGACCAATCAGCATGGCCAGAGGAGCTCAATCGTAACCACACAGAGAGCGTGTTTGTCTCCTGTGGGTGCTAGGCCTTTATTTACCCCTTCTTCTCCAACCTCAAATCAGAAAGAACAGCTTTGTGATGTTCAGACTTGTGACAAAACATCTGTCCGAGAGGGTACACATTTAGCCGGTTGTCTTGGTATCATGAGTTTTCCTGCTAGGTGATTGTCTCGTCTGGAGTTAGGTCCTGGCACCAGTGTCCACACAAATCTGGGGGAAGTTACACTACTTTAGACTTCCAATAACAAAGGTGTTGTTTTCCTGCTTAAATGTTGACCATTATGATAAAGGGAACGTACATTCCAAAATCAAAGTCGGTCCGATGTTTTCAGACATTTCAAAAGTGGTCTTATGTTGAGATAAGTATCTGTCCCAGGCCATCTGTGGAATGGAAAAGATAATCGCCACATAACTTCCAGATTTTAGTATGCGCTTATCATTTTCCATTTATTTGGAATTTGAGGCGTATACATGCAGCTGTACCTACACATTCCAGGGCATAGGACATAGACTCATCTCTAAACTAGACCACATTTAACGTCTGAAAACATCCAAGTTAGATTTTTGGAGTGAACTGCCCCTTTAATTTGAATGAATAGGCCTGTATCAGGAAGCTGTTTACAGCTTCTCAATCTTTACAGGTTTCTAAATCTTTTCATGTCCTAGTTCGGTTGGCCACTCAACACGCTTTGGGTTGGACCAATCACAGCTCTGTCAAGGAGCAGTAGATAATGCAGTGAGTGACCTGTGCCAGCAATAGGGGGATTTTGACCTTTTGGCCCCAGTTGAAGCAAATGGGAAACATCGAGGTTCCTCTTTCTGATGAAGTCGGTTGGCGTCAAAATGTTATGTGATACGCATTAGGTGATAATCATTAGACTACGGTGATAATCCTTTCACTCTCTGTCTCTTCCGCTGTTCTCGGTAATTCCCTCCCTCCCTCCCTCTACGGGGGATGGGGTTTGTAACTTTAAGTGGAACGTGTGAGCAGGCCTCTAGCACTTGTCATCAGCACCTCTCTGAATCCCGACACCTCTCATATCGCCTCTCTATATTGCTGGTCATGAGAATGAAGATAAAATGCCTTCCCTTTATTTAGCACTCTCTCACTCCAGCCAGCTTAGTTGAGAGCAATGCCAGGGCAACCGCCTGCCTGTGAGCCTGTCAGGAAGAGCCTTGCTTATGTCCCGATGAAAGTGGAAAGGGGAGAGAGAGGACATACTAATGTGGTGAGGATGGGTACACTGACTAGATTCAGCAACCTAATGTAACCGTTCAGAATACTTAAGTACATATTTCATCTAGGGGTGGGTCCAGACCTGGGTTCAAATAGTATTTGTTTTCCGCCCCAGTACATTCGCTGCACTTGACTGAGCTTGCCTAGTGGAATGAAACCAATAAAGTGTGCCAAAAGTGCAAACCCCGCCCAACTGGCACCTCCAAGCTTAATTAAATAATCAAAGTACCTGAAATGGGACAAGTCTGGATGGGATATGATGATTTATATAATGAAAACGAGTTAATATCCAGGTTTACACAATAGATTAAGCCAAAAGACTGAATGTATAGAAAATGAGAGGAGTTGTCCAACTGTCGCTAATCTTTGTCATTGTCAAATTCCAACTCAATCTCTTAAAGGGATGGTTCAACCAAATTCCAAAATGACATTGGTTTACTGTGGCATGAATCCAATGCCAGTCTCTGTCCTGATACAACATGTTTCATGTCCAAATCATACCAAAATGTCTACAATTGATTCTGTAGCTCAATTAAGGGCTGGATTCAATCCGTATCGCGGAAGACCTGTATTAACATTTTAAGGTAATCTTCTGAATGAGACGACAAATGCCGCGTTTACTGTGAATGCAGTCTCAGCGAACGCGGGAACATTGGACTAAAATTTCAATCGAGCAATAACGCGGATCTTCTGCTATACGTCTGCGGTACTGTTTGAATCTAGCCTTAGGTTTATGATTTGGACAATGTGAAAAAAATGTCCTAGTCCAATGTCCAATGTGTTGCCATTAAAGCATATGCTAAGTGGAATATATTATTATTATTATTATATGTAAAGTTTTCACATGATGTCAATATGTGACATGCATTTTAGATGTCTCATTCATAAGTGACATATTTGTTGGAAATTGGGTGCATTGTTCGTTTTGGCATAATTTTTGGGATTTAGTCTAGTCTTAGTCATTTTGTCATTTGAATAATGACTTAGTCTAGTTATTGTCAAAATGACGAAAAACAAAGGGCCGTTTTTGTCAACTAGATGCCCTTTCTTTTTAGTCACATCACATTTATATTGCCTCATTAAACCTATAGGACACATACATCACTGACTTCCATGTGCACAAACATACAGTGCCTTGCGAAAGTATTCGGCCCCCTTGAACTTTGCGACCTTTTGCCACATTTCAGGCTTCAAACATAAAGATATAAAACTGTATTTTTTGGTGAAGAATCAACAACAAGTGGGACACAATCATGAAGTGGAACGACATTTATTGGATATTTCAAACTTTTTTAACAAATCAAAAACTGAAAAATTGGGCGTGCAAAATTATTCAGCCCCTTTACTTTCAGTGCAGCAAACTCTCTCCAGAAGTTCTGTGAGGATCTCTGAATGATCCAATGTTGACCTAAATGACTAATGATGATAAATACAATCCACCTGTGTGTAATCTAGTCTCCGTATAAATGCACCTGCACTGTGATAGTCTCAGAGGTCCGTTAAAAGCGCAGAGAGCATCATGAAGAACAAGGAACACACCAGGCAGGTCCGAGATACTGTTGTGAAGAAGTTTAAAGCCGGATTTGGATACAAAAAGATTTCCCAAGCTTTAAACATCCCAAGGAGCACTGTGCAAGCGATAATATTGAAATGGAAGGAGTATCAGACCACTGCAAATCTACCAAGACCTGGCCGTCCCTCTAAACTTTCAGCTCATACAAGGAGAAGACTGATCAGAGATGCAGCCAAGAGGCCCATGATCACTCTGGATGAACTGCAGAGATCTACAGCTGAGGTGGGAGACTCTGTCCATAGGACAACAATCAGTCGTATATTGCACAAATCTGGCCTTTATGGAAGAGTGGCAAGAAGAAAGCCATTTCTTAAAGATATCCATAAAAAGTGTCGTTTAAAGTTTGCCACAAGCCACCTGGGAGACACACCAAACATGTGGAAGAAGGTGCTCTGGTCAGATGAAACCAAAATTGAACTTTTTGGCAACAATGCAAAACGTTATGTTTGGCGTAAAAGCAACACAGCTGAACACACCATCCCCACTGTCAAACATGGTGGTGGCAGCATCATGGTTTGGGCCTGCTTTTCTTCAGCAGGGACAGGGAAGATGGTTAAAATTGATGGGAAGATGGATGGAGCCAAATACAGGGCCATTCTGGAAGAAAACCTGATGGAGTCTGCAAAAGACCTGAGACTGGGACGGAGATTTGTCTTCCAACAAGACAATGATCCAAAACATAAAACAAAATCTACAATGGAATGGTTCAAAAATAAACATATCCAGGTGTTAGAATGGCCAAGTCAAAGTCCAGACCTGAATCCAATCGAGAATCTGTGGAAAGAATTGAAAACTGCTGTTCACAAATGCTCTCCATCCAACCTCACTGAGCTCGAGCTGTTTTGCAAGGAGGAATGGGAAAAAATGTCAGTCTCTCGATGTGCAAAACTGATAGAGACATACCCCAAGCGACTTACAGCTGTAATCGCAGCAAAAGGTGGCGCTACAAAGTATTAACTTAAGGGGGCTGAATAATTTTGCACGCCCAATTTTTCAGTTTTTGATTTGTTAAAAAAGTTTGAAATATCCAATAAATGTTGTTCCACTTCATGATTGTGTCCCACTTGTTGTTGATTCTTCACAAAAAAATACAGTTTTATATCTTTATGTTTGAAGCCTGAAATGTGGCAAAAGGTCGCAAAGTTCAAGGGGGCCGAATACTTTCGCAAGGCACTGTACATAGCCTTGTCAGAGAGAGAGACAGAGAGAAAAGCACAATCACCAGATGGTGCCGCAGAGTATTGGCAAAGTAATATGGGTTGCACCTCCATCACTCGGTGACATTTCCATCGTTATCAACGTTCCACAGATGCTGCAGCCGCATTGGTGTCCAAAAGTAGAACGGGAGCTAATGACTGTTTCGCCCAGTGATGTAGTGGAGTCACTAAACCTCAAGTCTGAATCGAGTCGGACGGTTTATAATTGGAGGTGGAGCGGAGTCTGTCTGCCCACGCTCATCGCTTGCTTTCCCGCAGCTCACCAGCTGATGTAGGCAGTGTGGCGTCCTTCCCACTGCAGAATAGAACTGCACAGCGCGTCGCGCTGCTATTATGACCTGTGCTTATCACTGTAAAGCTATCAATCTCTCCAAAACCTCTAGTTCAGTCCACTTAGCGGTCAGATTTTAGTCACAGAGATCATTTTGTCTTATCTCGTTTTAGTCAACTGAAATGTAATTATAGTTTGTTCTGGGCCTATTTAGTCAATTATAGTGTCGTCAAATGCCATTGAAATATAGGTGTTTGACTAATATTTTAGTCATTATTTTTATTGGCGAAATGAACACTGTTGTGCAATGCCAGCAGAATCATGTCGTTTGGCTTCACAATGGTTTAAAAAAAAAAAAAAGACATAGGTGTCTCTTTAGGAGGTTAATACTTTGACCATTAAAATCTCTGTTTCGAGCACAAAAAGAGACAAAAACAAAAAGCAAAGTAGACCCCTTGGTGTTCGCCTCCGTTTCCCCTGGTGGACCCGTGTCACCTCTCATTCTTTTCTTTAACCTCCCTGAACAATAGGGAGAAAGACAGCAGCTTTCCCTACTCAGCAAAAGGGTTCACTCTTATCGACTCCGCCCAACAAAAGTTCTGCTGATATTTCTTTCCCCGAACTGACATCTGAACCTGGTATTAAGAATAGAAAGAACAGAGAGAGAGCGAGAGACAGAGAGGGGAAAGCACTTTCTGCGATGGCGACCCGGCCCGGGAACGTTCTCACTGCAAGGAAAAGTGAATACCAGACACATTTTCAACTCAGTTTTCAATTTCACAGTACTTGCTCATCTCTGAATTACCTCATGCAAGATTTAAGTATGTGAAGTTGGAATGATTAGGAATTCTTCCAGTTTAAAATAAGAGTTTGACATTGAAATGAACATGAATTCAGATAGCATTCATTCTTCATTGATCTTTGGATGATTCTGAATTAGCAGTCTATCCAACCAACAAGACAAAATTGCTCATTGCAGTCCAAACCTTTGAAGTGTTCCTGAAAAGTGCATATAAGATGTCCTACGGTCACACACAATATCCACTATAGTGCCTTGAAACTATAGAAAAAATAGATTAGAAAACCATAGGCCTACAATGACTTTGTGACAACAATTTTATGTGTTGATATTCAGTGCCATTTCTCAGAAGCCCTTTAGCCGACCCAACTTTGATAGTTGTGGGAGGTTTTGAATGGATTGCAAGTGTCTGAGTAAAAAAATAAAAAATAATAGATTTTTGGTTTTGATGGAAAAATACTCCCGTCTGAACCGAAACGACTAAAACTAGGTAGAAAGTGGCTAAACGATTTAAAGAGATTGAACGGGATCTTAAGTACTTACAAATTTGTAACACGTTGTACGAATCGGAATTCCTAGCATATCATATGAATTGCAGGAAACAAATTGTTATTCATATAGAGTTGCTCTTTACGTGGTCCTTCACATGTGAGATATGTCAGAAAAAAATATATACAAAAAAAGAACAATTAGAAAGTTCTATGTGCACAAACACCTTTAAACTTGGTGCTACAAGGTACTATCTGCAATCCAATCACACATAGCTAATAATGATATGCAAGGTGAGGTCATGAAAGAGGGAGACATCACAAAACAGTTCTGAGGTCTGGGACTTGTTTACTCATCCAGAGCTAAGCTTTAGCAATGTTGCTAAAGCTAAGCTATAGCAATGTTCTCCATAGGATATGGTGTATTTGTCATTTTTAAACTATCCTTTTTATGTGTGAACATGTATTAATATATTTGATGATGCGATTAGAAAGAAGGGAAGGTGTTATTTTATCTAATCATTAAATGTCTGTACTTTTCTATTGAAATGTAAATGATTTTAAAGGACCCTCCCAGAGGAAATTGCCGCCACTATTTCAACGTAATTTCCTGTCCTAGAGAGAAAACGCACGTTAATGTTCCACCTCCGAAGAATGACGAAGGCTACTTATACTTATTTATGAATTGGGTGTGGGAATTTCAATGTGGAGTAAACATCAACAAATAGGGCACTGACAGCTGTCAGTGTAGCTAGCTAGCATGCTAACCTTATCTAGCTAGCTAATGTTATCTGTTGTTGCTGGTGTTTTTTTTACTACACTGTATTCAATAGATTAGACAGCTGGCTCTATGGCTGTTTCTGGAGCAGGATTTGTCATAAGCATTGATTTAGGGAAACCACTGGCCCATCTTTGACTTTGTCATCTATTGTTATCTCCAACGTTTTGTCAGCTTCCATAAATTGCGGCCGCAAATTCGTCATAGAAATAGTTACAATAAGATGAAGTGCCTGTAATATGGATAACTATTGAAAGATAGCTGATATGTGTTTTTCTACATTGTAATGGACTTGGTGCAACCCTTGGTAGGCAGGCTGCTGGCAGGCTTCTGCTGCGGTACAACAAAGCCTGTGCTCATGATTCTCACATGGGAAGTGAAATGATAGGCTACAATGACTTCCCACTGGGCACAGACGTCAGTTCAATGTCTAGTTTTGATTTATATTTGGTTGAGTTGTCAACTATTCTGAATTCAACGTGAATTCAATAAAAATGGTTTGGTCATTGGATTTAGGTTAAAGTTGACATAAAAAAAATGCCCTTACATTGATGACTTTTTGTAAATCCAATGAGTTTTCCACGTTGATTCAACGTCATCATATTGTTTTGGTGTTAGTTGAAATGACATGGAAACAACATTGATTCAACCAAATTTTGCCCAGTGGGTTTGCTCACGATCATGCACGCCACGAACGACAAGAAACTTTAAGTCCCTTGAACTTTCTTTCGTGCCTTTTCATTATCTGAATAAACACTTGTGGTTTCTAACGTTGCACCAATCAAAGCAGGGGAAGTGTAGTGAAGCAAAAGTACTACTACTGCTACTACCTACACATTACTGACTTTATTGTCCCCATGGGGAAATTTTGTTGCAGTGTCATGTACACGTTTAAAGTGGAATTTAAATACAAAACATCTTATTTAACTAGGCAAGTCAGTTAAGAACAAATTCTTATTTACAATGACAGCCTAGCAACAGTGGATTAACTGCCTTGTTCAGGGGCAGAACGACAGAGTTTTACCTTGTCAGCTCGGGGATTCGATCTAGCAACCTTTCAGTTACTGGCCCAATGCTGTAACCACTAGGCTACCTGCCACCCAAATTGACAACACAACTTTCATAACAGTTACATACTACATGCTGGCCTTACTGGGTCGATAGGAACATTAGCCCTAGCTATTTAGAAGGGCTATCACACCTGGCACAAATTATTGTCTAGTTCTGTTTTCCCTGCAGAGAGGGGCCCTATACCTGCGCCCAGCAGGGAGTAGTTCAAAGTCCGGGTACAGGGGGTGGCTTGGGTCTAAAATGATTTAGTTAGCCTTGCAGAGGGCCCTGACCTTAAAGATCTCATCCAGGCCTGTCTGTTTGACTCCAAGTACCTTGCATACTGTGGTGATAATCATTCTCAGCATATTTATTTGGCTGACAGTGGCATTGCCAAACCAACAAACAATCCAAAAGAAGTTGAAATACTCTCAATGAAAGATTTGCAAAACAGAGTCAGTATAGTACAGTCAACATTAAAAGTACAGTCTCTGTTGACTCTTTTTGTAGATCAGGTCTGTACATTTACTCCACTGAAGCGTATTGTCCAAGAGGACACCCAGATATTTGTATTCCTCTACAATCTCTATGTTCTGACCTCTGATAGATGTTGCCGACGTAGGTGTCTATGAAGTCTATGCACATCTCTTTGGTCTTGTTGGTATTGAGGACCAAGTGTGATTCCTCACACCACTCTACCAAGTCATTTAGGACTGGGCCATGGTGTTCCTCATCATCATGCAACAGGCTGATCAAGACAGTGTCATCAGCGAACTTAACGAGGTGTCTGTCAGGATGGGAACTATTACAACTATTAGTGTACAAGTTGTACAGGAGTGGGGACAAAACACATCCCCGAGGAGAGCCTGTGTTGGTGGTGCGTATGTCCGACATGTGGGGACCTATGTTGACCCGCTGTGACCGCTGGCTCAGGAAGTCCAACAGTCACAAAACCAGCCCCTCATCTAAGGAGAAGTCCCGAATGAGTCCCTGTGCCAGAATGTAAGGCTGGATTGTGTTGAAAGCAGAAGAAAAGTCAACAAACAAAACCCTGACATGGGATTTGGCACCCTCTAGATGTCTATAGACCATGATGAGGAGAGTAAGAATGGCATCATCAACTCCTCTGCTGGGCTGATAGGCAAACTGAAATGGGTCGAGGAGCTTCTAGGTGGCGCTGAGAACATGACAATTCACAATTTTCTCATGTCATTTCATTACTGAGGATGTCAAGGCAACAGTCATTCAGCACAGAGGGATTAGCTGCTTTAGGAATGGGTATAATTATTGAGTTTTTCCACATTACTGGCAAGTGTTGCTGGTCGAGTGAAGATTGGAAATGTCTGTAAAAATACCAGCCAATTGTTCAGCACAGTGCTTTACATTTGGCTGGTGTTTTTACAGACATTTTCTACTACTACTACTACTACTACAACATTCTGTAGGGTTGGGTCTCCTGGTCTAGATACCTGACTCTCAGTCATCCCTCTGCCTTGGCCTAATTTCACACTGCTTGGTGGGGCACCTCACCGTCTGACTGCACATAACATACATGCTAGACTCATAGAGTCATTCAGTTTCTACCGATTTACCCTGTTCAGTTTATTTGTCCACAAATAGGATTTATGAAATGGCAAAAGAACAAAACCTTGGTAGAGATTACAGATCTAGTTATAGATTTTTGAGTTTGAGGGAAATAAATGTACTAAGTTCCATTGTGATGTCTCTCAGGAAGCTAAATGTGAGTGCTAATGAGTATCATAACACAATCTTTTGAACTGTGGCCTTTTAACCTTTTAACAAGAAGTACAATAAGTTTTAGACAAAATTACAATTTCCAGGTACTTCCCTCTATCACGTTTCAAGGTAAGATCCAGATGCAGACAACGTCGAATTAACAACAGTTTATTAATCCAACAGGGGCAGGCAAAAGACAGGTCAAGAATAGGCAGAGGTCAGTAATCCAGATAGGTGGGGCAAAGGTACGGGACGGCAGGCAGGCTCAGGGCAGGCAGAAAAGGTCAAAACCAGGAAAACTAGAAAAACGGAACAATCAAGAGACAGGAACAGAGGGGAAAAACGCTGGTAGGCTTGAAGAAGAAAAAACTGGCAACAAATAGAGAACACAGGTATAAATACACAGGGGATAATGGGGAAGATGGGCGACACCTGGAGGGTGTGGAGACAATCACAAAGACAGATGAAACAGATCAGGGTGTGACACCTTCACATCCATTGACATCTTCAACTGTTACTTTTAGCCCAGATTTATTTTCTGTGAAATAAATCTAGAGTGTAGTGGGACATAAACCCTAATCTCTTGATACCCTATTTTTATGAAGAGCCCCCAGCACTGTTAAACCCTGGCGTGTGATAGCCACACCATGCAGGGCAGGGTTATCGTCTGACAAAGTGTGTCCCATCCACATGGGTGGTGCTGAGGGAAGCCTGTATCTGAAACCTGATAGAATCCTGGCCATGAGAGATGGGTGTGTTTGTGTGTGTACGCCTGAGAGAACGATTAAGCGTGTGCATGCGTGTGTGTGTGTGTCCAAACAGAACGGAATGGCCATTGCGTGCGCACAGACTGATAACATTGTGTTGCAGCAGCTGGCAAAAGGAACTTGGGGGTGAACTCATATCTGACTGGATGCTTTGGGTGGAACAAAAGCGCTGAGTTCTGATACTCCTTTAACTCACTTTCTTTCTTCACCCTTTCATCATCTCTACTTCCTTCTTACATGTATTCATTTATCTTTTCTTGTCTTTCTCATTGCTAAACACACAATTTCTTACTCTCCACCGCTCTCTCTTTCTCTTCACTATGACTGCAGCACCAATTCCACTCTTTCTCTTTCCTCCATTGTATGAGCCATGAGCCTATCTTTCCTCCCACTCGCCCTTCAGCCCCACACAGTCACAGAGGAAGCTTTGGATTCACTTCTGCTCAAAATGGAGGGAACAATCAATCACCCCTTTCCCCTTTCTTCTATGGCCTTATCCCTTAAGTAAGTGTGTGTGTGTGTGTGGTTATGGCTGTGTCCAACAGGGTGGGATCTATAGCCAACACTGGTTGTTAGGAAGCATGATTAGGGGTGAGATCATTGGTGACTATAGAACAGGGATAAGGTGTTGCCGTGCAGGCCTATTGTGATGTACAGGGATGCAGGCATTTGTGACATCTGTGATTTTGAGAGTGGTCATATTTCTCCAGGACCATTCCTGTGTGGGGTGTTTCCGTTTTGTTGTTTTTTAATTAAGGAATGAGCCTTTAACTAGTTTCAAATGCTGTGATACCACAATTATTAGACACAATAATATTTTGAAGTACACAGTACAATGAAGCTCAATTTCATTCAAATCAAGCAAGATAACTTCACTAACTTCGTCGTCATTGGTAATCAAGCCTACTACTGTTGTGTTGTCTGCAAACTTGATGATTGAGTTGGAGTGGGTGAACAGGGAGTACAGGAGGGGGCTGAGCACGCACCCTTGTGGAGCCCCAGACGAGGTGATGTTTTCTATCTTCACCACCTGAGGGCGGCCCACCAGGAAGTCCAGGACCCAGTTGCTCAGGGCGGGGTTCAGACCCAGGGCCTCGAGTAGGTATGTCCAAACTTTTGACCGGTACTGTTTATACTGTCGAAAAACGAGGCCAAGCACGGCTCCAACTCAATCATCAAGTTTGCAGACAACACAACAGTAGTAGGCTTGATTACCAATGACGACGAGACAGCCTACAGGGAGGAAGTGAGGGCTCTGGGAGTGTGGTGCCTGGAAATCAACCTCTCACTCAATGCCAACAAAACAAAGGAGATGATTGTGGACTTCAGGAAACACCCCCCTATCTGCATCGACGGGACCGCAGTGGAGAAGATGGAAAGCTTCAAGTTCCTCGGCATACACATCACTGACAAACTGAAATGCACCACCCACACAGATAATTTGGCTTGTCACCTAACACCCTCCCAATTTTTTACAGATTCACAATTGAAAACATCCTGTCAGGCTGTATCACTGCCTGGTACGGCAACTGCACTGCCCGCAACCGCAAAGCTCTCAAAGGGGGTGGTGTGGTCTGCCCAACGCATTACCGGGGGAAAACTACCCACGATCCAGGACATCTACAGCACCCGATGTCACAGGAAGGCCAAAAAGATTATCAAGGACATCAACCATCCGAGCCACTGCCTGTTCACCCAGCTATCATCCAGAAGGCTGCCTATACGCATAGACAAGGAATCACTGGCCACTTCTTCAGGATCGCTGTCCCTTCCACGGGACGGTTGAGCTAACGTAGGCTAATGCGATCAGCATGAGGTTGTAAGTAACAAGAACATTTCCCAGGACATAGACATATCTCATATTGGCAGAAAGCTTAAATTCTTGTTAATCTAAATGCACTGTTCAATTTACAGTAGCTATTACAGTGAAATAATACCATGCTATTGTCTGAGGCTAAAGTGACCAAAATCTAAATTGCACCTGGGCTGGAATAATACATTATGGCCTTTCTCTTGCTTTTGAATGGAGATCATCCGTTCACCTACTCTGCGTCTCACAAAGACACAGTGGTTGGAACAATAAATCTCAAATTCATCAGACCTAAGGACAGATTCCCACTGGTCTAATTGCTCGTGTTTCTTGGCCCAAGCAAGTCTCTTCTTATTATTGATGTCCTTTAGTAGTGGTTTCTTTGCAGCAATTCAACCATTAGGCCTGATTCTCGCAGTCTCCTCTGAACAGTTGATGTTGAAATGTGTCTGTTACTTGAAGTCTGTGAAGCATTTATTTGGGCTGCAATGTCTGGGGCTGGTAACTCTAATGAACTTATCCTCTGCAGCAGAGGTAACTCTGGGTCATCCTTTCCTGTGGCAGTCCTCATGAGAGCCAGTTTCATCATAGCATCATAATGGTGTTTTGCGACTGCACTTGAAGAAATGTTCAAAGTTCTTCAAATTTCCAGAATGACTGACCTTCATGTCTTAAAGTAAGGATGGACTGCCGTTTCTCTTTGCTTATTTGAGCTGTTCTTGATTTAATATGGACTTGGTCTTTACCAAATAGGGCTATCTTCTGTATACCACCCCTTCCAGGTAACTACCTCGTGAAGCTGGTTGAGAGAATGCCAAGCGTGTACGAAGCTGTCATCAAGACAAAGGGTGGCTACTTTGAAGAATCTGAAATATAAAATATATTTTGATTTGTTTAACACTTTTTTGGTTACTACATGATTCCATGTGTGTTATTTCATAGTTTTGATATCTTCAGTATTATTCTACAATGTAGAAAATAGTACAAATCCTTGAATGAGTAGATGTGTTCAAACTTTTGACTAGTACTGTGTCATGACTGTCCTGACCAGGTCAGGTTACAGGAGACCACAACCCTACAGATTATCTCTCAACCCCAATTCCTTTGTCCTGTTACTATGGAGAACCAGCCTCAGAACATTAAACATGAAATAAAGGGACTTTGGAACAATGGTTTCCGTCAGCCACAATGGTGGTCATGACGATAGATGGAATATGAAAATTAATGTAATTTTTGTTTTGTTATTAAAGGTTAATAGATGACGTTATTACGAAAACATTGTAACGGGAAGAGTTTTCCTAGTATATGTTTGATGTTTATACATTGTACATTGTATGGAAAATATCCAAATCAAAGAGAATGTTTTGGGGAAGATGAAATGTTAAGTTAAAATGTTAAAATTGGATTTGAATAAAATCTAGACCTTGCCTCATTAACTTGGTACGCCCAGAGAATGGCCCTAAAGGCGGTTACACCCACTTCTGACCCAAGGGTATAAAACCTGTGAGTATAGAATTTACAGGAGGACTACGTGACCCCAGCTGCAGCAAGGTCTAAAAAGTCAACAAACCCAGAACGCAACGCAAGTTTGAGGACAAAGAAATCCTTTTCTACTCAAGCTACAGATGAGTAGCTGTGTCTAAGCGGGTGAATTCAAGAGAACCACCTAGCCTCCAACTTCCATCGACTCGTGGTATCTAAAGGGCTTCATTCCTATGCTGTGAGCTCTGAGCTACAGAGCTGTCTGTCCTCAGAAGACCCCTTCCAGAGCAAAGGGTGAGGGAACACAGACTCCTAAGCCAAAAAGGACACTGACAGCGCGAGGACTCTCAGAGAGGTGCCCCGGAGTAGTGCGTCATCGAACAGCTGAAGGCCTACGCAGAGAATCCTCGGAGATCATCCCCACGTAATTACATCATTATATTCTGACCCATAAGAGCGGCAGTTTGGGGCAAGGCTAGGGTTAGAATAGCATAGCTGACAAATTCACCCAAATGTATATTTCTCTTGTGTACTTTCTTTTTCTCTCTCTTTTGAAATCCTCATTGTGGGTAACACGCGCCATACCAAGTTATAATCAATAGCCTACAATGTGTTTTGTCTATGTGTATCTTTTATCATCATTTTAGCTTTTTAGTTTAAATATTCAACTAAGATTGGAGTGGTACGAACTCATTGGTGAGACCCGGGTCCGTGCAGATTCACGGACTATACGGCGTTCAGAAAGAGATTGGTAGAGGCAACTGGTTAATTAGCGGCTGTTGTAAAATCCATATTCTGATATTCTTTGAGTTCATTTGGGAAATAGAAACTCAATAAAAACGAGTTTTCCCATGGTGCCCCAGGTTAATGAGTTAATAATCGCTCGATTCGGTTAATCACACAATTAGAAACTTTAATAATTCGATGAACAACAGTCGTCACATTAACTAATACAACGTCACGACAACTGTCTATGTGCACATTTAGTTTGACTGCATTCCATGACATCAAATAACATCAACAACAACAAACAAATCACACATTCAAGTTTGGTTGAGAGGGTGAGACCACAGTTTATTACACATACAAAGCATCATTGCTGCCCTGGCTTAGTCCCACTCCAACTATAACATCGCTTTTCCACTGTAAGGCAGCAAAGAGGGACCATCCCTCTATCCCCCAGTGTAAGTGAGCTGAATCAGATAAATCCTTCTTATTGTGGCTGGTATCTCTGGTATGCACAAAGAACATAGAAGAGAGCGTCCCGCCTGGGTATCATCAAAAGACTGATCCTGGAATAGAGATTAATGGGATTATGGCAGGAAAACGAGATGAGGGGAATCAATGTGGGACTGGGACGTTCACTAACTGACAGACAGAGAGACCCACTGTGCAGCACCCAAAGATCAAGGAGAATACTTATAGCCATATTATTACAGTGCAAGAAATAGCTAAGAACTAACCTTAGTGCTTTGGGTATTGGGTACTGCTAAGTAAATTCATGCAGGTGGGATATCCTAAGAGAGAGACACTAGTCTGATGTTGTTATGCCTGTTTAAATGGCTGCACAGTCCTATTTCCATATAGGGTGCAATGGAAGCCAGACCCACTCGCACTAGCATGCTTCCCCTCCAAATAACTACTACATGCTAGCGTGAGAGTCCCCTCTGGCCTTCATTTCCCCTAATGCCTTGCATCCTCTCTATCCCAAATCATCGCATCGTTCTGGGATCGTCAGCTAAATCGCACCCCCCAAGAGCAGGAAACGTGTGGCGCGACGGCGTGTAGGCAGATAAGCATAAGATAACTTTGTTGGCGGGATAGTCCTCCGCTTTGCGACGAGTAGGTGCTTCATTGGCACAATCTGGGCTCACGCCTCAGCGCCCTTGCTCAATAGAGCCCGCATGCCCCATCATGACATCATGCTTTTGTGCAAAATCCCTGCGCCATTCACAGCCCTGCTTTCGGCTTAGGTCGTTAGCACTGGCAATATCAACAAGTAGTGCCATTAACAGACAAGTACAGCGCGGAGAACTAGCCCCGTTAGCCTACATCTGTCTCTGTACCTGGATATCCTTTCAAATTCACTTTAAGGAAAGTAAGGGGAAAACTGGTTAATGATGCACAAGATGTAGGGACAACAATGTAAAAGCTGTATAAAAAAAATGGCAACTTAATTTTGTTCCTGATTAACCAAACCACACGGTCAGAACTAGCAGGCATCCTTGACCCACTATTGTCTGGTCTGACTCTTCCCTCTAGTGCTATGACCTCCATGACCCCAGCCTCAATGTGCTGAAGGGCATCACTACTGCTGGCTGTCCTGTGTTCTCACACAACCGATTTTTTTAGACTTGATATGTTTTGAAATACAGCATTATACTTTTTCTTCTGTAATATCGTATAGTTGGACCCGTTATATAGTCACTCAAAGACTCTAACCCATGCTTTCCACCTCCGGTCAATCATCAAACACTTCAGATAAAATGGGATATAATGAAGAGCTTATTTCCGAAACGCACCAATTATTTACATTCGTGGGGGGGGTTTTTTAATCAGAAATTATTGCTTATGGGTACCTTCATGTGGATGTAAAATATAACTAATTCTTAGATTTAAAATATATATATTTTAGATGTGCATGAAAATATGTTTGTTTTGCAAAACGCTATACAGTCATATCCTGTATATTTGTCTGTGATATGTGGTTGTCTCACTCAGCTTTTTTCAGATGAATGCATTTACTGTAAGTCACTCTGGATAAGAGCATCTGCTAAACTACAAAAATGTCAAATGTAAATGTTTTAAATACAGATCTCATATTACTGTATTGAATAATATTATTCATATATTCATATTGATGTCACAAATGTATCATTTGTGCAGTTCTTTATAAAATAGTTTTGTTATTTGTTACATTTGACTGTGTAAAACCTAGCAGTACTACTTATTTCTCTGAGGGGCGTATATACAGCATTTTGCAAAAAAACATGATTATTTGTCAATCTGAAATGAAACCATCATGTGACATATTGTAAACCTATACTGTACATGTTTATCATTGAACAACCCCATGCCATGATTATATAGTGAAAAAAACACATCTCTTTCCTAATTTCTTTAAACAATTAAAGCTTATTTACCAACATTTCTGATATATAGCGTTTTGGAATGAAACTTCCTATCTAGGGGGATGATGGAACTTTTTGGGGGCATATTGCAATCCATGGAACTGATACTTACAGCTATGGCAAAGAAAATTTGCAGTATTCTACTTAAAAACAAGTGGGTCATCAGCAAGCCCCCTCATACGCGAGGGCCCACTGTCGCACTTCAGCCAATGAGAGACAGAAGGTATCATCTGCAGATTGCTTTCTCATTGGATGAAAGGTACGTCCTGTTGTGGATCCAATAGAAATCGGCAGAGAGGATGTGGTTTGTGAATTATGACCCTGAGGACAAGCCCTGTTGAAACCGGTTTTAGTAACACTTTAGTAACACCCTTTTTTTCAATTTTTGCCTAAATATAACTGCCTGTAGCTCAGGCCCTGAAGCAAGGATATGCATATTCTTAGCTTATACACTAACTTTCACACATCTAGATGGCCGGGCGGGGTGGGTGTGGAGCCAGAGACAGCAGGGGTTCAAACTGTAGAACCCAGTTCCTACATTTGAATATAAAAATGGATTTTATCAAACAAAACTATGCTACATTCTATCTCTGGGACCCTCAGGATGACAAATCAGAGCAAGATTACTGAATGCAAGTACATTATTGACCTCTGAAGGTCAAACCAGTAAACACTTTTTGTTGTTGGGCACTCTCCTCTAACTGCACTCTCCGCATGGTCTTTTTTCACTGTAATAGCTACTGTAAATTGGACAGTGCAGTTAGATTAACAATAATTTAAGCTTTCTGCACATATAAGACCATATAAGACTATGTCCAGGAAAGTTTGCTGTTACTTACAACTGTCATGCTAATCACAATAGCGCACGTTAGCTCAACTGTCCCGTAAAAAGGTTAAGGCATGGAGTTACAGTGGGGCAAAAAAGTATTTAGTCAGCCACCAATTGTGCAAGTTCTCCCACTTAAAAAGATGAGAGAGGCCTGTAATTTTCATCATAGGTACACTTCCAACTATGACAGACAAAATGAGAAGAAAGAAAATCGAAAAAAAATCACATTGTAGGATTTTGAATGAATTTATTGGCAAATTATGGTGGAAAATAAGTATTTGGTCAATAACAAAAGTTGATCTCAATACTTTGTTATATACCCTTTGTTGGCAATGACAGAGGTCAAATGTTTTCTGTAAGTCTTCACAAGTTTTTCACACACTGTTGCTGGTATTTTGGCCCATTCCTCCATGCAGATCTCCTCTAGAGCAGTGATGTTTTGGGGCTGTTGCTGGGCAACACGGACTTTCAACTCCATCCAAAGATTTTCTATGGGGTTGAGATCTGGAGACTGGCTAGGCCACTCCAGGACCTTGAAATGCTTCTTACGAAGCCACTCCTTCGTTGCCCGGGCGGTGTGTTTTGGATCATTGTCATACTGAAAGACCCAGCCACGTTTCATCTTCAATGCCCTTGCTGATGGAAGGAGGTTTTCACTCAAAATCTCACAATACATGGCCCCATTCATTCTTTCCTTTACACGGATCAGTCGTCCTGGTCCCTTTGCAGAAAAACAGCCCCAAAGCATGATGTTTCCACCCCCATGCTTCACAGTAGGTATGGTGTTCTTCGGATGCAACTCAGCATTCTTGGTCCTCCAAACACGACGAGTTGAGTTTTTACCAAAATGTTATATTTTGGTTTCATCTGACCATATGACATTCTCCCAATCTTCTTCTGGATCATCCAAATGCTCTCTAGAAAACTTCAGACGGGCCTGGACATGTACTGGTTTAAGCAGGGCGACACGTCTGGCACTGCAGGATTTGAGTCCCTGGCGGCGTAGTGTGTTACTGATGGTAGGCTTTGTTACTTTGGTCCCAGCTCTCTGCAGGTCATTCACTAGGTCCCCCCCGTGTGGTTCTGGGATTTTTGCTCACCGTTCTTGTGATCATTTTGACCCCACGGGGTGAGATCTTGCGTGGAGCCCCAGATCGAGGGAGATTATCAGTGGTCTTGTATGTCTTCCATTTCCTAATAATTGCTCCCACAGTTGATTTCTTCAAACCAAGCTGCTTACCTATTGCAGATTCAGTCTTCCCAGCCTGGTGCAGGTCTACAATTTTGTTTCTGGTGTCCTTTGACAGCTCTTTGGTCTTGGCCATAGTGGAGTTTGGAGTGTGACTGTTTGAGGTTGTGGACAGGTGTCTTTTATACTGATAACAAGTTCAAACAGGTGCCATTAATACAGGTAACGAGTGGAGGACAGAGGAGCCTCTTAAAGAAGAAGTCACAGGTCAGTGAGAGCCAGAAATCTTGCTTGTTTGTACGTGACCAAATACTTATTTTCCACCATAATTTGCAAATAAATTCATAAAGAATCCTACAGAATGATTTTCTCATTTTGTCTGTCATAGTTGAAGTGTACCTATGATGAAAATTACAGGCCTCTCTCATCTTTTTAAGTGGGAGAACTTGCACAATTGGCGGCTGACTAAATACTTTTTTGCCCCACTGTATGTGTTATTACTTCTTTCTATGTGTCAATTTTTCAACTGTTTCAAAATGACTGATATTAGCATCCTGTTCATTATAAGACGATACTAACACATTATAAATAGTTCAAAGGTACTTATTACAAGGCTTATGCATTATGATGCACTCCTATGCATTATACCCCTGCACACCAAAGTGTTAACCCCATATCTAACACATTAGGTAGGCCACACGTACAATCTTATGACTTATTTTTTGTTTGAGTACGACTAAACACGGCAGACAATAACATCAGATAATGTGGTAGTTTGTGTACATTTAAACACTGGGGCCATGCTAAATATACAAATAAAATAAAGATGCAATAAAAAATAATTAATAGACAAATACAATAATAGCAATACAGAAATATTGGTTGCATTCTTTGGCGCAGAATACATTTGCAATAACATGGTAATAACGGAAATAGGTAATTTCGCGCTTTCCAGCTCTGATACCATTTTACTACATTACATAGTAACTGTATTTGGGTAATAAACCATGGTCGTGTGAGGTTAACACCTCTACAGGATCGGTGGTTCCCCGCGGGACGGTTGAGCTAACGTAGGCTAATACGATTATCATGAGGTTGTAAGTAACAAGAACATTTCCCAGGACATAGACATATCGGATATTGGCAGAAAGCTTAAATTCCTGTTAATCTAACTGCGCTGTCCAATTTACAGTAGCTATTACAGTGAAATAATTCCATGCTATTGCTTGAGGAGAGTGCACAGTTAGGAACTTGAAAAGTGATTAATAAACCAATTAGGCACATTTGGGCAGTCTTGATTCAAAATGTGGAACTGAAATGCAAATGGTTCATTGTCTAAAACTTTGCACATACACTGCTGCCAAAATCTAAATTGCTCATGGGCTGGAATAATACATCATGGCCTTTCTCTTGCATTTAAAAATTGATTGTACAAAAAAAGTAGAACAAAGTTTTGTTTTTTTCTTTGTATTATTTTTTACCAGATCTAACGTGCTATATTCTCCTACAGTCATTTCACATTTCCAAATAGTTCAAAGTGTTTCCTTTCAAATGGTATCAAGAATATTAATATCCTTGCTTCAGGTCCTGAGCTACATGCAGTTAGATTTGGGTATGTCATTTTAGACAAAAATGTGCACATTTCTACCGAGATATCTGTACATCTGAAATAGCTGCGGTAAAGTTCCTTGTTGTCTTTGAGGGACAGTTTTAGCCATTGAGTGTACGATCTTGATGAACATCCATATACACAGATGTAGTGGAAATGGTTGGAAGACAAATAGCAAATAAATGAACATTAGCAAATAAAAGTATTTTGTCTCTTTATAAAATTTGGTCTGCTTACAGTTTCCTGGGAACATCATAAGATAAACTGTTTAGACGGTAGAAGAATACCGTTGTCATAGTACATGTTTCCCACATCTCAGTTTGCATTTCTGTGGGTCACAGCTGACCAAACCAACACCGTACCTTTTTGACATAGTAAAATCCAAGAACAAAATTGGAAAAGCTTTATACCTGGATGCTAAAGTGTTACCAATATTTATTTTGATTATGAGCAAACCAAAGTCCTGTTTTGTTTTGCTAAAATGTTAGATCATACATTCCTAGGCATTTATAAAAGCCCACAGAAACAAGGATGACCTGACCTTACAATCAAAATGTAAACTTTCTCCCCCCAAAAATCACACACATTTCAGAACAGTGTACAGTATATTATTTGTTGCTGATTACAGTACATTCCACATGAAATGTCTAATTCATCCAATAAACAATCTACATCAGTTGATATATCTCTCTGTCTAACCAAGTCAGTAAACAGCTTTATTGTCGGTAGCAACCTCATTAGGATGTGCCTTGCCTGTCCTCCTTCCCCTCCCTAATATACAACCATTCAATAGGACACACCATGTATATTGTACACTACATGAGTTGGTATCATTCCCAACTGCGGTGTCCCATACGTTCCCGTTTGTGTTGGGTGATCCCATTGTTTTCTGCGTCACCACACATCGCCCGGCGAATAAAGGCTGTCTGGCTCCCAGCTTAAATATTGCAGCAAACTAAAAACCAACCATCAGACTCAATTCATTCACTTCTGCTCAGTGGTGCGACAAGGACTAGGGGCCTTAGGTGGGAAAGAGAGAGGAAAAAAGTTCACTTCACACCATTGGGTGCCAAGAGAAGGGGAACACAACTACACTGGAGCTCTCACTGTGGCAAGTTGCCCATTTGTTAACTTTCACCAATATTATATTAGTGTTTCTGGAATAATCTATCCTGGGATTGATTATTTATATAGAGTTTAGAGAGTTAAGGTGTTTATTGCTATGGTGTTTGTAGCTAAAATGTGCTTTTGGACTGTTGGTTTTAGTCATTTGGGGTGAGGCAAAGAGGCATGCAGAGATTTTGTGTTTGCGCTCTCTGGATTTGACAAAGAGTGAGTGAGTGGCTCATCATTGCTGTAGCTAGCTATAAAGAACATTTTTGGTTGTTATATGGGGGTCGACAAAGGAGAGTTGTAGATGCAACACAAGGATTCTTTGTCGTCAGATTGATTTATAACTTGCTTTTCTCTTCTCCAAACCTCAATATGTAGCGCTGATTGTTGATCATGGGTGACTGGAGCTTCTTGGGAAACATATTAGAGGAAGTAAATGAACACTCAACGGTGATTGGGAGGGTGTGGCTCACAGTGCTCTTCATCTTCCGGATCCTCATCCTGGGCACAGCCGCTGAGTTTGTGTGGGGCGACGAGCAGTCGGATTACGTGTGCAACACCCAGCAGCCCGGTTGCGAGAACGTGTGCTACGACGAGGCTTTCCCCATCTCGCACATCCGTCTGTGGGTTCTCCAGATCATCTTTGTGTCTACACCCTCGCTGGTGTACGTGGGCCACGCTGTGCACTATGTCCACATGGAGGAGAAGCGCAAGGAGCGCGAGGAGGCTGAGTTGAACCGCCAGCAGGAGCTGTGTGAGGAGAGGTTGCCGCTCGCGCCTGACCAGGGCAGTGTGCGCACCACCAAGGAGACCAGCACCAAGGGCAGCAAGAAGTTCAGGCTAGAGGGCACCCTGCTGAGGACCTACATCTGCCACATCATCTTCAAGACGCTATTCGAGGTGGGATTCGTGGTGGGCCAGTACTTCCTGTACGGCTTCCGCATCCTGCCGCTGTACCAGTGCAGCCGCTGGCCCTGCCCCAACACCGTGGACTGCTTCGTGTCGCGCCCCACCGAGAAGACTGTCTTCATCATCTTCATGTTGGCCGTGGCATGCGTCTCGCTCTTCCTCAACTTTGTGGAGATCAGCCACCTGGGCCTGAAGAAGATCCGCTTTGTGTTCCGCAAGCCGCCGCCCCAGACCCAGGGCGGACAAGACGGCGAAGACCAGAGCCCCCCTGAGGAAAAGAGCCTGCACTCCATGGCCGTGTCGTCCATCCAGAAGGCCAAGGGCTACCGGCAGCTGGAGGAGGACAAGCCCGCATCGCACTTCTTCCCCTTAACAGAGGTGGGCATGGAGGCAGGCAGGCTGCCCGTACCTTACCAGATGGAAAGTGAGAACGTCTCTAAAGTGTACGACGAGTCTTTGCCTTCCTACATCCAGACCACTGGGGCGGAGGTGAGGGTCCTACCGGAAAGCGGCGAGGACGAGGGCCCCGCGGAACCCGACATTGAGGCTACCGACACGATAGCAGACACCAGACCACTCAGCAGTTTAAGCAAAGCCAGCAGCAGGGCAAGGTCAGATGATTTGACAGTATGAACGTGAAATCAATGTGAAAAAGCATGGGAGCAAAGCCTCACAGAGCCTTAACTCTCGCTGTGAGGGAAGTTAACATCAGCTTGTTATTCAGTAAAAAGAGTTTAAAATGCTGTGCAATGTGCAAGGAGCCCTTAGTTTTCAAAGAAAGATAAACCTGTATTTTATAAGACAGCATTTTTTGTACTGTTTTTATCAATCTATTTAAAAAGGTAACAGAAAGAAAAAAGGTCATTTTCAGCATGATTTGTATCGTACAAGAGGAGGTTATTATTTAACACAAATGTGCTGTTTTTTAATTCACATATTTTCTATCAAGAGTTTTAACCAAAAATGATCAAACGCTTCCGATGTTTACATTTTTTGACTAGCCATTTAGCTTGATGTTAAATGTTATATTTCTATTGAACAAGTTATTTTTGCAGTACTGTCAGGGTTACACTTGAGCGTGTGTGTATGTATTACAATCATTTCACCTCATCTACTCAAACATATACAACTCATTTATTTCACCTAATAGACCTACAGTATGTGTGCAAGCTGTGTAATGTCCATTAGATTTATTTATTTTTTTATCTGTGAGGTGAAACATCACATTCTCGTAGAATTGCCAACAACATAAAAAAAAGAAAAAAGAAAGGACTACTGGTTAAATGCAAATTGACATCAATCTTGGCATTTACGTTTTTAATCCACAACATGTATCGAATAACCTTGATAAACGTATTTCATTGATAACTATGGGAACCATGGAAGCTACCGAGGGCCAAATACTTTCTTCCGCCATGATGATAAAGATCTTGCCCTATCAGCACAAAGTATTGTTGAACAAGAGAGAAACAAATAAATAACTCATATTCACAAAACAGGACTTCCTTGACAAAGTTTGAAAGAAAACAACTTTTTTGATTCCATCTCATGAAATGTAGCAACCATAAGCAGTGTAGCCAAAGTGCTCAGTTCACAATGTATATTTCAAAACTAGAATGAGGGCCTCGCAATGAATTAATTTACACAGTGGTCAACACACTAACGTCTATCATGTCGGTCAGGTGTCGACACAGATCAACCAAGAGTCATATTGTCAGGCAATATGCCATCTTGCTTTACCGATGTTCATATGTACAAATATATGATGAAGAGGTATTTCAATTGTATTGGTTATCCAGTTGATTGATTTGTGCCACAAATGAAAACTATACATATCAGAAACCCATTGACACTAATTCTGCTAACTGGACAGTGGCAGAACCTAAATGCTGAAGTGAAACAATTTACGGGCCTTCAAATCAACCTTGCTTTTGAACTATGGAAACATTTATTACTGTAAGTGCCTTAAAGATATACTTTCTGATACTTGTCTTCAGTCTGTCTGAGCCCTTCTATATTGTGACGTTGAAACATCATATTGTGAAATTGAAGGTGGAATTGTGTGTCTAAATGGAATGTCTGTAATGTTTTTTATGAGCGTGTTAGTGTTGTCGATTTAATTTCTATTTTCATTATTTTACAAAAAATGCTATTTAAAACGGTGTAGTGGTTAAGGCATTGTTGCTCTGGGAACTGCTCTACTGTCGTTAATTTGAATTAAATCACAATTCTATGTTAGGTTATTCAAACATACAGTTTAGAGAAATAGAATCCCCCTCCTATCTCCTAACGGACAAAAACAGACAAACAGAAAGGAAGTACTGTAACTGGTTTGTTTTCATTTGCTTTGGCAAAAACATTTTAAAACGTGTTCCGTTGTGTGCCCAAATGAACAGGACCCACACCAGAGATCACCACGCTCCAGACAATGTGCCTTTTAAGACTGATTCGAAACACTGATTTTTCTCTGATAAACATTTCAATGGTGCTTTCATTCCGACTAAGTCCTACCATTTCGCCAGAGGCCGAATGATTCAGCAATCAGTATCGCCATGAACACATTGCAACAAATAATGAGAGGTGTTTAGCACAATCACCAGCCAGAGGAGGTAAAGCAAACATTTCTGAGTGCTGATATATTTGGGAAAGTAATGCTTCCATGGAGGGGGGAGTATTGAGCCTTGTTCAACCAACAAACGCAAACCATTTCAGTATAGTGCAAAGGCCCCTCAACCCCCTGTCCTAGACAAGACGCTACAAGCTGCACGGTTATCAACTTAGCCCAAAGCTCAGATATGTGTGTAATGTGAACAGGGCAGACATTCCCTTCCGAGGGCTGCTCCAGATGGGGTGCTGTTCATTTGGATTAAATCTCATTTAAAAATGAAATCCAAAACTAATTCATGACATTGGCAAGGTATCCAGTTAAACATTGAGCCATGCTGAAAGTCATCGGCCTTGCTGCCCTGCTCATCTGAATGTCAGTAGGTGTAACGAGATTTTTTATCCCAATGTTCTAACTGAACTATTTTATAGCTTTGACCAATTCCCCAGAGGTTGTAAGGCCCTACCAGCTCATATTGCGAAATAGTAACACAATGGTCTAGTCACGCACATGATTAAATTATGACTAACAAATTTCATACAATTATATGATTACAGGGTGGAATACTTTAATCATTACTTTAAACATATAAATTCCTTTATCAGTAGGGAATATCTGAGATATTAGGGAATATCGGGAATATCAGTAGGAAATATTAGTTTATTATCAAGCTGTGTTCATTTCCAATAATCAAGAGACAGACGAGGGCCGTGTGACTTCAAACCTCAACATAGGGTTCAGTGTCCTAGCGGTATCAAAGTCATTCTTTTATTCCGTTTTTACAATAAAAATAAGTATTCTTAGTCTTAGAAAAAAAATAAACGTTTTACTAACTTGTAGTCCTATTTGCTCATAGTTGTGTGCAAGTATCATCTTTTGAAACTGTGAACAAGGCCAATTAAAGGTCAGGTGTGGTCAAGAGATGCCGCCTCCTTGTCTTTTCTGCATCACACATACAGACTTGGGTTGCACACGCACACACACACACACACACACAGTATGTATTGTAATTTGCAAGTATAAAAGGCCATGACTTACATCAATTGTATCGGTGTGTAATACATTTCACCTGACCTAAACACTTACATTTCACAGATTCGATGGTACTCCGAGTGTCTGCTTGTCAAATACTGTGATAATGCAACACATTTTTGGTTATTACTGTCGGCCAAATATACTCCACAAAAAGCTTGTATTGAGAAGCATGTTACTATACATGTGAAAAGACAATATGTCTCATCACAGCAGCACAAAACTAAACTCTTGACAAGCCTAGATTGTTGTAGTCGTGTAGTCATAGCAAGCAACAAGATGGCTGGGCATAGAGCATAGTATGCTTTCAAACTCTAAGGTAGCACAATAGCATATGTTTTATTGGAATTCCTACCATTTACTACCAGTGTGTGTGTGCGTGTGTGGTCGCATTTACATAAGCAGCCCAATTCAGTTTTTTTCCTCACTAATTGGTCTTTTGACCAATCGAGAACAGTTCTGAAAAAGATCTGATGTGAAAAAGGTCTAATGGGATTGGTCAAAATACCAATTAGTGGTAAAAAATATGTGAATTTGGCTACCTTCGTAAATGCAGCCTCAGTGTCTCAGTGTCTCTCTCCGACATTTGGAAAGTTTACTGACAAATCTTCTGTTTCCATCAGGACTGTTATATGACATTTCTTATCTGACATGTACTTTACTGGCAGAAAAGGTTGGATGGAAACCTGCTTACTGGCTGCCAGCTCCGTGGGCGAATAGGTCATGCGAACGTTGCTTCCATTGTTTTGCCAGCTATTTGCTATGAGGGGGAACTGCCCCAATGAAATCGTAGGATTTCATAGCATAAATTATAATAGCGCAAAGTAAATGCACCGTCCTGGGGGGCTCAAATGTGTATCCGTTCAGTCAGAACTTCTGGCTCTGCTCTAGTCTCCCTCCCTCAACGAGTTGCTCGCGCCAGATGGTTTACTTCCACCACAGTAAAAAAATGTTTACTTTAGGTGCTAGGATGATGAGAGAGATGTTTCGTTTTTTGCGTCTTTTACTTTCGGTTTTTGTACATCAGCTTCAAACAACTGGAAATACAATATTTTTGGTTGTGTAAAATATATTTCACAGCGGTTTAGATGGTACAACGATTCTCTACACTATAGTTCCTTGTTATGTCCTTCAAACTGAAATTAGGCTAACTATTTGAATTTTATTAACCATGAAATGGCGGAGGAATTTCTGAAAAGTGAATCTTTAATCTTTAACTGTTTTCAGGTGGTTTAGGGACCATCGTTAAAGTGCAATACATGTGATTGCATGTACGCAAAAATGTTTATGTTTTGCATTCCCATGAAGATTACACACACTGCATTGGGCCTCCAGCCGCTGACGGGCCCAACATTTTTATTAGTTACCTCTAACTACTAAGGGTACAATATTTGACCCATTCACACAAGGATACTTTTCAAAAGCTCCCTATCCAGGTGAAATGGAAATGTACAACCACATACTGTGAAGTCACTGACCCCACTCATCCATGCTACATTCATCACAATTCCAGTTTACCACTTCCCTGATTGTATAGGCATATTTCTTCTGATAGCCCTAATTTTGAATACCTTTCAATCCAGATGAGATACAGATCTACAGACAAGGGCTGTGGATTCCTTCAACTCTCTTATCAAAGGTGCACTTTTTTTAATTCCTCCCCTTTGATTCTCTACAAATATTTTTCCTATTACAGATTTAGATATTAATTCACATACATATCTGATGTTCAATAGCTTCCTATCCACATGACATATACATCTAAAACCACTTGAGGTTAGGTCTCTGACTTCCCCCGTCCATAATAGGCTACACACATTAGAATTGCCAATTTTCATTTCACTGATCTGACACATATATTTCCTGTGATTGGGTCAAATAGCTCTCTGTGCATATGAGCTACAGATCTACAGACAAGTGTGGTGGGTTCCTTGGCCTCTCTTATCAAAGGTACACCTTTCATTTGATTTTCTACAAATATTTATCCTATACAGCTGTGGTTATTAATTCACTTACATATCACATTTTCAATAACTTCCAGTCCAAATGACATACACATCTAAAACCAATTGAGTTCAGGTCTTTGGTGTCCCTTGTCACGTCCACTCCCGCTCCCTCTCTCCAGTGCTCGACGTCACCGGTCTACTAACTACCGGTCCTGGCAACACATCCTTACTCACACCTAAGCCTCATTAGGTACTCCTGGAATTCATCACCCCCTGATAACTTCCCCTTTATATTGCACTCCGTCGTTATCACGTACCAGGCAATATTGTTTACATTTCCATGTTTAGATGCTTTGCTTCTTTCCTATTGGTCTATGTTCTTTGTCCTTTGTCATTAAGGGTGTTTTCACACTTGTTTCCTTTCAGACAATTTTTGTGAACTTGTGCACAGAAATTCAAAAATGTTTTTTTTTTATATATATATAATAGTATTTAGTTCAGATGATTTGTTTGCAATTATGTGATCTATGGGTTAAGAGAGCTTCACAAGCTTTTTTTTTCAACTGTGGGGTTTGAACAGTGTGAGAATCACAACACAGGCTCACAAAACATGGGACCAACACTTTACATGTTGTGTTTCTATTTTTGTTTGGTATATTATGGTTGGACAAATGGGTTCATATTGTCGGTGTAGACTGTTTTGTGGAAAGAATTTTTAGCTTTTTTACTTTTACGCCATGAAATTCAAATCTCATTTTATTGGTCACATACACATATATAGCAGATGTAATTGCAGGTGTAGCGAAATGCTTGTGTTCCTAGCTCCAACAGTGCAATAGTATCTAACTATTCACAACAATACACATAAATCTAAAAGTAAAAGGACTTGTGCCACAAACGGTCCAGAAAGAAAATGCCATGGTCCTGAACAAAAATATAAACGCAACACGTAAAGTGTTGGTCTCATGTTTCATGAGCTGAAATAAAATATCCCTGAAATTTACCATATGCTTTTTTCTCTCAAATTTTGTGCACAAATTTGCTTACATCCCTGTTAGTGAGCATTTCTCCTTTGCCAAGATAATCCATCCACTTGACAGTTATAGCATATCAAGAAGCTGATTAAACAGTATGATCATTATAAAGGTGCACCTTGTGCTGGGGACAATAAATCGTCACTCTAAAATATGCAGTTGTCACACAACACAATGCCACAGATGTATAATTTTTTCGGAATGCCCACCAGAGCTGTTGGCAGAGAATTGAATGTTCATTTCTCCATCATAAGCTGCCTCCAATGTCGTTTTAGAGAATAGGCAGTACGTCCAACCAGTCTCACAACCGCAGACCACATGTAACCATGCCAGCCCAGGCCCTTGACATCCGACATTGTCACCTGTGGGATCGTCTGAGACCAGCCAACTGAACAGCTGATGAAACTGGGACAACCAAATAATTTCTGCACAAAACCGTCACAGGGAAGCTCAACTGCGTGGTTGTCGTCCTCACCAGGATCTTGACCTGACTGCAGGTGACCTGACTCATCTTCGACGAGCACCGGGCAAATGTTGTCATGTGGACGAGCAGTTTGCTGATGTCAACATTGTGAACAGAGAGTCCCATGGTGGCCGTGGGGTTATGGTATGGGCAGGTATAAGCTACGGACAACAAACACAATTGCATTTTATCAATGGCAATTTGAATGCACAGATATACAGTGACGAGATCCTGAGGCCCATTTTCGTGCCATTCATTCACTGCCATCAACTCATGTTTCAACATGATAATGCATGGCCCCATGTCGCAAATAGTTGTACACAATGCCTGGAAGCTGAAAATGTCCCAGTTCTTCCACTCACTAGACATGTCACCAAATTGAGCAAGTTTGGGATGCTCTGGATCGACGTGTACGACAGCGTGTTCTAGTTCCTGCCAATATCCAGCAACTTCGCACAGCCATTGAAGAGGTGTGGGACAACATTCCACAGGCCACAATCAACAGCCTGATCAACTCTATGCGAAGGATTTGTGTTGCGCTGCATGAAGCAAATGGTGGTCACACCAGATACTGACTGGTTTTCTGATCCACGCTCCTACTTTTCTTTAAGGTATCTGTGACCAACAGATGCATATCTGTATTCCCAGTCATGTGAAATCCGTAGGGCCTAATGAATTTATTTCAATTGACTGATTTCATATTATGAACTGTAACTCAGTAAAATCTTTGAAATGGTTGCATGTTGTGTTTATATTTTTGTTCAGTGTTGTAATATCTTTAACAATTTATTAAGGCGATATACAATGCATTCGGAAAGTAGTCAGACCCCTTGAATTTTTCCACATTTTGTTACGTTACAGCCGTATTCTAAAATGTATTAAATAAACAAAAAATCCTCATCAATCTACACACAATACCCCATAATGACAAAGCGAAAACAGGTTTAAAAAAAAAGAAATACCTTATTTACATAGGTATTCAGACCCTATGACTGAAATTGAGCTCAGGTGCATCCTGTTCCCATTGATCATCCTTGAGATGTATCTACAACTTTATTGGAGTTCACCTCTCGGGTAAATTCAATTTATTGGACATCATTTGGAAAGGCACACACCTGTCTATGTAAGGTCCCACAGTTGACAGTACATGCCGGAGCAAAGACCAAGCCATGAGGTCGAAAGAATTGTCCATAGAGCTAAGAGATAGGATTGTGTCGAAGAACAGATCTGGAGCATTGAAGGTCCCCAAGAACACAATGGCCTCCATTATTCTTAAATTGAAGAACGTTGGAACCACCAAGACACTTTCTAGAGCTGGCCGCCCGGCCAAACTGAACAATCGGTAGAGAAGGGCCTTGGTCAGGGAGATGACCAAGAACCCATTGGGCACTCTGACAGAGCTCCAGAGTTCCTCTGTGGAGAACCTTCCAGAATGACAAACTTCTCTGCAGCACTCCACCAATCAGGCCTTTATGGTAGAGTGGCCAGACGGAAGCCACTCTTCAGTAAAAGTCACATGGATTTTTTTCTCTGGTCTGATGAAACCAAGATTGAACTCTTTGGCCTGAATGCCAAGTGTCACATCTGGAGGAAATCTGGCACCATCCCTACGGTGAAGCATGGTGATGGCAGCATCATGCTGTGGGGATGTTTCTCAGCGACAGGGACAGGGAGACTAGTCAGGATCGAGAGAAAGATGAATGGATCAAAGTACAGAGAGATCCTTGATGAAAACCTGCTCCAGAGCACTCAGGACTACAGACTGGGGCGAAGGTTCACCTTCCAACAGGACAATGACCCTAAGCACACAACCAAGCCAATGCTGGAGTGGCTTTGAGACAAGTCTCTGAATGTCCTTGAGTGGCACAGTCAAGGCCTGGACTTGAACCCGATCGAACATCTCTGGAGAGACCTGCAAATAACTGTTCAGCGACGCTCCCCATCCAGCCTGACAGATCTTGAGAGGATCTTCAGAGAAGAATGGGAGAAACTCCCCAAATACAGGTATGCCAAACTTGTAGCGTCATACCCTAGAAGACTTTAGCGCAGTAAGCAGCAGCAGAATGAGTGAGGGGACACGGTCAGTTTAATTAAACCGTCAGATAAGGTAGAAGTGATTGATACTAGCTTATAATTGGTACCATCTCAGCTGATGCGTCGGCTGAGGTGGGGCACTCGGGTTTCCTTTCTGGCTCTGCTTAATTCGTCAATAATCACCAACAAGCTAACTATAGCTAGCTATAGATTGAATCATTCTAGATACTTTTAGAGAATGACTAAACTGCTTTTATTAACTGCTTTTGTTAACACATACCTTGTTTTCCATGGACATTTGTGTTCACTCTCGTATGAGGAAGGCAACCAGGCAGGCAGGAGAGGAGGGTCACCACTAGATAACACAGCTACAAAGTCAGATTCCACCAGGATTCCCACAGACCGGAGAGTAGCATGAGTGAGGAAAGAAACCAAGTGCAGAGTCAGAGTTGTTGAGAGGAGTGGTTGATGAGGCTCTGTAGGCTGTAGCTAGGAGTTACAAGTGACTGACAAGTCACGAGTCCACCTGTCGCTGCAAGTGTGGGGGTTACCGTGTGCAATCGGGGGAGGGTTGCATTTACTAAGACAAAGCCGACACAAACGGGCTGAAACGCCTGCTTTATTTTCCATTGCAAAACGTTGTTCTATGCTTGTCTATGAAATGAACTAATGAATATCTCTGGTAAACACGTTCGGGGCTGCTGCTTTGAAAGTGGTGTGGCGACGCCACACTAGATTGAAAAGTACTGGGGTAAATAAATGTTGTCTCGCCACACGTTTTCTGGGGGCTCTGATCACTAGATTAGGTTACACATCAAATTATTTTGAATCATGCGGAATGCATGATTTTTTGACGTGTTAGATGAAGCAACTCATTTATTGAATACCTCAATAGTCTATTTATCATACTTCCTATTAAAGCATATGAATAACTTTTCTAAGATGATTCCTCATGACTTGAGTTGATGGCGCGCACAGTGATGTGGGCAGGTGTGGATAGAATGCCAGGGCTGAATTATTGTGTATGTGTGTGTGTGAGACAGCGCTGATGCTCTCTGTTTGTTTTGTAGGACTGTGTCAACAGGATGTGGTAAAACACCAGCCTGAGGTAGCTAACTGATCTATTTACTTAATGATTGATAGGTGTTAAAATTAAATTGCCAAATTATGTTTATTCTGCAAAGGCTACTACAGGTGTGGGATCTTAATTTAACCAGTTTCTCATAGCGGGAAAATATTCCTGCAGCAACAGGAAATATGAATTACTGTGTGGATTATAATTAATGGACATCTTGTTGGTTACATTTTTAGGTAGTGCTAATCAAGTCTGCCATTTTAAAGTAGGAATAAACTTTAGAGGCCTTTTTCAACCTCAGATAAACAATATGTTTACATTTCCTGCTGTGTAGGACATTTCTGTGATTTTTTTAAGAAACCAAATCAGATTTGTTCTGCCCTAAACCAATCAGATAATTGTTGCCCTTAGAGTTAAGTTGACTGCACTTTATGTCAACCTGCGGACATTTCCTGCAACAACGGGGTTATCAAAATATGATCCTATCTGTATACATGTGCTATATCCCGTTAGATGATGACGCGAAAAAACATGTCTGTTTAACATAAAGTGTGTGATGATATGTAGACTCTGTTGTTGTATGTTCTTAGGTCTCTGGTGTGCAGAGAGGAGAGTAGAAAGAGGACACCGAAGCTGCAAAGAGAAGATCAACTCCATCTACTTGTGCATGCCTGACCATTACCAGCACAGGGAGCAGGGAATGACCTCTAACCTGGAAACACTGTAGTCTGACTCTAGATTTGAGCAAGTAATTCACAACAATTACTGATTAATCATTCTCTTTAAACCTAATTAAGTGAATGATACATGTGTAATACACGAATAAAGAGCAAATAGGTATTTAGTCTCTTCAATCTTTAAAGACAGAGGAATGAGTAAAATGCTAATTAGTAAAATATATTTGCTCTGATTTGAGAATACATTTTAAAAAAATGCAAATTTAAGTATTAATCCGTAAATGTGCATGGTAAAATTCACGTGTACTTTCCTGATCACTTTATATACAGTAATTTCTAAACTGGTTCGCTATAAGCCTGTTATTGGAATGTTGTCTAAGGTCCACCTTATGGCAACACCTTTATGTAAACCACTCACAGACTGTGCCATAAACAACATAATTACAACGGCAAAATATTCCATAATCTTCAGACGGCACCACACTCCATAATCAAAAGGGCAAGAGATTCCAAAATCCGGTTGCCTGCAGTTATGGCAAGGTGACTCTCACGAACACGTACATGTTTGTTTTTTTGCTCTAGGACTCCCACAGGCCTCACAAGACTCATCTGAAGTTCCACCTTTACCAGTTGAAGAAATGTAGGGAAGCATACAGTATATTGTGACGTTGAACCAGCAACATTATTCCATGAATTTTCCCTGACACCCAAAAGTACTCGTGACATTTTGAATGTTTAGCAGGACAGGAAAATGGTCCAATTCACACACTTATTAAGAACGTCTCTGGTCATCTCTATTGCCTCTGATCTGGCGGGTAAACAAATGCTTTGTTTCTGAATGATGTCTGAGTGTTGGAGTATGCCCCTGGCTCTCCGGTAATCAGTGCCGATTTTAGCATTTAAATCTTGGTGGGGTAAACTCTATTACATTTTTTATGCATGCCAGCAAAGCCACTCCACTACAATAAACAATACATTCATTGCACTATAACAGTGACAAAAAGTACCCAAACACTGTTAGGGCTTACATAAAGCTGTCCCAACAGCAGAATCCCAACACCTTACCACTGCTACACTTGGCTATCAGCGGAGCCTTGTCTGGCACCGAAACAGTTGATTCAGCCTCATTTACTGCCTTTAAAAAATATATAGCTGATATGGCTGACTTGCTTAAACAAATGTGGTTTCTACTGACATTTGAGATGTACAAACTATGGCATAAGGAGACGACGAGGGGATAAGAGGCAATCCGTAATGTCGATTAAGACATTAATGAGCGAGCTAGGACGTAGTCAATATAACTATTTGTTCAGCACTTTTGAAATGTACAGCGACAGAATTCAGAACATGGGCCGTTGTTACAGTATTCTCCTTGTACACCAAGTCAGAACCGTAGGATAAATAAAAGGGGCATATAAGCAGACAATGAAAGCTCTTACAATATTCAATGATTACATTTCTCTAAAACAGGCTATAGGCTACATGTACACAGTGGTGTAAAGTACTTAAGGATAAATACTTTAAAGTACTACTTAAGTATTTTTTGGGGGTATCTGTACTTTACTATTTATATTTTTGCCTACTTTTACTTCACTACATTCCCCCCAAAAAATGGTGTACTTGTTTCTGCATACATTTTCCCTGACACACAAAAGTATCCGTTACATATTGACAGGAAAATTGTCCAATTCAAACACTTATCAAGAGAACATCCCGGTGATCCCTACTCCCTGATCTGCCCACTCACAAAATACAAATGTTTTGTTTGTAAATGATGTCTGAGTGTTGGAGTGTGCCCCTGGCTAACCATCAATAAAAAATAATACAATTGTGCTGTCTGGTTTGCTTACTATACGGAATTTGAAATGGTTTATACTTTTACTTTTGATACGTAAGTACATTTTAGCAATTCCATTTACTTATAGAATATTTTTAAAACCAAATACTTTTAGACTTTTACTTAAGTAGTATTTTACTGGGTGACTTTCACTTTAGTCATTTTCTATTAAGGTTTCTTTACTTTTACTCAAGTATGACAATTGAGTACGTTTTCCACCACTGCATGTGCACCACCAAGTCAGAACAGTAGGCTAAATTATGAGGGGAAAATGTACCTAATTATTATGGCGATGCACATGGGCTACTAACAGCTTACTACACAACATATATATTACTTTCTTAGCTTCAGTATACATATCTCCCTGGCATTTTACATAATTTATGCAGCAGCATACAATACATTTTTGGACTCACCTTGTTGTGCGGTGCTCACTTGAACAGGAAGGTGGCGCAGCGGTCCTTCTTGGGCAAATTTTGTCATCAAACTTTGTCATCAAAGTCTGGCATTCTCTGGATTTATGGTGCTTTCAAGACAACCGGGAACTCTAAAAAAACAATGTTGAATCATGATGACGTCAGTGATCTTCGGGTCGGAGCTCTAGAAAGAGGCCCGAGTTCTCGACTTGCAATTCTGAGTTGGATGACCGTTCAAAACATATTTTCCCAGTCGGACCTCATTTTTTCCCGAGTTCCCAGTCTTGAACTCACTGAAGTCTAAGATTTCCCAGTTCTGAGTTTCCAGTTGTTTTGAGCAGAAGTCATGCTGGATTGACAGCATGGCCAATGTTGAATGTTTTCCCTTTTAAGCTTGGAAAAGAGACCACACACCCACTCCACTGAATAGCAGGCTAGTGATTGATTTGCAATGATTCCTTCCAAACCACCTATTGTTGAATTTGCGATTTCCAACTTTTTGTCCAACTGTCTTTGTCCAATGGCCGATGAGCACCGATAAGTTTTATCTATAATTTCTCTTCATTATTTATCTTCATATGACAAGGATTGAAAAGGATTTGCCAGTAGATTGTCGACTTGATTCATGATGATGACTGCTAGCTTGCTAGGTAGGATTTTGAAAGTATGATCAGTTCAATCAAAGCTATGGTAGATATAACGTGATTTGACGTCATTTTATCAGTGGCCAATGACCTTGATCCTTTTTGGATGGCCACTTCTAATGTAACTCTAACTCTACCCAAGGGGCTTGAATTCTCAAGCTCTACTCATAGATTTTGCAATTGCGTAGTCTCTCCGTGAGTGACAGAACACTGAACCAATCCCTACACTACGTTTTTTTTTTGCTGGATGTCCCACCATCACAGAAAGCACTGAGCTAGGCTGAAACACCTGTTTTGGAGCTGCCTTACTCAAGAAAGCAAAAACGTTTGTAAGCGTCATTATTAACTAAATTCATATTATTATTAGTTTTTACATTGTTTGCAAACTGATATGTGACACGTATTAAAAAGGCAACAAAAAAAACAAAGAAAAATATTTCCTTTTCAATTACAAAAAATTCCGGGGGGAGTTCAAAACAGATGGCGCTCTGACCCACCTGCCCTGAACGATGGGTCGCCATATATTTTATTTGTGCCGTCTGGATTGCTTAGTATAAGGAATTTGAAATGACGTATACATTTACTTTTGATACTTAAGTATATTTAAAACCATTTTTTAAAAGACTTTTACTTAAGAAGCATTTTACTGCGTAACTTCCACTTTTACTTGTGTCATTTTCTATGAAGGCAATTGGGTACTTTTCCCACCACTGACACATTGCAACAAATAACGAGAAGTGTTAGAACAATTACCAGTCAGAGGAGGTAAAGCTAACGTTTCTGAGTGTTGATATGGTTGGGGATATTATATGAACGTGGCAGACATTCACTTCTGAGGGTTGCTACAGATGGGGTGCTGTTTCATGAGATTGGTAATGTATCCAGTTAAATATTTAGCCATGCTGAAAGTAGTCTGCCTTGCTGCCCTGCTCATCTGAATGTCAGTAGGTAATATCTGAGATCTTAGGTAATATTGGGAATATCGTTAGGAAATATTAGAGGAATATTAGTTTCTTATTAAGCTGTGTACATTTCCAATAATCAAGAGACCGACGAGGGCTGTGTGACTTCAAACCTCAACATAGGGTTCAATGTCCTAGCGTTATCAAAGTAATTATTTTACTCTGTTTTTACGATAAAAATAAGTATACTTCGTCTAAGAAAAATACATTAACCTTTTGCTAAGTTTGACCCTTTGCACAGAAAATGTCAGGTGTGGTCAAGAGGTGCTGCCTCCTTGTCTTTTCATATACAAACATGTCTCTCTCACACATACAATCACCCAGCACTCATGGACCCATATACACACACAATCTCCCAGCACTCACGGATACATACACACATAATCACCCAGCACACACGGATACATACACACATAATCACCCAGCACACACACAATCACACACACACACACACACACACACACACACACACACACACACACACACACACACACACACACACACGGCAAGGTGACTGGGAATATGGCAGAATACAAAAACAGTGTAGGTATTCCCTCTAAGGCAATCAGACAGGCAGAACGTCAGTACAGAGACAAAGTGGAGTCACAATTCAACGGCTCAAACACGAGACGTATGTGGCAGGGTCTATAGACAATCAGGGACTACAAAGGGAAAACCAGCCACATTTTCAATTAATGAAAACACATTGGCATCATTCAATTACAGTAACAGTAAGCCATTTACATAGATCCGCAGACGACGCAATCGCCATCGCACTGCACGCTGCCCTATCTCATTTGGACAAGAGTAATACCTATGTGAGAATGCTGTTCATTGACTATAGCTCAGCATTCAACACCATAGTTCCCTCCAAACTCATCATAAAGCTTGGGTCCCTGGGTCTGAACCCCACCCTGTGCAACTGGGTCCTGGACTTCCTGACGGGCCGCCCCTAGGTGTTGAAGGTAGGAAACAACAACTCCTCTTCGCTGATCCTCAACACAGGGGCCCCACAAGGGTGCGTGCTCAGCCCCTTCCTGTACTCCCTGTTCACCCATGACTGTGTGGCCACGCACGCCTCCAACTCAATCATCAAGTTTGCAGATGACACAACAGTAGTAGGCCTGATTTCCAACAACGACGTGACAGCCTACGGGGAGGAGGTGAGGGCCCTTGCAGAGTGGTGCCAGGAAAATAACCGCTCACTCAACGTCAACAAAACAAAGGAGCTGATCGTGGAGTTCACGAAATAGCAGAGGGAGCACGTCCCTATCCACAGACGGGACCACAGTGAAGAAGGTGGAAAGCTTCAAGGTTCTCGGCGTACACATCATTTACAATCTGAAATGGTCCACCTATCAGAACTCAGGATAAGACCCAGATGCAGACAGCTAGAGTCACAGATGTTTATTGACCCAAACAAGGGGCAGGCAAAAGACAGGTCAAAGGCAGGCAGAGGTCCGCAATCGAGGGCAGAGTCCCCCCGAGAGAGGCTGGACTGAGGGCTTGTAGGCCTGTTGTAATGTCACCAGACATCACCGGCAATAACGTTGTCTATGGGCACAAACCCACCATCGCTGAACCAGACAGGACTGGCAAAAAGTGTTCTTCCCTGACGAGTCACGGTTTTGTCTCACCAGGGGTGATGGTCAGATTCACGTTTATCGTCGAAGGAATGAGTGTTACACCAAGGCCTGTACTCTGGAGCGGACTGAGCTTGTTGTCATTGCAGGCAATCTCAACGCTGTGCGTTACAGGGAAGACATCCTCCTCCCATGTGGTACCCTTCCTGCAGGCTCACCCTGACATGACCCTCCAGCATGACAATGCCACCAGCCATAGTGCTCGTTCTGTGTGTGATTTCCTGCAAGAGGAATGTCAATGTTCTGCCATGGCCAGCGAAGAGCCCGGATCTCAATCCCATTGAGCACGTCTGGGACCTGTTGCATCGGAGGGTGAGGGCTAGGGCCATTCCCCCCACGAAATGTCCGGGAACTTTCAGGTGCCTTGGTGGAAGAGTGGGGTAACATCTCACAGCAAGAACTGGCAAATCTGGTGCAGTCCATGAGGAGGAGATGCACTACAGTGTTTAATGCAGCTGGTGGCCACACCACATACTGATGACCCCCCCCTTTGTTCAGGGACACATTATTCTGTTAGTCACATGTCTGTGGAACTTGTTCAGTTTATGTCTCAGTTATTGAATCTTGTTATGTCCACACAAATATTTACACATGTTAAGATTGCTGAAAATAAACGCAGTTGACAGCGAGAGGCCGTTTATTTTTTTGCTGAGTTTATATCACCTCCTCTGTCAGATATCTTAAAATGTACTGCGACAGTATAATATTCACACTTCACCATATTGTTGCACTGTGCGCAACCTCTGCATTTATAGCTACCATTAATTTTTAAACAATCCAGTTTCTGCTAGAATTACTTCATTCTCCAAAAATTCTAGCCAGGTTATTCTGGATGTTGATAGTTTAATCCAGCTAATGGATGAAAAGTGATTTGGAGGACACTAGATTAAGATTAAGATCAGGACTAAGACCTTAAACACAATGTAGTCCTGTGTGGCTCAAAAACTTTATGCACTCACTACTGAAAATTGTGTTTTATAGGAGTGTCTGCCAAGTGACTTAAATGTAAAAAGTGATCTCTCCCTTTCTGACTGCATATCAATCTGAAACTATTTACCTGCAAGTGTTATTGAATATTGTGACAATAACATGCCAGTTATTTTACAAGGCCATTAGGCTCTTTGACTTAAAGGGTTAATTGTGTGTCTATGTGACAGTGCTGATCCTCTTTGCTTGTGCTGTAGGACTTTGTCTCAACAGGATGTGGTAGAACACCAGCCCAAGGTAGCTAACTGATCTATTTACTTAGAAGTGATTAAATGTTGTTAAAGCGAAAAGGCCAAATTATGTTTGTTCTGCAAAGCCTGCTATGCATGTGCTGTATCCCCTTTTTGATGATGACGCAAAAAATGTTTGTTTAACATATAGCATATGTAGTCTCTGTTGTTCTCAGGTCTCTGGTATGCGGTAGAAGAGAGTAGGCAGAAGGCACAGAAGCTACAAAGAGAAAGTCAACTCTTATCTGCATGCATGCCTGACAAATTACCAGCACAGGGAGCAGGACATGACCTTTGACCTAGAAGCTCTCTATCTGGGTGCGTCTCAAAAGCGTCCACACTTGTACTTTACCAACACTATAGTGTCTAAATTTGTTTGCTATAGCCTGTTCATGGAATCCTGTATAAGGTCCATCTTATGGCAACACCTATGTTCACCACCCACAGACTGTGCCATGTAAAAACACCCTTTTTGTCACACCCTGGTCGAAGTATTTTGTGTTTATCTTTATTTATTTGGTCAGGCCAGGGTGTGGCATGGGTTTTTGTAGGTGGTGTGTATGTATGGGGATTGTAGCTAGTGGGGTGTTCTAGCTAAGTCTATGGCTGTCTGAAGTGGTTCTCAATCAGAGGCAGGTGTTTATCGTTGTCTCTGATTGGGAACCATATTTAGGCAGCCATATTCTTTGAGTTTGTCGTGGGTGATTGTCCTTAGTGTCCTGATGTCATTGTTCTGTGTTAGGTTACACAAGTATAGGCTGTTTCGGTTTTCGTTAAGTTTATTGTTTTGATAGTGTTTGTGTTTAGTGTGTTACTTCATTAAACATGGATTGCAATAGACACGCCGCATTTTGGTCCGACTCTCCTTCTCATCAAGAAAACCGTTACAGAATCACCCACCACAAAGGGACCAAGCAGCGTGTCAACAGGCAGGAACAGCCCAAAGTGGAGTACAGTATGGACTATACTTCTTGGGAGGAGATAGACAGGTGGGCGGTCGACCCAGGGAGAGTGCCGGAGCCCGCTTGGGATTCGATGGAGCAGTGCGCGGAAGGATATAGGAGAATGGAGTTTGCGAAGCAAGCAAGGCGGCGCGGACGGAGGCCCCAGAGTCACCCCCAAAAATTTCTTGGGGGGGGGGGGGGCTCAGGGAGAGTGTGGCAGAGTCAGGGTTCAGACCTGAGCCAACTCCCCCTGTTTATCGTGAGGAGCCAAGGAGGAGACCAGAGCCGGTGTTGGAGGTGAGCGAAGCAGAGACTGTGAAAGAGTTAATGGGGAAATTGGAGGAGAGAGAAATGAGGGAGTTGCTGTGTTGGTGCATTTTGCATAGAATTCGCCTGACGGAACGTGTCAGGAATTTGATGGCACCTGGGTTAGCGCTCCATACTCGTCCTGAGGTCCGTTTTAGTCGGCTGGTGAAGTTGGTTCCAGTCTCACGCATCAGGCCTCCTGTGCCCATCCCTAGCCTTGCACGTCCTGTGCCAGCACTACGCATCAGGCCTACAGTGCGCCTCGCCTGTTCAGCGCAGCCAGAGCCTCTCTCCTCTCATGCGCTATCGGAGTCTTCCGCCTGTTCAGCGCAGCCAGAGCCTTTCTCCTCGCCTGCGCTGCCGGAGTCTCCCGCCTGTTCAGCGCAGCCAGAGCCTCTCTTCTCTCCTGCGCTATCGGAGTCTCCCGACTGTTCAGCGCAGCCAGAGCCTTTCTACTCTCCTGCGCTGCCGGAATCTCCCGCCTGTTCAGCGCAGCCAGAACTGCCAGTCTGCATGAAGCAGCCCGAGCTGCCAGTCTGCAAGGAGCTGCCAGTCTGCAAGGAGCTGCCAGCCTGCAAGGAGCTGTCAGTCTGCATGGAGCAGCCTGAGCTGTCAGTCTGCATGGAGCAGCCTGAGCTGTCAGTCTGCATGGAGCAGCCTGAGCTGTCAGTCTGCATGAAGCAGCCCGAGCTGTCAGTTTGCAAGGAGCAGCCAGAGCTGTCAGTCTACATGAAGCAGCCGGAGCTGCCAGTCTGCAAGGAGCTGCCAGTCTGCAAGGAGCTGCCAGTCTGCAAGGAGCTGCCAGTCTGCAAGGAGCTGTCAGTCTGCATGGAGCTGCCAGTCTGCAAGGAGCCGCCAGAGCTGCCTGTCTGCAGGATGCCGCTAAAGCTGCCAGTCTGCAAGGAGCCGCCAAAGCTGCCAGTCTGCAAGGAGCCGCCAGAGCTGCCAGTCTGCAAGGAGCCGCCAGAGCTGCCAGTCTGCAAGGAGCCGCCAGAGCTGCCAGTCTGCAAGGAGCCGCCAGAGCTGCCAGTCTGCAAGGAGCCGCCAGAGCTGCCAGTCTGCAAGGAGCCGCCAGAGCTGCCAGTCTGCAAGGAGCCGCCAGAGCTGCCAGTCTGCAAGGAGCCGCCAGAGCTGCCAGTCTGCAAGGAGCCGCCAGAGCTGCCAGTCTGCAAGGAGCCGCCAGAGCTGCCAGTCTGCAAGGAGCCGCCAGAGCTGCCAGTCTGCAAGGAGCCGCCAGAGCAGCCAGTCATCATGGAGCAGCCAGTCAGCATGGAGCAGCCAGATCTGCCAGTCGACCAGACTCTCCCAGATCTGCCAGTCGACCAGACTCTCCCAGATCTGCCAGTCGACCAGACTCTCCCAGATCTGCCAGTCGACCAGACTCTCCCAGATCTGCCAGTCGACCAGACTCTCCCAGATCTGCCAGTCGACCAGACTCTCCCAGATCTGCCAGTCGACCAGACTCTCCCAGATCTGCCAGTCGACCAGACTCTCCCAGATCTGCCAGTCGACCAGACTCTCCCAGATCTGCCAGTCGACCAGACTCTCCCAGATCTGCCAGTCGACCAGACTCTCCCAGATCTGCCAGGATCTGCCAGCCAGCCAGGATCTGGTAGATTCATCAACCTGCCTGAGCTTCCCCTCAGTCCCGAGCTGCCTCAGTCCTGAGCTGCCCCTCAGTCCCGAGCTGCTCCTCAGTCCAGTGGGGTTCTGGGTGAGGACTACTAGGCCATGGTCGGCGGCGAGGGTGGACTATCCAGGGACGCGAGGAGAGGGGACTAAGACATTGATTGAGTGGGGTCCACATCCCGCGCCGGAGCCGCCACCATGGACAGACGCCCACCCGGACCCTCCCTATTGTTTTGAGGTGCGTTCGGGAGTCCGCACCTTAGGGGGGGGGGGGGGTTCTGTCACACCCTGGTCGAAGTATTTTGTGTTTATCTTTATTTATTTGGTCAGGCCAGGGTGTGGCATGGGTTTTTGTAGGTGGTGTGTATGTATGGGGATTGTAGCTAGTGGGGTGTTCTAGCTAAGTCTATGGCTGTCTGAAGTGGTTCTCAATCAGAGGCAGGTGTTTATCGTTGTCTCTGATTGGGAACCATATTTAGGCAGCCATATTCTTTGAGTTTGTCGTGGGTGATTGTCCTTAGTGTCCTGATGTCATTGTTCTGTGTTAGGTTACACAAGTATAGGCTGTTTCGGTTTTCGTTAAGTTTATTGTTTTGATAGTGTTTGTGTTTAGTGTGTTACTTCATTAAACATGGATTGCAATAGACACGCCGCATTTTGGTCCGACTCTCCTTCTCATCAAGAAAACCGTTACACCTTTGGATAATTGTAGAGGAAGAACGCACGCCTGACTGTAAGTCACAGGATAAAAGCTGTAGATAAAAACATCTGCTAAATAGCATTTATTATTATTATATTACATGGCCATATAAAGATACAGGGCTCATCATGTAATCATATAAACATACACACCTCACCTCACACACCAAATGGATATGTGCACTCTGTTATAGACTGCTTGGTCACATGGAGTCAAATCTTCAGTTTTAATCTGCTATTAGACACAGTATGCAGACGTGTACACTTAAATGTAGAACCTTTTATATGCCTTATTATAAGAATCATCCATTTCGTCACATATGCGACCAGAAGTGAATCGTTTTTTCCTCGAACGCACAGTTACTGCAACCCGAAGATTCAGAGTTTACCACCTTAGTGGTGTACGCCACCTGGCACCAATGGTAACGGGGGTGCATGCCAGTTATTTGACAAGGTCATTAGGCTGTTTGACTTTTTATTTTTTTTTATTTTACAATGTGCAAATATAAATTGACATGTTGTATAGACTATGGGTTTTTCTTTTTTTAAAAAGTGTGTGAAACAGACACGCAAACAGGTAGAATTTTATCATACAGATGTCAGATCTTAATTTGGCCTGTTTAATAAAAATAATCCTGCAGCATAAGGGTTGGAATAGCTGAAGAAATATTTAGAATGACTGCCAGAGGGCAGCTAGAAGCGGTATTTATACAATGCAGTACCGTACCTACATTGTGCCTTAGACTGCAGGTTCACTGGGTGCCAGTTCAAGTAGTCTATGTAGGCTACATGCAGTCTACAGCGCATCTCGCATGTGGATTATAATACCTGGACATATTTGTGGGGGTAAATGAATTTTTATGTTAGATTAATTGTTTTAGATCAATTATTTTACATGTTCAAGGCAATCAATTTGCAGAATCAATGACTAGTGGCCTCAGTGCCTGTGTGGTCCAGCGGTTACAGCTGCTGACTCCAATACACCTATGTCGGAGTCTGCATGGGTGTACACACACACACACACACACAGGAATTCTAATAAAACATAAGCTACTGTACTACCTCAGAGTTTGAAGCACTCTATGCCCAGCCATCGTGTTGCTTGCTATGACTACACACTACTACAACAATCTGAGCTGATCAAGAGTTTAGTTTTCTTCTGCTCCCTATTGGGCACAGTGTGATGAAACATGAAGTCTTTTCAAATTGTTTCTTTTCACATTTACAGAATCATGCTTCTCAATATGAGCTCTTTGTGGAGTGTATTTGGCCTACAGTAATCAAATATTTATTACATTATCACAGTATTTGACACTAGCAGACACTCGAAATAAGTGCAAGTGGTGAAAGTCATGGCCATTTATAGTGTGTGTGTGTTCATTTTTTATTGTGCCTTTTATTTAACCAGATAATTGATTGAGAACACATTTTCTGCTACAATAAAGACCAAGATGAGAGCGATGAGACTGTTTGTGTGTGTGTGTGGGGGGGGGGGGGGGGGACAGGATATCCTAATACAATCATTAGCATTTATGACGTGTTGGTTGAAAAGTGAGAAATACATTTTTGCTACTTCTTTGGACTTAATGTATCTAGACAGTAAAGATAGCACTAGCCAAGAAACAATAAGGTGCTGCTTGCATATTGTTTAGTACTACTGTATTTTAAGTATCAAGTAAGAGAGAAGTTGAGAGGATGGCCAATGGTTTTTTTCATGGTTCTGTTTGTCCTTTCAACGTGCTGGGGTAAGAAGTCAAAGGTTTTACATTCATATTATGCAAAGTCTATATTTTTGTTTTGTATTTTTATGTATCTTTACAAACGAATTATGATTCAATACATTGTATTTCCACTTTGTAACACAATAAAATGTAAAGAAATCCAAGGGGTCTGAATACTTTTGCAAGGCACTTTATATTGTTTTATGTCCTGCGGATTTGAGAAGAAAGATGACAATTTCAACAGAAAAGTGAGCCAGTCAGGTAGCCAGTAGCCTTCATTCTTTCACAGAATCTAACTGTGGTTTTTTTTGCAGAGATGTGTGCTCTTTTGTGTGATGTATTCCGCTGATTTCTACAGTCTGTCGATATTGTTGTTACATATTGTGTACAAAAACAGCTTTATGTATGGTTAGGATTACGTTTTATCAACCTATTGGACACACAGGTTCACATTCTCACAACCAAAACGAACATGGTGACAATGGAACCACTGGAACTGATGGGACAACAGATGAAAAAAAACATGGTGAGTTACAGGATGGCATGAAAATGTACTACACATCTGTAGTTATTAAATAATATATATGCACATCTTATTCAAAACATAAAGGCTCTGTACACACAACTGATGTTCAATACATTTGACACAGTTGTTGTGATATACACTCTCAGAAAAAAAGGGTTCCAAAATGGTTCTTCGGTTGTCCCCATAGGAGAACCCTTTTTGGTTCCAGGTATAACCCTTTTGGGTCCATGAATAATACTCTCTGTTGTATCAATCGATCTGCCAAATGTGTTGTACGTCAGTTGTAAGACCTGACTGTGTACAAGGCCAGTAACATTCATGCTATGCAGTAGAATTGCCATTAAGCAACAAGTAAAAGCATATTTTTATTTCCTTCTTGTCCTTCAGAAAGGAGCCGACTTCCTGATTTTACTCGACTGTCGATCACGTGTCTGGGTTTGTCGATCATGCTCATTCTCTCATATGCTGTCATCACCCTCCTTCACAAACTGAAGATACACAGGTAGGTGATCGTGGCCCTGTTCTGATTTTAGCAGTACAATATCATGAATGACCGTTAACAAAAACAAACTGGATTTGATAAATGAATGCCTGGATTTTTTCAATTTCAGTGAGTCTCTTATTCAATAGGTAAAAGTAATGTATAGCAACCCAGTGTTGTGTTCGAGACCACCCAAAGCGAGACTGATTCAAAAACTAAGACCAGAGCAAATCGAGTCTGGGTCAAGACAGAGACCAGGACTTCAAAAGAAGCGACCGCTTAGATATGATCATTTTCATAAATTCTTGGATTGTTTGGAAATTATGTATACTAAGGCATTTGTAAAATTCTATAGCAATATGAAGTGGGAAAGTGGCTGTGCTGTTTGGCCTATTAATAGACACTGCAGTAAATATAACCGAATAAAAACACAGACCGGTGCGCTATAGCCAATCAGAGCTACAGTAGGCCTTTATATGAACAAGACATTTGCCACCCATACCTGCACTCATTCACTTTGAACTGGACTGTGTGTAATCAGGCAGTTGCAACAGCGTGACTTTAGATCATTTGCCAAAAGCCACAAAATAAACCTGAATGGATTTCTGCAAATATGTAAACACCACGGGAGTCCACTTACATTTGGGAACTTTACATTCCTATTGATCAAACAAGCATGAACATATATTCTCTCTCTCCCTCAGTTTTAAACATCAACAACAACAAGATCAACAACTAGTGCTAGCCAGAGCAAGATGAGCTGAAATCTAACAAAGGAACATTACATAAACCCTCTCAAACTTTTTCAGCTAGTTGGCTGTCAAAATTGCACTGATAAACGATGGGGAATTGTAGCCTTGTTGTTCTTCTGCAGCTTGCATGCTTGTCCCAAGTAAGCACCCAAGCTAACTGTGTAAAGTTGGCTAGCTTGCTCGCTAGCTATTTCCAGAAACAAATGAAAGAACAACTCTGACCTGTTTACTCACTGTAGCAGAGCTGGTTGGGCTGTTTACATGGTATCTAGAGCCTTCTTGACTAAATATTACATTTGTCTACGTTTACTGACACCGGTCATATTCAGCAGGTGTTGCACGTTCATAAATTCATCAGTTGTTCTGTGCTCTGGCAGACTCAGACGAGAGTGCTCTGAAATCGGAGTAGATAGCCAGAGTGAATTTCCAAACGCAAGAGACATGCTAATTGGATAACAGTCGTTCAAGTTCTTGCTAGCTAAACAAATGACACCTGCATTTCTAGCTGTGTATAGCCTCCGAAAAACGATATGAGGGGGAAGAGTCAGTCACTTACCCACTCCTCCAATAGCATGACATGACATCCTCTTAGCAGCTATCTAGCTAACGTTAGGCTCCTGGTTTTTACCTACCTTGCTACATAAATAGATACTCTAGCCTATTAGCCACATTATGACTGACGTGTGATCATTGCCCTTGCTAGTTTGATTGCATTGACATTCCCAGTCATAGTTACATTCATCTGTTTTTGTCCAGAATATTGAGTCATTGAAACTGAAACAGTGCATCCTGAATGGAGGCAGCAAACAATGTACCAGGCCAACTGTGATTTACAACCTGAAAGCAATATGTTTTGGACTACCAAGAAATGTATTGGTGAATTATCTTAATCATGCATTGAACTGCATCCATCTATTCTGCCAACAATGCCATGGTGTATGTATGTACGTCATTGAACGTTGAGTCAAATATAACCTATTTTGAAAACCTCCCACAAAGTTGGTGTTGTAGCTTTAACTGTGAATTTGATATATTTGACTGATATTACAGTGCATTTGGAAAGTATTCATACCCCTTGACTTTTTCAATTTTTTTTACATACATTACAGCCTTATTTTAAAATTGATGTTTTTTCCCCTCATCAATCTACACACAATAACCCATAATAAAAAACTGAAATAATACATTTACATAAGTATTCAGATCCTTCACTTAGTACTTTGTTGAAGAACCTTTGGCAGCGATTACAGCCTCAAGTCTTCTTGGGTATGACGCTACAAGTTTGACACACCTCTATTTGGAGAGTTTCTCCCTTTCTGCAGATCCTCTCAAGCTCTGTCAGGTTGGATGGGGAGCGACGCTGCACAGCCATTTTCAGGTCTCTCCAGAGATGTTCAATCGGGTTCAAGTCCGGGCTCTGGCTGGGTCACTCAAGGACATTCAGAGAGACTTGTCCCAAAGACACTCCCGCATTGTCTTGGCTGTGTGCTTAGGGTCATTGTCCTGTTGGAAGGTGAACCTTCACCCCAGTCTGAGGTCCTGAGCACTTTGGAGCAGGTTTTCATCAAGGATCTCTCTGTACTTTGCTCCATTAATCTTTCCCTCAATCCTGACTAGTCTCCCAGTCTCTGCCGCTGAGAAACATGCCACTACCATGCTTCAACGTAGAGATGGTTCCAGGTTTCCTCCAGACGTGACGCTTGGCATTCAGGCCATATAGTTCAATCTTGGTTTCATCAGACCAGAGAATCTTGTTTCTCATCGTCTGCGTCCTTTAGATGCCTTTTGGCAACTCCAAGCGTTCTGTCATGTGCTTTTACTGAGGAGTGGCTTCTGTCTGGCCTGATTGGTGGAGTGCTGCAGAGATGGTTGTCCTTCTGGAAGGTTCTCCCATCTCCACAGAGGAACTCTGAAGAGCTGTCAGAGTGACCATCGGGTTCTTGGTCACCTCTCTGACCAAGGCCCTCCCTTCCCCAGTTTGCTCAGTTTTGGTGGTTCCAACCTTCTTCCATTTAAGAATGATGGAGGCCACTGGATTCTTAGGGACCTTCATTGCTGCAAAAATGTTTTGGTAAACATCCCCAGATCTGTGCCTCGACACAATCATGTCTCGGAGGTCTACGGCTTTGTTTTTTCTCTGAGATCCAATGTCAACTGTGGGACCTTATGTAGACAGGTGTGTGCCTTTCCAAATAATGTCCCATCAATTGAAGTTACCACATGTGGACTCCAATCAAGTTGTAGAAACATCTCACGGGTGATCAATGAAAACAGGATGTGCCTGCGCTCAATTATGAGTCTCGTAGCAAAGGGTCTGAATACTTATGTAAATAAGGTATTTTTATTTTTGACAAATTGGCAAACCTGTTTTCGCTTTGTCATTATTGGACATTGTTTGTAGATTGAGGAAAAAAATAATTTTATCAATTTTAGAATAAGGCTGTAACTTAACAAAATGTGGAAAAAGTCAAGGGATCTGAATACTTTCCGAATGCACTCTATGATTGACTGTTTGTTTCATATCTGCAAAGTAGTTAAACTGCTGTCAGTTCCACTTTAAGTTTGTGTGCTAAACGTGAAATGTTTTCTGCAATGGGAAGTAATAATTTAGATTGGGAAATGCTTAATGGTGGTGTTGTTGTATTCTTATGATTGGGACCAACTGGCTAATTATGTCAGAGTTTATGGACTGCTTATCCTTTTACATTATGCTGTGTGTGACTGCTGTCTTTCCATCGGCCCTATGCAGTGGTGTAGTGGTGCCTGGAGAAGGGAATATACTCACATTTTCCCCAAAAGTTCCTAAATGTACAGCCCATCAAAAGAAAGGCCTACTGTGTGAAAAATGCTATTATTTCTCATGTTTTACTATAGGTTTTTCACATTTTCACTCTCAAAATCACACTTTTTAAAATCTTTTACACAAATGTGATGGTCTAAGTGTCACGCCCAGACCTTAGTTATCTTTGTTTTCTTTATTATTTTGGTTAGGTCAGGGTGTGTTGAGGGTGGTTTGTTTAGTTTTGGTATTGTCTTGGGTTTTTTGTATGTCTAGGGTTTTTTGTAAGTTTAGGTGTTCATATGTCTATGGTTGCCTAGATTGGTTCTCACTTAGAGGCAGCTGTTTATCGTTGTCTCTGATTGGGGACCATATTTAGGTAGCCATATTTCTTGGGTATTTTGTGGGTTCTTATTCTATGTTTAGTTGCCTGTCAGCAGTAGCCATATTAGCTTCACAGTTCGTTTTGTTGTTTTGTATAGTTTGTTCAGTGTTCGTTCTTTCATTAAAGAGGTATGTACACTTACCACGCTGCGCCTTGAACGACCGTTACACTAAGTCCGCAGCAATGCTTAAATCACATCAATCTGATTCAAATGTATTTATATAGCCCTTCTTACATCAGCTGATATCTCAAAGTGCTGTACAGAAACCCAGCCTAAAACCCCAAATAGCAAGCAACGCAGGCGTAGAAGCACATTGGCTAGGAAAAACTCCCTAGAAAGGCCGAAACCTAGAAAGGAACCTGGCTATGAGGGGTGGCCAGTCCTCTTCTGGCTGTGCCGGGTGGAGAATTATAACAGAACATGGCCAAGATGTTCAAATTTTCATAAATGACCAGCATGGTCAAATAATAGTAATCACAGTGGTTGTCTAGGGTGCAACAGGTCAGCACGGCCAGGTGGACAGGGGATTGCAAGGAGTCATCATGCCAGGTAGTCCTGAGGCATGGTCCTAGGGCTCAGGTCCTCCGAGAGAAAGAAATAATTAGAGAGAGCATACTTAAATTCACACAGGACACCGGATAAGACAGGATAAATACTCCAGATGTAACAGACTAACCCTAGCCCCCGACACATAACATACTGCAGCCTAAATACTAGAGGCTGAGACAGGAGGGGTCAGGAGACACTGTTGCCCCATCCGATGATACCCCCGGACAGGGCAAAACAGGCAGGATAGCATGTGCCTGTCAGCATTTTCCACCCAGGCCCGTCCATGTCTACACCCCTGATGCAAACAACTAACACTTTGGACTAAACTTTTTCAATACCTGGTTTGCATACCCGTTGTTGACTCATGATAACTACCAGTAAATGCTAAGTTCAAACATCTTTCCTAACCTACCGGCTACCGATGTCATTCTTCTGTGAGCTGCTCCATGTCAAAACCAGTTGAGAGCTGCACACACTTGCTGTCTGCAGATAATATTTCGCTAAAACTAGGCTGTGTGCTGCGTGCATGTGAATATATTTCACGTGCTTTGCGATTGTGTAGGCTACTTTGTGCATGATTTCTCTATTGTACTACATAATTCATAAATCGTATACCTCCACTACGCTACTTTGATATGCATCAGTAGGAATTAAGAAGTGAGTATACGCAATGTGCACTGAAAAAAATGGGGTATATGGTTTATACTGTACCTGCGTATTGCCTACACTACACCACTAGCCCTTTGTGTTTTACAAAAAGTGCACTCTCCTATAGGTTTGCCACTTTGCCAACATGTCTATAATACATATAAAGGCTATTAAGATACTGTATTAATGTTTCAAGAAAGGAGTGTGTATATTTGGCCTTGTGAAATGCTTTCATGTGCTGGCTTATTGGAAGATGATAATTTAGAGTTTTTTACTCCGCTGGTCTCATGAAGAAATTACAAGTCCTCACTGTCCGAGACCGAGTCAAGACCGAGTACAAATGTATCTAACACCAAGACAAGACCAAGACACTCAGTATGTGGTCTCGAGACCGAGACCGTTCTTGAATACTACAACATCGTAGCAACCCCAGGTGTAAAATAGTAAAAACGGGCTACTTCTCAGAGAGTTTTGAACTGACAAGAGGGGTTAAACAAGGGTGTCCGCTGTCACCATTCTATTCGTTATGGCCATTGAAATGCTAGCTATTAAAATCAGATCAAATAATAACATTAGAGGATTAGAAATCCAATGAAATCCAAACAAAGGTGTCCATGTATACCGATGACTCAAGTTTTATATTCAGTCCACGAGCTAGATCCCTGCAAATTCTCATTGAAGATCTAGATAACTTTCCTGGCCTCTCTGGACAAACAATTTTGATACGTGTACCATATTAAGCATTGTATCTTTAAAAAACACAGCTTTTACATTACCCTGCAGTTGACCTATATAATGGGCTGACGGTGAAATAGACATACTTGGTATTCATATCACAAAATATATTAATGAGCTCTCCACAATGAATTTCAATAGAAAACTAGTAAAAATAGACAAGATCCTGCAAACATGCAGAGGTAAATACTATTTATGGAAAAACTACACTGATTAACTCCATAGTGATATATCACTTTACTCACTTACTTATGGCGCTGCCTACTCCTGATGGTTTTTTCAAATCATATGAGTAAAGAATCCTTCTCTTTATCTGGGATGCTAAACCAGACAAGATGAAGTGTGCCTATCTATATAATGAATATGAACTGGGTTGTCTGAGATGATTAAAAATAAAAGCACTAAACCTCTCTCTAAAAGCTTTACAAGTTTCACTTGAACCCAAAATGGTGCTCAAGTAGATTACTAAGAAAAGCTCATCCATTGTTTAAAAATGACCTTTTTGCCTTTGTGCAGATTGCCATGTCTCATATTCGATTAATTGAAAATTAAACCTTCAAAATATCTCTCTTTTTCAACCAAGAATCACAGAGCTGGTTACAATTTCAATTTCATCCCCCAGAAAAGATAGAACAAATATTACAACAAATATTATGGTTGAACTCAAATGTGCTGGTTGATAAAAGACCAGTATTTATGGAAATAGGACTAAGACCTTAAACTCAATGTAGTTCCGTGTGGCTCACTTAGTAGAGCATTGTGCTTGCAAAGCCAGGTTTGTGACTTTGATTCCCACGGGGGAACAGTATGAAAAATATATGCACTCACTACTGTAAATTGTGCTGTAGAAAAGTGTCTGCTAAATTACTTAAATGTAAAAAGTGATCTCTGCCTTTAAGACTGCATATCAATCTGAAACTATTTACCTGCAAGTGTCATTGAATATTGTGACATAATGGGTTAATTGTGTGACTGTGCCGATGCTCTATGTTTGTGCTGCAGGACTGTCTCTCAACAGGATGTGGTAGAACACCAGCCCAAGGTAGCTAACTGTGTTAAAATGAAGGAAAAAAAATGGTTTGTTCTGCAAAGCCTGCTACACATGTGTCTGTTTAACATATACTATGTGATGATATGTAGACTCTGTTGTTCTCAGGTCTCTGGTATGCACGAGAAGAAATTAGGCAGCTGGCACAGAAGCTACAACGAGAAGGTCAACTCTATCTACATGTGCATGCCTGACAAATTACCAGCACAGGGAGCAGGACATGACCTTTGACCTAGAAGCTCTCTATCTTTGTGCGTCCCAAAAGCCTCCACACTTGTACTTTTTGATCACTTCATATAGTGTCTAAATGTGTTTGCTATAGCCTGTTAATTGGAATGCTGTATAAGGTCCACCTTTTGGCATCGCCTATGTTCACCACACTGAGACTGTGCCATATAAAAACACCCTTTGGATAATTGTAGAGGAATGCACACCTGACTGTAAGTCACTTTGGATAAATGCTGTGGATAAAAGCGTATGCTAAATGGCATATATTATTATTATTATTCTATTACGAAACGCTCATTACGTGGTCATATAAAGGTACAGGGCTCATCATGTAATCATATAAACAAACAATGCCTTATACCTTACACACCAAGCCATACTGCCCACTTAACATGGAAGCCAGCAGCACCAATGTTTTGGAGGAAACACCATACAGCTGGCAACCGAAGTCAGCATGCATGCACCCGGCCACCACACTGGGCCAATTGTGCCCTGCTTCATGTGTCTCCCGGTCGTGGCTGGCTGTGACACAGCACGGTATCAAACTCGGATCTGTAGTGACGCCTCTAGCACTGCAGTGCAGTGCCTTAGACTGCTACACTACTCAGGAGGCACATGCCAGTTACTTGACAAGACCTTTAAGAAATAAAAAATCTTTGGACAAAAAACAGTTAGATTGTGAGCGGAAGGCCAACATAAAACATGATTATAAATAATACAAGGTAGGCTAAATTGATTCATAGAACATACACAAACCTGTCTCAGAGCATTTCGTATCATTCTTTACGTAAATCCGATACACCACATTTAGTATGACATGTTACGTTTCGTATGGTGTGTTTTCATTTGTGGATGTCCATCATCCAATTGTTATGATATGTTACGAAGTACAATTTGTTGTGGTTAACATTAGCTAGGCTAAGTGTTAGGGTTAACCTCTAGCGTCGCGCAAACCCGTATCCGGGAGCGTAATCATAGCCTCAAGCTCATTACCATAACGCAATGTTAACTATTCATGAAAATCGCAAATGAAATGAAAGAAATATATTGACTCACAAGCTTAGCCTTTTGTTAACAACACTGTCATCTCAGATTTTCAAAATATGCTTTTCAACCATAGCTACGCAAGCATTTGTGTAAGAGTATTGATAGCTAGCATAGCATTAAGCCTAGCATTAAGCAGGCAACATTTTCACAAAAACAAGAAAAGCATTCAAATAAAATAATTTACCTTTGAAGAACTTCGGATGTTTTCAATGAGGAGACTCTCAGTTAGATAGCAAATGTTCATTTTTTCCAAAAAGATTATTTGTGTAGGAGAAATCGCTCCGTTTTGTTCATCACGTTTGGCTAAGAAAAAAAAACGAAAATTCAGTCATTACAACGCCAAACTTTTTTCCAAATGAACTCCATAATATCGACAGAAACATGGCAAACGTTGTTTAGAATCAATCCTCAAGGTGTTTTCACATATCTATTCGATGATAAATCATTTGTGGCAGTTGGGTTTCTCCTCGGAAGCAAACAGAAAAATACATGCAGCTGGAGATTACGCTATAATTGCGACGGAGGACACCAAGCGGCCACCTGGTATATGTAGTGTAAAATGGTCAATCTTCCAATGATATGCCTACAAATACGTCACAATGCTGTCGACACTATGGGGAAACGACAGAAAGTCTAAGTTCATTCGTGACCCATACACAGCCATATAAGGACTCATTGAAACACAGCGCCTTCAAAATCTGGGTGCACTTCCTGTTTGAAATTTCATCTTGGTTTTGCCTGTAGCATCAGTTCTGGGGCACTCACAGACAATATATTTGCAGATTTGGAAACGTCAGAGTGTTTTCTTTCCAAATCTGTCAATTATATGCATAGTCGAGCATCTTTTCGTGACAAAATATTGCGCTTAAAACGGGAACGTTTTTTTATCCAATAATGAAATAGCGCCCCCAGAGTTCCAAGAAGTTAAGGTAAGGCTTAAGGTTAGGTTGAACGGTTAGGGTTAGGGAAAGGGTTAGCTAACATCCTAAGTAGTTGGAAAGTAGCTAATAAGTAGTAAGTAGTTGAAAAGTTGCCAATAAGCTAAAAGGCTAAAGTTCTCCGTAATGAGATTTGAACATGCAACTTTTGGGTTTCTAGACGTTTGCATTATCCACCCACCCATCTTTTTTTGCTTTATGTAACCATGTCTTTATGTAACCATACCAAATGTAACATAGTAAATGTACACTCAAATTAGTATGCTATGTTACGTGTAGTCTATGAGACCAGGCTGCAGACCTAGCAAGCAACAGTAGATGCTTTGCTAACTGATTACACCATTGAAAGAGAATACTATATATGGTGATATTCAGGTCAGGTCCTTCAGAAAACTGTCTCAGCTCAGCAAAATTGTCTTTGGTTTGGCTGAAATGCATAAACGTCTTGAAAGCTTTATGAAATGAAATATTAAAGCCACACAATACAGGCTTTAAATCAACAAGGATGACTGGCATCATTCTAAAAGTACCAAATTCTCCACCCCCTTTGCGTGAACCCACACTCACTCAATTCTTCATTGCTGTGACTCGCTTGCTAGTTGAGATTTCTGCTGTTCATTCTGTTGTCAGTTTAGCCAACATTTCACTGATCTTAGTAGCAGAAAGCATGTTTTATTTGTGTCCTTCAAGTCAGCTGTCAATGATCACGTTAGGCTGCGTTTAATTTTTTTTAATGGCGGTTTGATCACGGGGAGGCACTAGTAATGTCTGCAGTTTTCGGTTTAGCTATTTGTTTCCACTGTATTAGTCTATAAATACATGTATTTGCTATTTGTTTCAAGTGTATTAGTCCATAAATAAATCTCTTTGCCAAAATTCGTCATCTCTCCCATGTCTTATTCGACTAGTAGTTGTTCTGAAATGTTTATTGCTTGCCTACATTTTACTCCCTCCTCTATGTTTAATATAACACACATACATCATTTCTGTTACCTATCCTGACTTGAAGTTTATTCTATAGAAAGTATTTGACTCTGATGTGTGGGGGGGGGGGGGGGGGGGGGGGGATTTTGGCTCGTCCCCAGTGATGTACTGGGTGTTTGCATCATTCTCTATAGCGCTTTGAGGTCATGGGCGGTGCATTTGTCATACCATATGGAGAAGCAGGCTTTCCAAATGCTCTCAATGGTGCAGCTGTAGAACTATTTGAGAATCCGAGGGTCAATGCCAAGTCTTTCAGTCTCCTGAGGGGAAAGAGATGCTGCCTTGCCCTCTTCACGACTGTGTGGGTGTGTGTGGACCATGTTAAGTCTTCAGTGACGTGGACGCCAAGCAAATTTAAGCTCTCGACCTGCTCCACAACAGTCCCGTTGATGTGGATGGGGGCATGTTCTCCCCTCTTTCTCTTATAGTCCACGATCAGCTCCTTGGTTTTACTGACGTTGAGGGAGAGAATGTTGTCCTGGCACCACACTGCTAAGTCTCTGACCTCCTCCCTGTAGGCTTACTCATTGCCGTCAGTGATCAGGCCTTCCACTGTCGTGTCTTCAGCTAACTTGATGATTTTATTGGAGTTGTGCGCAGCCACACAGACGTGGGTGAACAGGGAGTACAATAGGGGACTAAGCGCATGCCCCTGGGGGGCCCCCGTGTTGAGGGTCAGCATGGCAGAGGTGTTGTTGCCTACCTTCACCACCTGGGGCTGGCCCATCAGGGAGTCCAGGATCCAGCTGCAGAGGGAGGGGTACAGTCTCAGGGTGATGAGCTTGGAGGGGACTATGGTGTTGAACGCTGAGCTGTAGTCTATGAATAGCATGGTCCAGTTGGGAGAGGGCAGTGTGAAGAGCAATTAAGATTGTGTCATCTGTGGATCTGTTGGGGCGGAATGCGAATTAGAGTGGGTCTAGGGCAGTGGTTCCCAAACTTTTTATAGTCCCATACCCCTTCAAACATTCAACCTCCAGCTGCGTACCCCCTCTAGCACCAGGGTCAGCGCACTCTCAAATGTTGTTTTTGCCATCATTGTAAGCCTGTCGCACACACACTATACGATGCATTTATTTAACATAAAAATGAGTGAGTTTTTGTCTCAACCTGGCTTGTGGAAAGACAAAGAGTTCTTACAGGACCAGGGCACAACTAATAATATAATAATAATCAATAATTTTGCTCTTTATTTAACCATCTTACATGTAAAACCTTGTTTGGTAATCGAAAATTGTGAATAACTCACCCCAGGTTAATGAGAAGGGTATGCTTGAAATGATGCACATAACTCTGCAATGTTGGGTTGTATTGGAGAGTCTTAGTCTTAAATAATTTTCCACACACAGTCCGTGCCTGTATCTAGTTTTCATGCTAGTGAGGGCCGAGAATCCACTCTCACACAGGTACGTGGTTGCAAAGGGCATCAGTGTCTTAACAGCACGATTTGCCAATGCAGGATACTCTGAGCGCAGCCCAATCAAGGAATCTGGCAGTGGCTTCTGATTAAATTCAATTTTCACAGAACTGCTTGTTGCAATTTTGATGAGGCTCTCTTGTTCCGATATCGGTAAGTGGACTGGAGGCAGGGCATGAAAGGGATAACGAATCCAGTTGTTTGTGTCATCTGTATCGGGAAAGTACCTGTGTAATTGTGCACCCAACTCACTCTGTGTCACGTTAGTTAGAATGAATATCAGACCAAGGCGCAGCGGATGTTGAGTTCCACATTATTTATTAAAGTGAAAATATAAAACAAAACAAGAAACGAACAACGAACCGTGACTCCAGAGATGCTATGTGCAATAACTCAAAACACAGTAACACAAACAATATCCCATAACCCACAGGTGGAAAAAATGCTACTTACGTATGATCCCCAATTAGAGACAATGGTAGTCAGCTGCCTCTAATTGGTAATCATATCAAAACCCCAACATAGAAAAAACAACCTAGAACCCCACATAGAAAATATAAACTAGACTAAACCCCTAGTCACGCCCTTTTCTACCATAGAAAATAAATGCTCTCTATGGTCAGGATGTGACACTTAGGTGCTTCGCTATTTCACATTTGACATTGTCCGTAAGCTTGAGTTAATTTGCACAAAAAAATCATACTATTATGGAAAGACCTGTGTGTTGTCCTTATTAATGCAGACAGAGAAGAGCTCCAACTTCCTAATCATATAGTACATTTTGTCCCGCACATTGAATATAAAGTAGTTGCGGAGAACCCCTGTAATCCTAGATTCAGATCATTCAGGTGAGAAAAAACATCACCTAGATAGGCCAGTCGTGTGAGAAACTCGTCAGACAAGTGAAAATGATGGTCAGTAAAGTACATTTTAAGCTCGTCTCTCAATTCAAAAACACATGTCAATACTATGCTCCTTGTTAACCAGTGCACTTCTGTATGTTGTAAAAGCGTTACATGGTCGCTGCCCATATCATTGCATAGTGCAGAAAATACACGAGAGTTCAGGGGTCTTGCTTTAACAAAGTTAACCATTTTTACTGTCGTGTCCAAAACGTCTTTCAAGCTTTCAGGCATTCCCTTGGCAGCAAGAGCCTCTTGGTGGATGCTGCAGTGTTCAACACATCTTGACCACCAAAGTCCATTTGATGTCACAAAGCTGTCCAGTACTTTAAAAATAACCTCTCCTGTTGTCCTGGTTTCCAGTGGTTTGCTGAAGAGGATGTCTTCCTTAATTGACCCCCCATAAACGTAACGGACATATACCAGGAGCTGTGCCAGGCCCGCCATGTCTGTTGACTCATCCAGCTGTAATGCATAAAATTCAATGGCTTGTATGTGAAGCAATAATTGTTTCAGAACATCTCCTGCCATGTCACTGATGCGTCGTGAAACAGTGTTGTTTGATGAAGCCATTGTCTGTATAGTTTTTGGGGCCTTTTCTCGCAGTATTGTCCCAGCCATGTCCCAGCAGGAAGAATTAAGTCCTCCAAAATAGTATGGGGCTTGCGAAGTAATTTACAACATCAACAATGTCTACACTGTATTTCTGATCAATTTGATGTTATTTTAATGGACAAAAAATGTGCTTTTCTTTCAAAAACAAGGACATTTATAAGTGACCCCAAACTTTTGAACGGTTTTATAGTTCTCATGATATTTGCACCTTTTCAATGGTCCAACGTCCCTGTCTGTTGTTTGGTGCTTTCCCAGGTGAGGGGGCAGTAGCTCTTCGGCTCTATCAGATTCACAACTGTTAGTGTCCATGCTAGCTGGGCTAACAACAAATGTAGATTTACTGATGCTGGCATTCAATGTGCTCGTGGAAGCAGAACAACCTGTGTCATCGACAGGTGCAGGTGTAGTACTGCTGGTAGTAGCAGTACTTCCAGTAGAGCTGTTATGTGTCTCTATGGACATGGGCCTTACTTTTTTTAACCATTTATCCATTTTCAAGGAAAAGGAATGAGCAGAAGCTGCGTTTGGCTACACATGGACCGTTAGAGGAATTCCCGCAAGAGAGTAACGGTTAATGTGATTGAATGCTAATTAGTCAAATATTTGACTAGGCAGATTAAAATCAAATCAAATTTTATTTGTCACATACACATGGTTAGCAGATGTTAATGCGAGTGTAGCGAAATGCTTGTGCTTCTAGTTCCGACAATGCAGTAATAACCAACAAGTAATCTAGCTAACAATTCCAAAACTACTAACTTATAAACACAAGTGTAAGGGGATAAAGAATATGTACATAAGATATATGAATGAGTGATGGTACAGGGCGGCATAGGCAAGATACAATAGATGGTATTGAGTGCAGTATATACATATGAGATGAGTATGTAAACAAAGTGGCATAGTTAAAGTGGCTAGTGATACATGTATTACATAAAGATGCAGTAGATGATATAGAGTAGAGTATATACATATACATATGAGATGAATAATGTAGGGTATGTAACATTATATTAGGTAGCATTGTTTAATGTGGCTAGTGATATATTTTACATCATTTCCCATCAATTCCCATTATTAAAGTGGCTGGAGTTGAGTCAGTGTGTTGGCAGCAGCCACTCAATGTTAGTGGTGGCTGTTTAACAGTCTGATGGCCTTGAGATAGAAGCTGTTTTTCAGTCTCTCGGTCCCCGCTTTGATGCACCTGTACTGACCTCGCCTTCTGGATGATAGCGGGGTGAACAGGCAGTGGCTCGGGTGGTTGTTGTCCTTGATGATCTTTATGGCCTTCCTGTGACATCGGGTGGTGTAGGTGTCCTGGAGGGCAGGTAGTTTGCCCCCTGGTGATGCGTTGTGCAGACCTCACTACCCTCTGGAGAGCCTTACGGTTGTGGGCGGAGCAGTTGCCGTACCAGGCGGTGATACAGCCCGACAGGATGCTCTCGATTGTGCATCTGTAGAAGTTTGTGAGTGCTTTAGGTGACAAGCCAAATTTCTTCAGCCTCCTGAGGTTGAAGAGGCGCTGCTGCGCCTTCTTCACGATGCTGTCTGTGTGGGTGGACCAATTCAGTTTGTCTGTGATGTGTACGCCGAGGAACTTAAAACTTATACCCTCTCCACTACTGTTCCATCGATGTGGATAGGGGGGTGTTCCCTCTGCTGTTTCCTGAAGTCCACAATCATCTCCTTAGTTTTGTTGACGTTGAGTGTGAGGTTATTTTCCTGACACCACACTCCGAGGGCCCTCACCTCCTCCCTGTAGGCCGTCTCGTCGCTGTTGGTAATCAAGCCTACCACTGTTGTGTCGTCCGCAAACTTGATGATTGAGTTGGAGGCGTGCGTGGCCACGCAGTCGTGGGTGAACAGGGAGTACAGGAGAGGGCTCAGAACGCACCCTTGTGGGGCCCCAGTGTTGAGGATCATCGGGGTGGAGATGTTGTTGCCTACCCTCACCACCTGGGGGCGGCCCGTCAGGAAGTCCAGTACCCAGTTGCACAGGGCGGGGTCGAGACCCAGGGTCTCGAGCTTGATGACGAGCTTGGAGGGCACTATGGTGTTAACCTGTTAGATCTCTAGGGGCGCTATTTCATTTTTGGATAAAAAACGTTTCCGTTTTAAGCGCGATATTTTGTCACGAAAAGATGCTCGACTATGCATATTCTTGACAAATTCTTTGGAAAGAAAACACTCTGAAGTTTCAGAATCTGCAAAGATTTTGTCTGTAAGTGCCCCAGAACTCATTCTACAGGCGAAACCAAGATGATGCATCAACCAGGAATTAGCAGAATTTCTGAAGCTCTGTTTTCCATTGTCTCCTTATATGGCTGTGATTGCGCAACGAATGAGCCTACACTTTCTGTCGTTCGCCCAAGGTCTTAGCAGCATTGTGACGTATTTGTAGGCATATCATTGGAAGATTGACCATAAGAGACTACATTTTCCAAGTGTCCGCCTGGTGTCCTGCGTGGAATTCGGTGCGCAATTGCCAGCTGCTCGTACTTTTCCATTTGATATAGGGGAGAAACCATGTGTCCAAGAACGATGTATCAATGAAGAGATATGTGAAAAACACCTTGATGATTGATTCTAAACAACGTTTGTCATGTTTTCAGTCGATATTATGGAGTTAATTTGGAAAAAAGTTCGCGTTTTGAGTACTGAATTTTCAGATTTTTTTTGGTAGCCAAATGTGATGTATAAAACGGAGCTATTTCTAATACACAAAGAATCTCTTTGGAAAAACTGAGCATCTGCTATCTAACTGAGAGTATCCTCATTGAAAACATCAGAAGTTCTTCAAAGGTAAATGATTTTATTTGAAGGCTTTTATGTTTTTGTTGAAATGTTGCGTGCTGGATGCTAACGCTAATGCTAACGCTAAATGCTAACGCTAAATGCTAACGCTAGCTAACTACTTTTACACAAATGATTGTTTTCCTATGGTTGAGAAGCATATTTTGAAAATCTGAGATGACAGTGTTGTTTACAAAAGGCTAAGCTTGAGAGATGGCATATTTATTTCATTTCATTTGCGATGTTGTGTTATGCTAATGAGCTTGCTGATAGATTTACACAATCCTGGATACAGGGGTTTTTTCATAGCTAAACGTGACGCAGAAAACGGAGCGATTTGTCCTAAACAAATAATCTTTCAGGAAAAACTGAACATTTGCTATCTGAGAGTCTCCTCATTGAAAACATCTGAAGTTCTTCAAAGGTAAATGATTTTATTTGAATGCTTTTCTGTTTTTTTGTGTAAATGTTGCCAGCTGAATGCTAATGCTAAATGCTACGTTAGCCATCAATACTGTTACACAAATGCTTGTTTTGCAATGGTTGAGAAGCATATTTTGAAAATCTGAGATGACAGTGTTGTTAACAAAAGGCTAAGCTTGAGAGCTAGCATATTTATTTCATTTCATTTGCGATTTTCATGAATAGTTAACGTTGCGTTATGGTAATGAGCTTGAGTCTGTATTCACGATCCCGGATCCGGGATGGGGAGATCAGAAAGGTTAAATGCCGAGCTGTAGTCGACAGCATTCTCACATAGGTATTCCTCTTGTCCAGATGGGTTAGGGCAGTGTGCAGTGTGGTTGAGATTGCATCGTCTGTGGACCTATTTGGGCGGTAAGCAAATTGGAGTGGGTCTAGGGTGTCAGGTAGGGTGGAGGTGATATGGTCCTTGACTAGTCTCTCAAAGCACTTCGCTCAGTTACCTTAGCTTTCTTGGGAACAGGAACAATGGTGGCCCTCTTGAAGCATGTGGGAACAACAGACTGGGATAGGGATTGATTGAATATGTCCGTAAAACACACCAGCCAGCTGGTCTGCGCATGCTCTGAGGGCGCGGCTGGGGATGCCGTCTGGGCCTGCAGCCTTGCGAGGGTTGACACGTTTAAATGTTTTCCTCACGTCGGCTGCAGTGAAGGAGAGTCCGCATGTTTTAGTTGCGGGCCATGTCAGTGGCACTGTATTGTTCTCAAAGCGGGCAAAAAAGTTATTTAGTCTGCCTGGGAGCAAGACATCCTGGTCCGTGACGGGGCTGGTTTTCTTTTTGTAATCCGTGATTGACTGTAGACCCTGCCACATACCCCTTGTGTCTGAGCCCTTGAATTGAGATTCTACTTTGTCTCTATACTGACGCTTAGGTTGTTTGATTGCCTTGCGGAGGGAATAGTTACACTGTTTGTATTCGGTCATGTTTCCGGTCACCTTGCCCTGATTAAAAGCAGTGGTTCGGGCTTTCAGTTTCACACGAATGCTGCCATCATTCCACTGTTTCTGGTTTGGGAATGTTTTAATCGTTGCTATGGGAACGACATCTTCAACGCACGTTCTAATGAAATTGCTCACCGAATCAGCGTATTCGTCAATGTTGTTGTCTGACGCAATACGAAACATATCCCAGTCCACGTGATGGAAGCAGTCTTGGAGTGTGGAATCAGATTGGTCGGACCAGCGTTGAACAGACCTCAGCGCGGGAGCTTCTTGTTTTAGTTTCTGTCTGTAGGCAGGGATCAATAAAATGGAGTCGTGGTCAGCTTTTTCGAAAGGAGGGCGGGGCAGGGCCTTATATGCGTCGCGGAAGTTAGAATAGCAGTGATCCAAGGTTTTTCCAGCCCTGGATGCGCAATCGATATGCTGATAAAATTTAGGGAGTCTTGTTTTCAGATTAGCCTTGTTAAAATCCCCAGCTACAATGAATGCAGCCTCCGGATAAATGGATTCCAGTTTGCAAAGAGTCAAATAAAGTTCATTCAGAGCCATCGATGTGTATGCTTGGGGGGGAATATATACGGCTGTGATTATAATCGAAGAGAATTCCCTTGGTAGATATTGCGGTCGACATTTGATTGTGAGGAATTCTAAATCAGGTGAACAGAAGGACTTGAGTACCTGTATGTTGTTATGATCACACCACGTCACGTTAACCATGAAGCATACGCCCCCGCCCCTCTTCTTACCAGAAAGATGTTTGTTTCTGTCTGCGCGATGCGTGGAGAAACCAGCTGGCTGCACCGACTCCGATAGCGTCTCTCCAGTGAGCCATGTTTCCGTGAAGCAAAGAACGTTACAGTCTCTGATGTCCCTCTGGAATGCTACCCTTGCTCGGATTTCATCAACCTTGTTGTCAAGAGACTGGACATTGGCGAGAAGAATGCTAGGGAGTGGTGCACGATGTGCCCGTCTCCGGAGTCTGACCAGAAGACCGCTCCGTTTCCCCCTTTTACGAAGTAGTTTTTTTGGGTCGCCGGCTGGGATCCATTCCGTTGTCCTGGGTGAAAGGCAGAACACAGGATCCGCTTCGCGAAAGTCATATTCTTGGTCGTACTGATGGTGAGTTGACGCTGCTCTTATGTTCAGTAGTTCTTCTCGACTGTATGTAATGAAACCTAAGATGACCTGGGGTACCAATGTAAGAAATAACACATAAAAAAAACAAAAAACTGCACAGTTTCCTAGGAATGCGAAGCGAGGCGGCCATCTCTGTCGGCGCCGGAAGTATTTGTATTTGACATAGTGTTGTTATTTCGCTGAACACTAGATGGTTTCATTTTATTTTTGGCAGTGTAACGAGGCTATTCAGGCGAGAGAGAAAAAACTCACCCAATTGTATAGCCCTGTTGGAAAATATTAATGGATTGTTTGAAAATGTCAAGAAAAAAAAAAAAAAAATATATATATATATATATATATATATATATACATATATATATATATATACAGTGCCTTGCGAAAGTATTCGGCCCCCTTGAACTTTGCGACCTTTTGCCACATTTCAGGCTTCTAACATAAAGATATAAAACTGTATTTTTTTGTGAAGAATCAACAACAAGTGGGACACAATCATGAAGTGGAACGACATTTATTGGATATTTCAAACTTTTTTAACAAATCAAAAACTGAAAAATTGGGCGTGCAAAATTATTCAGCCCCTTTACTTTCAGTGCAGCAAACTCTCTCCAGAAGTTCAGTGAGGATCTCTGAATGATCCAATGTTGACCTAAATGACTAATGATGATAAATACAATGCACCTGTGTGTAATCAAGTCTCCGTATAAATGCACCTGCACTGTGATAGTCTCAGAGGTCCGTTAAAAGCGCAGAGAGCATCATGAAGAACAAGGAACACACCAGGCAGGTCCGAGATACTGTTGTGAAGAAGTTTAAAGCCGGATTTGGATACAAAAAGATTTCCCAAGCTTTAAACATCCCAAGGAGCACTGTGCAAGCGATAATATTGAAATGGAAGGAGTATCAGACTACTGCAAATCTACCAAGACCTGGCCGTCCCTCTAAACTTTCAGCTCATACAAGGAGAAGACTGATCAGAGATGCAGCCAAGAGGCCCATGATCACTCTGGATGAACTGCAGAGATCTACAGCTGAGGTGGGAGACTCTGTCCATAGGACAACATTCAGTCGTATATTTCACAAATCTGGCCTTTATGGGAGAGTGGCAAGAAGAAAGCCATTTCTTAAAGATATCCATAAAAAGTGTTGTTTAAAGTTTGCCACAAGCCACCTGGGAGACACACCAAACATGTGGAAGAAGGTGCTCTGGTCAGATGAAACCAAAATTGAACTTTTTGGCAACAATGCAAAACGTTATGTTTGGCGTAAAAGCAACACAGCTGAACACACCATCCCCACTGTCAAACATGGTGGTGGCAGCATCATGGTTTGGGCCTGCTTTTCTTCAGCAGGGACAGGGAAGATGGTTAAAATTGATGGGAAGATGGATGGAGCCAAATACAGGACCATTCTGGAAGAAAACCTGATGGAGTCTGCAAAAGAACTGAGACTGGGACGGAGATTTGTCTTCCAACAAGACAATGATCCAAAACATAAAGCAAAATCTACAATGGAATGGTTCAAAAATAAACATATCCATGTGTTAGAATGGCCAAGTCAAAGTCCAGACCTGAATCCAATCGAGAATCTGTGGAAAGAACTGAAAACTGCTGTTCACAAATGCTCTCCATCCAACCTCACTGAGCTCGAGCTGTTTTGCAAGGAGGAATGGGAAAAAATGTCAGTCTCTCGATGTGCAAAATGAATAGAGACATACCCCAAGCGACTTACAGCTGTAATCGCAGCAAAAGGTGGCGCTACAAAGTATTAACTTAAGGGGGCTGAATAATTTTGCACGCCCAATTTTTCAGTTTTTGATTTGTTAAAAAAGTTTGAAATATCCAATAAATGTCGTTCCACTTCATGATTGTGTCCCACTTGTTGTTGATTCTTCACAAAAAAATACAGTTTTATATCTTTATGTTTGAAGCCTGAAATGTGGCAAAAGGTCGCAAAGTTCAAGGGGGCTGAATACTTTCGCAAGGCACTGTGTATATATATATATATATATATATTTTTTTTAAATGTGAATCACATTTTTATTTGGAGTACCCCTGACGGCATTGCGCGTAGCCCATACCCCAGTTTTGGAATACCTGGTCTAGGGTGTCTGGGATGATGGTGTTCTTGTGTGTCAGGACCAGACTTTCATAGCACTTCATAATTACAAATGAGTTCTACAGCGAAATAGTCTTTTAGGCAGGTTACCTTGGCGCTCTTGGGAACAGGGACAATGGTGGTCATCTTGAAACATGTTAAGACTACAGACTTGGACAAGGATAGATTGAAAATGTCTGTGAAGACACTTGTCAGCTGGTATTTGAGAATGCGCGCTAGTATTCCGCCTGGCGAGATCACACAGTCATTCGGAAAAACAGGGACACTGTTATATTCCTCGAAGCAAGTAGGAAAGGCATTTAGCTTGTTTGGGAGTTCTGCATCGCTGGGCAACTCATGGCTGGGTTTCCCTTTGTAATCCGTTATCGTCTGCAAACCCTGCCACATACAACTAGCGTTGGTGCCGATGTTATAGGATTCAACCTTCCTCCTATATTGTCCTTTTGTTTGTTTGATGTCTTCTCGGAGGTCATAGTGGGCTTTCTTTTATGCGTCCATGTCCGCGGTAGCTCTAGCCTTTAGCCCAGCGCGGATATTGCCTGTAATCCATGGTTTTTAGTTTGGATATGCTCTTATAGTCACTGAGGGGACTTTTGTGATAGTGTCTCCTGACCCCTCCTGTCTCAGCCTGCAGTATTTATGCTGAAGTAGTTTATGTGTCGGGGGGCTAGGGTCAGTTTGTTATATCTGGAGTACTTCTCCTGTCCTATCCGGTGTCCTGTGTGAATTTAAGTATGCCCTCTCTAATTCTCTCTTTCTCTCTTTCTTTCTCTCTCTCGGAGGACCTGAGCCCTAGGACCATGCCTCAGGACTACCTGACATGATGACTCCTTGCTGTCCCCAGTCCACCTGGCTGTGCTGCTGCGCCAGTTTCAACTGTTCTGCCTGTGATTATTATTATTTGACCGTGCTGGTCATTTATGAACATTTGAACGTCTTGGCCATGTTCTGTTATAATCTCCACCCGGCACAGCCAGAAGAGGACTGGCCACCCCACATAGCCTGGTTCCTCTCTAGGTTTCTTCCTAGGTTTTGGCCTTTCTAGGGAGTTTTTCCTAGCCACCGTGCTTCTACACCTGCATTGCTTGCTGTTTGGGGTTTTAGGCTGGGTTTCTGTACAGCACTTTGAGATATCAGCTGATGTACGAAGGGCTATATAAATACATTTGATTTGATTTGATAAACTCCTCAATGCTATCGGATGAATCCCGGATCATATCCCAGTCTGTACTAGCAAAACAGTCTTGTAGCCTCGCGTCTGTTCATCTGAACACTTCCGTATTGTGTGCATCACTGGTACTTCATGTTTGCGCTTTTGGAAGCAGGAGAATGGAGTCATGGTCAGATTTTCTGAAGGGAGGACAAGGCAGGACCTTTCTGTGGGTAGAATAAAATGGGTCTAGAGTTTTAGCGCCCTTAGTGGTGCAGGAGATTGATTGACCTTAGTGGTGCAGGAGTGTTGGTAGAAGTGAGGTAGGACGGTTTTAAGTCTTCCCGTATTAAAGTCTCCGCCCAAACACTACCTCTGGGTGAGCGGTTTGTTGTTTGTTTAAGGCCTCATACAGTTTGTTGATTGCCGGAGTGGTGTTGGCTTGGGGAGAGAAGTAGACAGCCATGCCAATTACGAATGAGAACTCTCTTGGTAGATAAAAGGATCTGCAGCTTACCATGAGGTATTCCATATCACACTTGACGCAGCACACCAGTTGTTAATTATGAAGAAAGAAAACACTCCTCCTACTTTCGACTTCTCCGAAGCCGCAGTACAATCCTACCACTGCATGGAGAATCCACTGAGTACTATGTGCATAGCGTCATCATCAAGCCACGTTTCAGTAAGACATATAATATTGCAGATTTTCAAGTTTCAATTATAGTAGACTCTCGAACAAAGCTCATCCATCTTATTCTCGAGTGACTGGACATTTGCCAATAGAGCGGAGGGGAAACCTCGTTCACCAGGACACCTCGTCTCCCGCGTCTACACCTGCAGCGTTTTGGTAGCCCATGGAACAAAGAAATAGGGTTAGGTATGAACAGTGTAACAGCTGAATGAGAGTTGAAGTCGTACTTGAAGTTGGAATTGAGGTCAGTTCTGTCGATCTGATGTCCAGAAGTGCTTGGCGGTCATATGTGATAACTGATAAGATAAAGACGATCAAATTCACTATATAGCAAAGTTGGGTTGGAACTTCCTTCTCCGACAGCGGCGTCATGAAAAAAAGAAAAAAAAAAGCTTCTGCTAAAATGTCAAATGTGGTCAATTAGTTTTGATAGTTTATAGTTTTAGGTGTAGCTACTGTACAGCTTAATTTCAGACACACTTGACACTTGTATGTTGTAGTGGAGACTAATATCTATCTTGTGTTATTAAACTATATAAAACTATGGTTGTTGGTGTGTATGGATACATTTCAGAATAGTTTTTGTACATTTGATTGTTTCAGTAATAGGACCTTTAGGCCTAAAGTAGCAGTAGGACATATATTAATATTATTTTAGCGTTTGAGCAGGCAAGAGATGGAGGATGATTTGGACAGCTGGCACTGGTCCGAATGACTCGACTGCCCCCGCATGGAGAGAAAGAGAACTGCATGTTTTCAGTGAACGTATCTAAATCTCAAGGTTCATTTGAATACCCCGATGTGCAGGAAACATTTCTGTGACATAAGAGTGAACAAATTAAGATCCAACATATGTATATGAAAACTTGCCTTTTGAATTTTGTCTAACGTTAGTAGCTTAGTCACGGATGCATCGTGCAATATACACTCAGACCCCCCTTTGCCTTCAGCCTGAATTCTTTGGGGCATTCTACAAGGTGTTGGAAACGTTCCCAGGGATGTTGCTCCATGCTGATATGCTGGCATCTTGCAGTTGCTGCATATTGGATGGTGGTGCATTCATGCTGCAAACAGCCTGTTCCATCTCATCACAAAGATGCTCTATTGGATTTAGGTCTGGGGACTGCTCAGGCCACTCAAGTAAACTCAACTTGCTGTCATGTTACATGAGACAGGTGTAAATGACGTCGGAGGAGATGGCTGCCGTTTTCAGGGCTCCTAACCAATTTTGCTATTGTGTGTGTTTTTTCACGTGAATTGTAACTTATTTTGTACATAATGTTTCTGCCACCGTCTCTTATGACTGAAAAGAGCTTCTGGATATCAGGACAGCGATTACTCACCTCTTTAACGAGTCGGATGAGAAGGATTTACTTCAGAAACTGGACAAGGCCCAAATCACCGTCATTCGCATAAAGAAAAGACGGCGATATCGGGGACATAAGTCAGGGTGCCTTGTAAGGATCCGACGGCGAGTGGGTAATCCGCCTCTACCATCTGTCCTATTAGCCAACGTGCAATCATTGGATAATAAACTAGATGAGCTCCGATCAAGACTATCCTACCAACGGCACATTCAAAACTGTAATATCTTATGTTTCACCGAGTCGTGGCTGAACGAATACATGGATAGCATACAGCTGGCTGGGTTTTTGGTGCATCGGCAATATAAACTAAGCAACAAAAGAAACTGCCCTTTTTCAGGACCCTGTCTTTCGATCTTCATTGTAAAGTGTTTAAACACTGTTTTCCATGCTTGTTCAATGAACCGTAAACATTTAATGAACACGCACTAACACTTACACGAACAGCTTACAGACGGTAGGCAATTAAGGTCACAGTTATGAAAACTTAGGACACTAAAGAGGCCTTTCTACTGACTGAAAAATACCAAAAGAAAGATGCCCAGGGTCCTTGCTCATCTGCGTGAACATGCCTTAGGCATGCTGCAAGGAGGCATGAGGACTGCAGATGTGGCCGGGGCAATAAATTGCAATGTCGTACTATGAGACGCCTAAGACAGCGCTACAGGAAGACAGGATGGACAGCTGATCGTCCTCGCAGTGGCAGACCATGTGTAGCAACACCTGCACAGGATCTGTACATCCGAACATCACACCTGCGGGACCAGTTACAGGATGACAACAACAACTGCCCGAGTTACACCAGGAACGCATAATCCCTCCATCAGTGCTCAGACTGTCCACAATAAGCTGAGAGAGGCTGGACTGAGGGCTTGTAGGCCTGTTGTAAGTCAGGTCCTCACCAGAATTCACCGGCAACAAATTTGCCTATGGGCACAAACCCACCGCCGCTGAACCAGACAGGACAGGCAAAAAGTGCTCTTCACTGATGAGTCTGGGTTTGTCTCACCAGAGGTGATGTTCGGATTCGCGTTTATCATCGAAGGAATGAGCGTTACACTGAGGCCTGTACTCTGGAAGGGGATCGATTTGGAGGTGGAGTGTCCTTCAAGGTCTGGGGCAGTGTGTCACAGCATCATAGGACTGAGCTTGTTGTCATTGCAGGCAATCTCAACACAAGCTGTAGACCACACTATTTACCAAGAGAGTTTTCGTCTATATTTTTCATGGCTGTCTATTTACCACTACAAACCGATGCTGGCACTCAACGAGCTGTATAAGGCCATAAGTAAATAGGAAAATGCTCATCCAGAGGCGGTGCTCTTAGTGGCCGGGGACTTTAATCTAGGGAAACTTAAATCTGTTTTACCTCATTTCTACCAGCATGTTACATGTGCAACCAGAGGGAAAAAACTAAAGACCACCTTTACTCCACACACAGAGGTGTACAAAGCTATGCCTCACCCTCCATTTGGCAAATTTGACCATAACTATATCCTTCAAATTCCTGCTTAAAAGCAAAAATTAAAGCAGGAAGTACCAGTGACTCGTTCAATACAGAAGTGGTCAGATGACGCAGATGCTAAGCTACAGGACTGTTTTGTACATACTGGAATATGTTCCCTGGATTCTTCCAATGAATTTGAGGAGTACACTGGCTTCATCAGTAAGTGCATTGATGACGTCGTTCCCATAGTGACCATACCTACATACCAACAGGCAAGTGTCTTCACTGACATTTTCAACCTCTCCCTGACCGAGTATGTAATAACAACATGTTTCAAGCAGACCACCATAGTCCCTGTACCCAAGAACACCAAGGTAACCTGCCTAAATGACTACTGACTCATAGCACTCACGTCTGTAGCCATGAAGTGCTTTGAAAGGCTGGTCATGGCTCACATCAACACCATTATCCCAGAAATCCTAGACCCACTCCAATGTGCATACCATGCCAACAGATCCACAGATGATGCAATCTCTTTTGCACTCCACACTGCCCTTTCCCACCTGGACAAAAGGAACACCTACGTGAGAATGCTATTCATTGTTAAGATGTATTCATTCCGCTTTTGGTTAAACCCAGCACATTTACATTGATGTTGCATTATTGTAATATTGATGTTGATTAAGGTGCATTGTCTCACATAAAAAAATATATAAATAAAAAATACACGCTCTCTTTATATTTTTTACTTCAGTTTATTTGAATAAATACTTTCTTAACACTTATTTTTTACTAAAACTGGATTGTTGATTAAGGGCTTGTAAGTAAGCATGCCATTGTAAGGTTCTATTCGGTGCATGTGACAAATACAATTGGATTTGTTGGTGATTGCGTGCCCACTGGAGCTGCTTCTTCTTGTTTTTAGCTGATAGTGTGGTCATCTGCTGCAATAGCCCATCCCTGACCATGATCGACGAGTTGTGTGTTCCGAGATGCCATTCTGCACACCACTGTTGTAGTGATGTTATTTGTCTGTTTGTGGCCCACCTGTTAACTTGCCATTCTCTTTCGACCTCTCTCATTAACGAGCTGTTTTCACCCACAGGACTGCCGCTGACTGGATGTTTTTTGTTTGTCGCACCATTCTGAAGTTACCCAAGTCGAACCCAACTGGCTTTACAGATTCAGACAGTATATCTCGAGAGAGTCATGTTTCCGTGAAGCAGAGTATATTACAATCCCTGGTGTCTTTCTGAAAAGCAACTCTCACCTTGAGCTCATCAATTTTATTATCCAGAGATTGGACAATTAGCGAGTAAAATACTCGGGAGCGGTATCCTAAGTCGGACCAAAAGACTGCCTTGGGTACCTCTCCTCCGCCGGCGTTGTTTTGGGTCAGCCTCTGGAATAAGTTCAATTGCTCTGGAGAGAGCAAACCAAGGATCCGCTCCAGGGAAGTCGTAATGCTGGAAGTTCTGGTGAGTTACCGCCGCTCTAATGTCCAATAGTTCTTCCTGGCTGTATGTAATAACACAAAACAACAAAAAAATAGTACATGAACAAACAATACACTGCAGAGTTACTTAAGAGCTTGTCGCAATGCTGCCATCTCCGTTCGGCGCCATCAAATCATTAAGACCAAAGGTATGTAAAATGGGTAAAACACTGTACTGTTTTACAGGATTTTCAGTTGTAATTTTCATGTATATATATGTAGCAGACATGAGTCAGGCTTATGGTATGACGATGAGATATACCTGTCTGCGTCTTCAAAATGGAATATCCTCTTGGTCTATTGGTCAAGACATTGGTTTTTCCCTTTGATGACCAGGGTTCAGAACTCGCCGTGAGAGTGAAGCCCAACTGGGGGACTGTCACTCATGGGAGATGAATGTAGCGGACATGAGTCGGTTCATGGTCTTGTGATGAGGTAGCCCTGCCTGTAACTTCAAAATCAGTGTCACCCTCTGCCAAAGAGGTAATTAAATCAACAATTCCACAACAACTACCTTATACACACAAGTGTAAAGTAATGAATACGAATATGTACATAAAAATATATACAGTGCCTTGCGAAAGTATTCGGCCCCCTTGAACTTTGCGACCTTTTGCCACATTTCAGGCTTCAAACATAAAGATATAAAACTGTTTTTTTTGTGAAGAATCAACAACAAGTGGGACACAATCATGAAGTGGAACGATATTTATTGGATATTTCAAACTTTTTTAACAAATCAAAAACTGAAAAATTGGGCGTGCAAAATTATTCAGCCCCTTTACTTTCAGTGCAGTAAACTCTCTCCAGAAGTTCAGTGAGGATCTCTGAATGATCCAATGTTGACCTAAATGACTAATGATGATAAATACAATCCACCTGTGTGTAATCAAGTCTCCGTATAAATGCACCTGCACTGTGATAGTCTCAGAGGTCAGTTAAAAGCGCAGAGAGCATCATGAAGAACAAGGAACACACCAGGCAGGTCCGAGATACTGTTGTGAAGAAGTTTAAAGCCGGATTTGGATACAAAAAGATTTCCCAAGCTTTAAACATCCCAAGGAGCACTGTGCAAGCGATAATATTGAAATGGAAGGAGTATCAGACCACTGCAAATCTACCAAGACCTGGCCGTCCCTCTAAACTTTCAGCTCATACAAGGAGAAGACTGATCAGAGATGCAGCCAAGAGGCCCATGATCACTCTGGATGAACTGCAGAGATCTACAGCTGAGGTGGGAGACTCTGTCCATAGGACAACAATCAGTCGTATATTGCACAAATCTGGCCTTTATGGAAGAGTGGCAAGAAGAAAGCCATTTCTTAAAGATATCCATAAAAAGTGTTGTTTAAAGTTTGCCACAAGCCACCTGGGAGACACACCAAACATGTGGAAGAAGGTGCTCTGGTCAGATGAAACCAAAATGGAACTTTTTGGCAACAATGCAAAACGTTATGTTTGGCGTAAAAGCAACACAGCTCACAGCATCCCCACTATCAAACAAGGTGGTGGCAGCATCATGGTTTGGGCCTGCTTTTCTTCAGCAGGGACAGGGAAGATGGTTAAAATTGATGGGAAGATGGATGGAGCCAAATACAGGACCATTCTGGAAGAAAACCTGATGGAGTCTGCAAAAGACCTGAGACTGGGACGGAGATTTGTCTTCCAACAAGACAATGATCCAAAACATAAAGCAAAATCTACAATGGAATGGTTCAATAATAAACATATCCAGGTGTTAGAATGGCCAAGTCAAAGTCCAGACCTGAATCCAATCGAGAATCTGTGGAAAGAACTGAAAACTGCTGTTCACAAATGCTCTCCATCCAACCTCACTGAGCTCGAGCTGCTTTGCAAGGAGGAATGGGAAAAAATTTCAGTCTCTCGATGTGTAAAACTGATAGAGACATACCCCAAGCGACTTACAGCTGTAATCGCAGCAAAAGGTGGCGCTACAAAGTATTAACTTAAGGGGGCTGAATAATTTTGCACGCCCAATTCTTCAGTTTTTGATTTGTTAAAAAAGTTTGAAATATCCAATAAATGTCGTTCCACTTCATGATTGTGTCCTACTTGTTTTACAGTTTTATATCTTTATGTTTGAAGCCTGAAATGTGGCAAAAGGTCGCAAAGTTCAAGGGGGCCGAATACTTTCGCAAGGCACTGTAAATGAGTGATGGCTGAACAGCATAGGCAAGATGCAGTAGATGGTATAGAGTACAGTATATACATTTGAGATGAGTAATGTAGGGTATGAAAACCTTATATGAAGTGGCATTGTTTAAAAGTGGCTAGTGATACATTACATCAAGATGGCAAGATGCAGTAGATGGTATAGCATACAGTATATACATATGAGATGAGTAATGTAGGGTATGAAAACATATAAAGCGGCATTGTTTAAAGTGGCTAGTGATACATTACATCAACATGGCAAGATGCAGTAGATGGTATAGAGTACAGTATATACATATGAGATGAGTAATGTAGGGTATGAAAACATTATATGAAGTGGCATTGTTTAAAAGTGGCTAGTGATACATTACATCAAGATGACAAGATGCAGTAGATGGTATAGCATACAGTATATACATATGAGATGAGTAAGGTAGGGTATGAGAACATTATATAAAGTGGCATTGTGGGTGGCCAAAGTCCATATCACGCCATAAGTCATCATGACATAAGATGGCAAGTTAACATAAGGAAATTAATTTTCAGTCAAAAAACATGTCCAGTATTTTGCAACTTAATATGAATTCATTGTTTGGTTTTCATTAAACAGCCCCTACAAACTTCAGCTAACTTCAGCCTTCGCTAATGAGAAATCAATGGAAGAGATAGAGGCAGCCGCACAATTTTCTAAGTAATTAAGGCCAAATCAACTCAATTAACTGAATTATTTGGTTTGGCTTTTTATGACCACAGTTGCATCTATTGCTTCCATTGATTTTAGCTAGATGCAGCTAAAGTTAGCTAAGGTTTGTAGTGGCTGTCTAAAAACGTATAATGTGTATTGCTATGAGTGACATCAAGGTTTGTGAATCAAACAAAGCAATTTAAAACCTCCAGGGATGGATGAAGTTTGACAGTTTTCTCGCCAACGGTTTTAATGAATGACAGCAGACGAAACCTGGAATGACCATCTTACAAGAGGAGCAGACCTGGTTATCATAAACAACCAAGAGGAACAGGTGAGAGACAGAGAGTGAGAGGTGGAGGAAGAAAATATACTCTTATATACAATAACAGATGTTTATCAATGGTGTATGGGGATCAGGGACATTATCCTGGATTGGTTTGACTTATTCATTCTCTGAAGGGACCTAGAAATGGTTGGATGGCACACCACTGACCACAGCGTAAGGATTGGGGCTGATCTTTACTGGGTCCGATTCTCTGTGTTGTTCATAAGTTTTTAGATAGTAAAGTAAGCCTTGTCAGAGCTGAAAGGGCATGAGCATATCTCCTGTTTCTGTAGAGTGAGACAGCGGATGTACAGTACAAGTACACCCCCTGGACAGGACTCTACCAAATACCTTACCACCAAACGCCGAGTGGTAAACGGAGAGGCATCGGGTACCATTTTTGATGTCTTTGGTATGTATATCTTAGGGAGTGGCCAGGCTGATTCTCTGTGTTGTTTATGCTGCAGGTATTGGTGGAGTGGACAGCCGGACAGCACTGGAAGAGACCATAGTGACTGTGTGGAACTCAGACACTCAGACCCGGGGAAGTGGAATGTGAAACCATGTTCTGAATCTGGATCTCTGAGAAATGCGATTCTGAATGCTACTCTCAGAGCCTGTATTACAACTGTTGCACCTGCTGATCTTCATGTTCTCTGCCTGCACATTTTCAACCCAACCGACTAGTTCAGCTTACTACACTTGGTCTAATTTTCTTTAGCCTCTTATCCATCTACAGATCATATGTCTCAGCTAATTTACAATAACATCCACGGCAAAAAATTGAAAGGAATTGATAGGGTTACATTGTTAAACAACTGTTGGTGATGAAATACATTGCTGTAAATTTGCTCCAAATGATACAAATGATGCCATTGAGTTTCTAACCAAATTAGAGCAATATGCGTGCGTTATCTGGATTTCAAAAGGGGCCTTGTAACGCATGATATTATTGTAGTGATCTTACCATATCCAGAGCCATATCTTGCATATTCTGCCTAACTTCAGAAACGTAACACTTTTTGGGGATGAATATTGCACCAATCCTGTTAATAGAGACCTTGAAGAGTAGGAATATGTAAATAAATAGTAACAATGTAAAAAAGCTAAAAGCAAGAATTTTATTCAAATTGGTTTTCATCTGGCTAGGTTTAGGGTGTTTGGCTTGTTAATTAACTGCTTGTGTGCTGTGGTGCTCATGCATCTATCCACCGAGAAAATTGACCAATATAACAGACAGTTGGGAAAGCCAATGAGGAAATGATTTTGTCACTCCTCAACCACAGACACAAACACAAGCACAGCAGATAGACAAACATGCACACCCACACACACATAAGCACGCACCCACAGACACATGCACACACACAGTTCAAACTTGGAGCACTCTAACTTTGTAAAAAAAAATGTGCTCAACCAGCAACACATTCAAGTTCATTTTTTCTATTGTTTTGGTACTATTTTCACAAGTATGTGGTACATTTTCACAACTCTCAGTAAAAAAACTCCAAACTGGTCACACTTGTAACGCCACCAGTCTTTCATTCAAAACCTGTCATTGTGCATTCATTTGCATTGTAAACATCTCTCACCACACAACCATGGATTCAAAATACAAGTGTATTGTGAAATGTCATGATAACATTGGTGTAATCACCAAAACACAATATAATGATGATATCTTTTCAATTTAGTCGTATTATCAGTTATCATTATTATCAATAAATGATGATATCTTTTCAATTTAGTCGTATTATCAGTTAATCCAATAGCAAACGATGCAAGATGGGTGTTTCAAATCGCCCTTAGAAATGTAATATGCTACAATACTGTAAATTATACCGTTTTCACATTAGGGATTAAGCTTACAGTACCCCCCAAAATTGACAGAAAATCTATAACTTCTATAAAATCTATCCAATGTGTAATCAAAGGTGTGATCAATGAAGACATATTCTACAATCATTCATGCAAAAAAAAAACATTTGTAACATAGGTGTACTGTCTGTAATCAAATGTAACAAATGAAATGAATGAAAATAAAACATAACGTTTAGCATTGCACCAAGCCTGTCTTGAGCATTTGGTCATAAATTCTAATCCACATCACAGTGAATGTCTTCATTGTTCATGCACCATGGGGAAACCTTCAGGCATGGCTTGACATTGGTCTGCATTGACGTCATCGCATGCCTCATCCATGGCCAGAAGGAGGGTGGCATGCTCATGGGGATGGCGATCGTACACCTTCCACCCCCATGCTGACAAAAGAAAATGAGGGAAGGAGAGCATGGGGGCAGGTATAGGGTCACGAATCGGGGATGGGCCCGAAACCATGCCTGAACCACCTCTGCATGGTTGAACCTGACATTGTCCCACACAATGACATAATGACCCTTTCACCTTGACAGGCCTGCTCAATTTCATTGATAAACACAATTAGGTGTGCAGCATTTTAGGACCCAAGTAATGGCCTACGTCCTACCACACCATCTTCAGAGATAGCTGGAGATGTTTCCTCCACGTTGTCCAGGTCACCTGTTGGCCCGATGAGGTTCCGCCCACGGCTCCGAGGTTTGGCCAGTTTTTGAAGCCCGCTTCATCATCAAAGATATTATTGTGATGGTTCACAGCAGCATCAAGCACAACCACCCTCTAAAAATATATTTTGGTTAGTTATTTTTACAGTGTAGTTCCAATATGATATTGTGAAGTGTGCATCAAATACTAACAGTAATACAGTATATAGTGCTGTACCTGAACATACTCGGCCTGAAGTTGTTTCACCCGGTCGTTGTTTCTCTCAAAAGGCACCAGGTAAATGTGTTTCTAAGATACCTGGTGCCTCTTCAAAAGGCGAGCGATTGTTGGTAGGCTGATGGATGCCACATTGGTAAAGGAGTCATCGTTCTCCTAAATGGCCTGCTTTATTTCGGACAGCCGTACAGCTGTATGTCATTCCTGGTCCTCACCATTTCTACCACTTCCACCACTGCCCATTCCTGCTGGTCGGTCAGCACACGGCTCGGCCACCACCATGAATTCTGAGGGTAGAACAGAGCATGCTGTCAATAGATCATACTGTAAGACTACTGTAACATGCTTTGTGAATTTACATTGCATTAGGATATGTAATTTACTGTTAATGTAAAGGTAAAGCACAGTGCAAATCCTGCCGACTTGCCGGTATTCTTGGTGAAATGTTCTCATGATCGAATTTACAGTTGATCATTTCAGATTTGGGTGAACTAATCTGGCAGCCTCTGCCACGGTAAGACCTCTTTTTACCATATGGTCAACGACGATAGCCCTGACTTCCTTAGACATAACAGTTCCCTGCCGCCTGCCTCCCTCACTCTGACATCCACCTCTTTGACGGGGCCCATACCCACCTCTTTGGTGGGGCCCATGGCCACCTCTTTGGCGGGACCCATGCCCACATCTCTGACGTGCCCTTTGTCCTCTAGCTCTTTGATTTCTTCCTCTCCCTTGCTGTCTACCCTGCTCCACATTAAACATAATTGCAGGTGTTCACACACCCTCTTTTATGGTGACCAATTGTGGTTACCACTGTGTGAAATCAGTTAGCAATAACGAGTAGTCGTTATGTATGGGTATCTTGTATCGTACATGTCATTTAGATGTTTATACTTTACAAACACACATTTATTTCTGTAGTTCTCAAAATCCATATATAGTAGACAAAACAGTTTCAAGTCTATATGTTTACCAAACGGATAAGTGATTAACAACTAATTGCAGTTGGATTAAATTATGGTAAAATGTATTTAAACAAATGAGAAAAGAATCATATGAAAAGTATTGTGAGCATTGCATTGTGAAAGGCAATTTCTTTATATGAAAGGTATTTCTAGATGAAACACTTATTAGGTTTGGTGAAAAAAAATCTGTTTGATTTTGTGTGGTGTACTTAGTCAATTGAAAATGTGCTTAAACTTTTGAAAAACAGTCTCTTTGAAGATCTGTTTTGAGTTTTGTACGAAGCGTTGTGAAATTGACGAGTTGTGAAATTGAAAGTGTACCACATACTAGTCAAAATAGTACCAAAGCGATTAAAAAAAGGACTGTAATTGAATATTCATGTTTAGACACACAGTTACCATAATTTGTTCAAATGTGTTAATGTCCAAAAATGAACATACATTTGGGTAAACAAAATATTGGAAGTTCTTATTTGAGTTGTTAGTAGTAGGAATTTAAGGTGCCATTTTTTTGGTGCAAGAAGAGTTAAAATATTTTTATGTACATTTTTTTACAGTAATGCATCGATTTGAAATAGCACATTCTTTCTTTTCTTTTGTTGCATTGTGTCGTATATGCGTGCATTCTTCAAAATCAATAAATCTATACAATTTGATTTATGATCCACATCATCACATCTTGTTAGGTATACTACTGTACTTACTGTACATCTACGGTAGGTGTTATAACTTGTCGTCAGAGGGCGGTGCTGCATTCTTTATATCCCATGACGGACACACTGACATCTACATGCGAAGCCACTGTGCACTGGACTTTGCAAGTTTGATAAACTATTAAGATATGAAAAGTGTTGATTCAATGTGGAATAACACATATTGTTGTGTACTTATTATGATATGATTAGCCTATGATATGTTTTTTTTAAAAAAACACAACAATTTGGGGGGGATTTAACATTTTTTTTAAATCTCCTGCGTAACCATGCCATCCATGGTTCCTGAGTAAGTCAACTGAGGAACCATGGATGGCACATGTATTGTTTGATAACATTAAACGTTGAATAAACTCTCTCCACGTCATTTGTCCATCCTTGAGCACTTCACTTCTTGCTGCAGTTTCTCCGTCCCGATTCGAGTGCATCGAGCTCTATTGGCCAAGTCACAGAAGGTGGAGACAGACCGGGAAAATTCCTCCGTGGTGCTCAAATTTCGCCAATCTAATTTTCCTCTCCTCCTTTGTCTCAGTCGGAACACTGCCGTCTCCCCTCTGCCTTTGGGTCATCACCCGCTAACATGGTACGTTTTGGAAAAAAGGAAGACATCGTTTTCATAAGTACTTAGGTTTCTTCCGTTTTGTTATGTTTTGACTGTCAGGCTGTCACTGAAGCAACTGTATTATTTGTGTTCTCCGCAGAAGTTTCGAAGTGTCATTTTGTTTCTACTAGTCGCAGTCGTTTGCTGTCATGCCGAGGTAAATGCTTTTTATTATTTAGATTTAAAAAATATACGCTCTAGAGGACAATTCGTCTGTTGACAAACAAATGTTTTCCTTTTTTTTCTCCAAAATGTACTTTGTAATTATTTGGCTATTGTACATAATCCAACAGTAACGTGCTTGTCTGATTGGTCAATTGGTTAACTTGGGAATTGATTGGTTAACTTGGGACAGTCTGATGCGTGTATATTTTTATATTAAATAACTAAACACAGTCATTTAAAGAAGACAGAGTTCAGAAAAAGAAGAGGGGGAAGGAAGCCTTGCACATCTGTCCAGCTTCAAAGATGTAATGTCAACATTCACTAAACCAGTGCCTTTGAGTGCATGTTGTGTGTACATTATGCGCCAATGAAATAGCAGCATATTCTAATTGGCTCCAAACCATCAGTATCTCTATGAATCGTCTTTATCATACAGACTCATATATTTCAGTGAACATTAGAAGATAATTAATGTGCTGTCTGCCTTCCATTTATATCAAGCAAATCCTGATCACTGCTGTTGAATGATGTACTTCACTTCAGCATTGTTTTTTGGGGGGGAGGGGGGTTTTTCACCCCTGTTGCCAGTAAACTACTTCTGATTGGTTTCCATGCAGGAACAGTTGTTCACAGTTGTTTGTGAAGCCTGCCACTTTGGTCATTGACCACCAGTGTAGTATTGCTGACATGTTGGTGGCTCTGGCTAGGTTCATGGGAGTTGTTAATTAACTGGTCTTGTGCTGTTGTGGCCAGAGAGGTGATTGATGGTCCCAGAGAAAATAGACCAATATAACAAACAATTGGGAAAGACAATGAGGATTTTTTTTTGTCGCACCTCAACCACACACACACAAGCACTACAGTTAGGCAAGCGTGCACACACACATGCACAAACGTAGAAACGCACACACACACACACATACATACACTACTGGTCAAAAGTTTTAGAACACACACACACATGCACTACCGGTCCAAAGTTTTAGAACACCTACTCATTGAAGGGTTTTTCTTTATTTTTACTATGTTCTACAGTGTAGAATACTAGTGAAGACATCAAAACTATGAAATAACACATATGGAATCATTTAGTACCAAAAAAGTGTCAAACAAATATATTTTATATTCGAGATTCTTCAAATATCCACCATTTGCCTTGATGACAGCTTTGCACCCACTTGGCATTCTCTCAACCAGCTTCACCTGGAATGCTTTTCCAACAGTCTTGAAGGAGTTCCCACATATGCTGAACATTTGTTTGCTGCTTTTCAATTACTCTGCTCATCACAAACTATTTGAATTTGGTTGAGGTTGGGGGATTGTGGAGGCCAGTGCATCTGATGCAGCACTCAATCACTCCCCTTCTTGGTAAAATAGCCCTTACACAGCCTGGAGGTGTTTTGGGTCATTGTCCTGTTGAAAAACAAATGATAGTCCCCCAGAGCCCAGACCAGATGGGATGGCGTATCACTGCAGAATGCTGTGGTAGCCATGCTGGTTAAGTGTGCCTTGAATTCTAAAAAAATCACATACAATGTTACCAGCAAAGCACACCCACACTATAACAACTTCTCCTCCATGCTTTACATGGAAATACATTTTTGGGAAATACACAGGCGGAGATCATCCGTTCACCCACACCTCGTCTCACAAAGACACAGCGGTTGGACCAAAAATGTCAAATTTGGACGCCAGACCAAAGGACAAATTTCCACTGGTCTAATGTCCATTGCTCGTGTTTCTTGGCCCATGCTTGTCCTTTAGTAGTGGTTGTCCTTTAGTAGTGGTTTCTTTGCAGCAATTCAACCATGAAGCCAGATTTACGCAGTCTTGTCTGAACCGTTGATGTTAAGATGTGTCTGTTACTTGAACTCTGTGAAGCATTTATTTGGGCTGCAATCTGAGGTGCATTTAACTCTAATGAACTTATCCTCTGCAGCAGAGGTAACTCAGCGTCTTCCATTCCTGTGACGGTCCTCATGAGAGCCAGTTTCATCATAGCATTTGATGGTTTTTGTGATTGCACTTGAAGAAACTTTCAAAGTCCTTGAAATCTTCCGTATTGACTGACCTTCATGTCTTAAAGTAATGATGGACTGTCGTTTCTCTTTGCTTATTTGAGCTGTTCTTGCCATAATATGGACTTGGTCTTTTACCAAATAGGGCTATCTTCTGTATACCTTGTCACAACACAGCTGATTGGCTCAAACACATTAAGAAGGAAAGAAATTCTACACATTAACTTTTAAGAAGGCACACCTGTTAATTGAAATGCATTCCAGGTGACTACCTCATGAAGCTGGTTGAGAGAATGCCAAGAGTGTGCAAGCTGTCATCAAGGGAAAGGGTGGCTGCTTTGAAGAATCTCAAATAGATTTTATTTGTTTAACACTTTTTTGGTTACTACATCGTTCCATATATGTTATTTCCTAGTTTTGATGTCTTCCCTATTATACCACTTCAGAGCCATCCAAGAATGCCCTCAGTGGAAACACTTGTTTGCTCTCCTACACAGAGCAGCTTGTAAAGCTCATTAAGGGAAAGGTTGATGTTTTTCACTGTGTTCTATGCCAGTTTAAGGTTTCCCCCTCTCTTTCTTTCTCTTTTGTCTCTGCCTTTTTTTCCCGCTCTCTCCCTGACTGGCATGTTTCCCAGATTCATAGAGCGAGAGAAGGAGAGCGAGAGAGAGAGAGAGAGAAGGAGACAGAGAGAAAACCAGCCAATGTCTAGCCCTATTAGGGGGGCAATTACTCTCAAAATGTGGTCTGGATGACTGAAGCTGTGGCCTGAATGGCTGATAAGGAACACAGCACAAATGAGTGCATAACCGCCTACTGATAAACACAATCTTGTGGTGTAGAAAGGCTATTTACAGCAAGGTTGTCTTGTATTAACAGAATGGTCTATAACTGTTTAGAACTGTTTATACATTTATTGTGTGCTAGCTTGGCCCTACTCAACAGTGTGTGATTGGAACAGTGCTCTGCTTAAGAATGTCTTGTCCTAGAGTGTCTCCTCCTCCTCTAAACATCTGTCAGCCATTAGCTCACCCTCTCCCCCTGCACCGAGCAACACAGGAACACACCCGTTCTGCCATGACACCACTCAGCACCAGCCAAGACTAGCCAGGGAGAGAGCGAGATGAGTTATAGACAGAAAAAGAAGAGTTTGAGACAGGAGGGTGGAAGAAAGTGGATAGGCGAGAGAGAGAGAGTGGGATGAAGAAGTGAGGAACAAGAGTGGGAGAGTGAGATATAGGCGATGAGAGTTAGTTGAGAGACTGGCCGGGTAGAGCGGAAGGGAGGACGGGGACGAGGAGGGGAGAAGAGGGGAGCTATACACAGTTAGAGGGGAGAGGAGTTGAGTGGACAGAGCTTCCCAAGGATGTATGGGAGATGGTACAGTATATACAAGGCTTTTGGGTGGATGAGAGAAGCACTGTAACGGCATTCCATTCACCCAGCATGAGAACGAACTTGAAACAATAAGGCTATAGGCTGATTAGGCTGTTAGAGCCCGCCTTTTTGATCATGACATCACCTTGGCTTTTATTGGTTCAAACAGCCGTTAGGAACGAGACGCTCTATCTTAAACCGATCACTTTTAATACAGTGAATGAATTAAGAAATGAATTTGTCAGAGATGATAAAAAAATGAATGAGAGCCTGTGGAATGCCTGTTTATAACCTCTCCAAGATCTCATTAATGAAAGCTTTTAATAATAATTAATAATGAATGATGCAAATCTGTCTACCAATATTCTAATTTAAATGCATGGAATTCTTTCAATGCTCATTTTAGAGCGTCAAACAAATAAAGAGAATACGTTCTACAGTAGCAGCTAGGACACTGCAAATTCAGCCGCAACTCCCAAGGAGATCTGTGAAGAGAACTGGAAAAGAGGGAGAATCAGAAAGGGTGTTCTCACATAGAATTTGTATCTAAACTTTTTTTTAACACAGGCCGAGTTGTCACTGCTCAGGTTGAACGTGTGAGTGGAGGAAAATGCTGCGAGTTCTTTGGGTTAGAAGCTGTCCTTTTTGGATTTGAGCCGAGGCGTGAGAGAGCCTATGAGGAATTCACTGCCCCCCCCCTTAACGCCCTACTAGCTCTGTAAAGCTTAATGTGAAACGTGTGTTTTGTTCAGGGAATCCATGTTTTTATTTATTTCTGCAAGCATACTGCTTGTTTGGGAATGCAAAATTAAACAAGAAAGTAGAACAAACTCATTGCCAGCTTTGGAAACAACTGTGATTCATTACATAATGAAAGATATATGCGTTGACTCAGTTCACTTTGTCAGGTACCATTTTAGGGGGGGGTATAGCGACTATTATTAGTACCTATTGACCTATCTGATGCCCGAGTCAGGGTCTAAAACTGAGAGGTTAACAAGTCACAGTTGTCAAATAATCACTTTGTGCTAGTGTCTTCTAATCCCACCTCTGTAGTTAACACTAAACCTGTGGTTAAGCAGCTGCTTCTTCTTGAAGATGTCTCGTAAAGACTGATATGGAGTTTACAAAGTTTCACTCCCAGCTGGGACACCTCAGGCCAGATGTCCTCTTACAAGCCAGGGGCCACACAGGGTCACCTCCCCCATGATCAAAGCCCTCTGACCCCCCCCCCCCATTGTGGAAGTCTAGTATCTCCCTACCTCCCTCACCCTCCCGACAGCAGCCTACTTCCCAACATGGTGATGGTTTCACACACAGCTCAGACCCTTGTGCGTGCATGTGTATTAGGACTGGGAATTCCCAGGGACCTCTCAATACGATATTATCACGATATGTATTGCGATTCTCACGATTCTATATGTATTGCAATTCGATACTGTGATTTTATTGCTGTTCTGTGTTTCAAACATATTGCTCACCATCTGTTGCAGATGAGAGAGCCATGATAAAATGAGTTTTGATCAGTCATGGAAATGAAAGTGCTGGAAACAAACGGGCTCCCTATTTAGAAAGGAGATGGAGAACATGTTATAAAGGAACGTTTTGGCATAGCTACAGCAAACTAGCACAAAAATAATATTGCAATGTTGTTAAAACGATACGATATGATATATCGCCAAAAATAATACCCCAATATGTAATTGTATTGTTTTTTCCCCCATCACTAATGTGTATGTGCGCTCATGCATGGGTGAGAGTATTCCAGTGTGTGAGGGCGTTTATTTGTGTGTACGTTAGTTTGGCGTGTGTGTGTGTGTGTGTGTGTGTGTGTGTGTGTGTGTGTGTGTGTGTGTGTGTGTGTGTGTGTGTGTGTGTGTGTGTAGGCTAAGCAGCAGGAGGTGGGCTGTGCAAGTGCTACATGGGTCAGCATAGCTAGAGCTAGTAGCCATGGCCCTGGAAGTCAGAGGGTATGTCTGGGTGAGCAGTCCCCCGAATCAGGCCTTTGACCTGGGCAGGAATGCCTGGTATGTGGGGTGAGCTCTCTCATTTGGACCTAACCTGGGAGATTGACTATAGTAGAGGGAAAGAATGCTGTTCACTTTAGACACGCTTATTAAGGCACGACTTAACTGATTGTTATTGATTTGTGTGTGTAGTTTATACCAAAATCATGATGCTATGTAGATGGATCATGTAGTTCTGTACTGTATGGAACGTAATTGCTGGAAAAAGTACCCAATTGTCATACTTGAGTAAAAGTAAAGATACCTTAATAAATTACTCAAGTAAAAGTGAAAGTCACCCAGTGAAATACTACCTGATTCAAAGTCTAAGAGTATTTGGTTTTAAATATACTTAAGCAACACAAGTAAATGTAATTGCTCAAATATACTTAAGTATGCAAATTAAAAGTCTAAATCCTTTAAAGTTCCTTATATTATGCAAACCAGACGGCACAATTTCTTTTTTCTTTACATTATTTTGGCTACCATGGTTATGCCCCCATAGGATGGCAATGCCCCCATCCACGGGGCACGGGTGGTCACTGAATGGTTTGATGAGCATGAACACATTGTAAACCATATGCCGTGGCCGTCTCAATCACCAGATCTAAACCCAATTGAACACTTATGGGAGATTCTGGAGCGGCGCCTGAGACAGCGTTTTCCACCACCATCAACAAAACACCAAATTATACAATTTCTCGTGGAAGAATGGTGTCGCATCCCTCCAATAGACTTCCAGACTCTTGTAGAATTTATGCCAAGGTGCTTTGAAGCTGTTCTGGCTGGTGGTCGTCCACCGCCCTATTAAGGTACCAAGTTGGTGCCTCCTTCATTTTGGCAGTTACCCGCACATTCTCTCAGCAGGGAGACAAGAGGCCCTTCTTTGCTGTTTGTCCTTCTGTTCAGATGGATAAGGGCCCCTTCCCCAATAGCCACAGACACAGCCTTCCATGAGACGGAGGTTACGGTGCAAAAACAACATTTCCTCTACCTCCATCTCAATTATTTTGTTGTCTGCCTGCAAAGGACTAATGGGACTCATATGTTCAGTACACTGTGGGCCTAGTGATTTGGGTCTTTGTGAATTATGAAGTATAGACAATACACGCGCTCCTCTCCTGGAAGGCACTTTAGAATGAAAGAGTATAATCAGTATAATATAGAGTACAATCAGCCTCTACAGCCTTTTTTACTGGCTTTCAAAGAGAAATATGACATTGGCAATGACATTTTATGTAAAGCCTTTTGAAGCTTTGGTGACAAAGGATCTTGAAGTTACAGATAGGGTGTGACTGGTTTGTCATTGAACGGTATCTGTCCATTACTCATCCAAAGGAGTCCACACACAGAGACAGACAGACAGGCAGGCAGACAGACAGACAGACAGACCTCGCCCTGCTTTAGAAAATATTTATTTGCCAAATCGGACGATGAAAGTGACACTTCCTTTGTTTGAATCGAAGGAAACCCATGTTTGTTTGTTTTTGGGACTAGGTCTGTTTCTTGTCTACAACTGGGCGCTGGAAGGTTTCTCCAAAGTGATCACTCACTGTTGTGTAGAATTGTGTACTCATTGTGTTTGCTCACAATCCGTCCACACTCACTTCCTGTGTTTGAGTCGTAACTAGTGTTGCTGGTGTGAACCTCACAGAAACTCAGTGTTGGCCTTATAGTTCATTCTGTCTGTAAAATACCATTATCCAATATATATCCAATAAATGGACCTTTGGTTGTCTGACGATGCATAGTCATTAGTCATAGTTTAGTGTAAGTCGTGGTCATCCCCACTACAGTACAGTCCCAAGTGATAACTCAATCATGGAGTTTTAGTCTTGGCACTGGTTTGAATATTTACCACAGTTGGAGAACACAGTCGCTCTCCTCACCCTGTGGAGTGACCAGGCCAGACCCATGTTTGCTGTCTGTCTCTCTGCTAAAGTAATCACTGTTCCCTGTGTGTTCTTTCCTGCCTGGCCTCTTCTAGGCCTCTCCCTCCAAATGACTCAAAGAAACAGTTATTATCCCTGGCATCTTCCCCTGAGGCCCCTCCGAAGGTGCTGGTGGAGCCAGAACGTTTTTATTGTGAAAGCCATGTAGGTAGTGTTGTGTAGAATTGTGTACCCATTATGTTTTGCTCACAGTCCATTCACACTCACTTCCTCTGTTTGAGCCATATGGGCAAAGATGGTGGATAAATGAAGATCAGGGCGTTTACCATTGGGGGAAAATTGTCAGCCTCCCATAGATACCAATGCAATAGCAGCTGCGTCTGGTCTAGTTAGTTCAGTGACTTTCACTGAACCCGAAAAAAAACCAGGAAGAAAACAGCGATTGGGGTGTCTCGCTTCCTTTTCCATCTCTGCTATGGGTCTCCAGTAGCTCTCTGGATACACCAGAGAGGAAGAGGCGATGCAAGAGCATTTACTCTGCCCAAAATCTGTCCACAAAAATAATATCAAGAGGTGAGGGATTTTGATATGTAGGTCAATGAGAGAGTGTCGAATTTGGGGTTTTCCGGAGTTAAGTTATACTCAGATAAGTAGGTCGTTTAGAAACGAGATTCCTTGGATAACAGATGAAAGGCTCTCTCCCCAACTGATTGGTTCTTCTAACCCTATAAAAGCCATGATTGGTTTGGTATGCCCCTGACTTACAGCTTTTTTTCCAGTGTCTTGACGTTGCCCTATAAAACAAGTTAGGATTGGATGGGAGAGTCACAGGTTGGACATGCTCCCAAATTCCTCATCTTGGCTCTGCAGGGGAATGTTTGCGCCCTCGTTTCCCTGAAGTGTCTTTCTTCTTGTTGTCTCCGGCTCACGCTATCTATCTCCCTCTGGACACATAGAGAGAGAAGTCAGTCCAGACCAGACGCTCTAGCTCCAGCAAATCTGTGTGTGTGTGTTCAAGTGTGTGTTCAAGTGTGTACAGCTCCTCTGTTAGACAGCTCGAAGATGGATGTCTTTTTTTACCATCAGCTCTTGGCCTGTGGACCGACCCTGCCATAAATCTTCACGTGTACTAATTTCACGCCTGAGACAGGGGTCTCGACCTGACCTGCATATCATACAGTGTGTGTGTGTGTGTGTGTGTGTGTGTGTGTGTGTGTGTGTGTGTGTGTGTGTGTGTGTGTGTGTGTGTCTGCGCGCGAGAGCATATTAAGAGATACAACAACAGAGACAAAGCACACAAAACCAGCACTCACTTACACATACCTGCGTATATATATATATATATATTTATAATATACATATATACATACATACATACACACACACCCATACATACGTACACCATTTTCCTCTTCCCGCTCGGCGCTTCTCTCACCCCATCCCCATCATTGCGTCTCTCAATACATACATTTTAAACAAACTTACAAACAGAAATTAAACAAAAAAGCTCAGTTTAAACCAAGAAGTTAGGTTCCACACATGGAACGTGCAGTGTAATTCTGAAATACATAGATCACCACCATTCTAAGAGAATCCTTGCAGCATAATAGCTGATACCTCAGGTTCTAGGTCATTTAGATAAGGTTCCCATATTTTGTAGAACTGATCTGTTTTAGAATGCAATTTACATGTCAGATATTCCAGAGGCACCCATTCAAATAGTATCTTATGCCAATCTTTCATAGAAGGAACCTTATCACTAGTCCACTGTAAAAGGATGTTTTTCCTCGCTGCGAAGGTAAGGATGTTGTAAAGCCTCCTCTTACCCACAGAAGTAACATGCCTACTAGGGAGACCTAACAGTAAAGAAACTGGGTCCAATTCTAGATCAACCCCTAGGATCTTTTAAATTTCTTGCAGAACACCAGACCAGTATCTTTGTATTTTGGTACATGACCATAAACAATGTGTTAGGGTGCCTGTATCAGTTTTGCATTTAAGACACTGAGGAGAAGAGGAAGTGGGTCTAAAAGCATGTCTGCGATTTGGGGATATATGCAATCTGTGTATTATTCTTAATTGGATTGCTCTAGTACGATTACATATAGATATTGTTTTTGCATATCTCCAAATGTCCTCCCATATCTTCGTCAATAGTAACAGACAATTATTTCTCCCACACTTGTTTCACCCTCTGTGTGTTGACAGCAGAAAAGGACCTTAAAGCATCATAAAACAGACTTACAGACATTTTCCTTTGTGGGGAAAAAAGCATTCTTTCAATGACAGACATATCAGGGTTACCAATTAAGGTGGTGCTCTTCAGAATATGTCTTACTTGTAGGAAGCGGAAAAAGTCCTGCTTTGGGAGTCGATATTTCTCGACCACCTGCTCAAATCTACGTCTGCGTATGCCCTTATTAAGCCAAAAGTGAAAGCCAGCATCCAGTAATCCTGGATCAAAATCTGGGTTGTTAAGAATTGGGGTAAGAGCAGAGGTTAGTTTGGACCTTCCCAGGAAGCGTTGAACTGACCTCCATACTTTGAGTGTGTTAAGTGTAATGGGATTATTGCAGTGATCTTCTACAGACTTGAAACTTCTGAAAAATAAAAGATCCTGTAAGAGGTATTTTGAAAGAGAAGTGACAATGTCTAACCAAATAGAGGAGTCATTGTTTGTGATCCAGTCAGAAATATAACATAGGTGGGCACACTACTGATAGAACCAGATATTGGGCAGATCCAAGCCACCCATAGAACTTGGCAGCTGCAATATTGCCATTTTAAGCCTTGGCTTGTGTTTACTCCATATAAAGAAACTTAGCCATCCATTTACATCCTTTATTACCTTATCGGAGAGTAATACTGGGATCATTTGGATTGGGTAAAGTAGTCTAGGTAAAATGTTCATTTTCAAGAGGGATATTCTACCCAACCAAGAAATCGGGAGAGAGTTCCAGCGCTCCAGATCCTGTCTTATTGTATCAAATAAGGGAACAAAATTGCCTTTGTACATTTCCTGGAATTTAGGAGTTACAAATATACCCAGATACATAAAACCTGAGGGAGACTATTTGAAAGGGAAGGGGGGAGAAGTATTAGGTACAGAGTGGCAAAGCCTCGGATTTAGTTAAGTTAATCTTGTAGCCTGAGAATTCGCTGAATAATTCAATAATATTAATAAGATATGTAATTGAAGTCTCTGGACTAGAGATGAATATCAGTACATCATCAGCATACAAGCTTATTTTATGGTGAACATCACCAATGAGCAGCCCCTGTATAGCAGGCGTTACCCTGATGGCCTCGGCCAGTGGTTCCATAACGAGTGCAAAGAGGAGAGGAGACAAAGAACAGCCCTGTCTGGTACCTCTGTATATAGCTAAGCTATTTGACCTTAGCCCATTAGTAAGGACAGCAGCCTGAGGATCATCATATAACATTTTCACCCATTTTATAAAGTTGTCCCCTACACCAAATTTATTTAGAGCAAAGAATAGGTAAGACCACTCCACACGATCAAATGCTTTCTCAGCATCTAGGGAGAGCACAAGACCATTCATAGCACTTTGCTGGTAGGCTTGAATTACATTAAGAAGCCGCCCAACATTGTTGCATGACTTACGGCCCTTAATGAAGCCAGTTTGGTCTCCTTTCACAATTAGTGGCAGTGAGTCCGATAATCTTGTGGCTAGAATTTTAGAAAGCAATTTTTTCTATCCACATTCAGAAGGGAAATTGGTCTGTACGAGGAACAAGACTCTGGACATTTTCCCTTTTTGAGAATAAGTGATATGTTGGCTTCTCTCAGCATTTGAGGGAGCTGGTCATTTGAAAATGAGTGGTTAAACATATCACGCAATGGCTCAAGGATCAGGACATGGAACTCTTTATAGAACTCACTACAAAACCTGTCTGGTCCTGGGGCCTTACCATTTTGCAGATTCTTAATTGCGAACATTATCTCTTCCTCGGTAATAGGGGCATTAATGTGCATCATTAATTTGGGTGCATCATTTGGGAGTTCTGAGGCATAAAGGTTTGCATACAATTTCTTAAATGAGTCATTAATCAATTATATTTTAATATAAATGATTGCCATCAGAATCAGTAATAGTAGCAACTGACTGAGAGTCAGCTATCTTTTTAGCTAGGTATGCCAAGTACTTTCCCGGCTTATCGCCATGTTCATATAGCTTTTGCCTGATCTAATGACTGATATTTCCTTTAATAGGGCAGGAGTGGTAGTTTTAATGTAGTCCTTCTCTTCAGTTCCTAATTCACCCTCTAACGTTTTTTGCTTTTCACGCTTTTTCCATCTCTCAGTGGCTGTGTAAGACATAATCAGACCCCTGGCGTACGCTTTACAGGTTTCCCAAAGGAGCGAGGGGTTATCTGTTGATTGAGAGTTAATAGAGAAAAATGGCTTTAAACTATGTAATAAAATATGATACAAATAAAATATGATAAGAATGGTTGTATTCAACCTCCAATGTCTTGACCGATTGAATGCCCCGTTGAGTTTTATGTCCAGGATCACCTCCGCATGATCAGATATGACTATGCTTCCTATCCTAGCGGATGAAACAGACTGCAAAGACGTCCTGGGCATAAAAAAAGTCATCTATTCTAGTCTGACATCCATGAGGTGCAGAGAAGAAAGTGAACTCTCTGTTGGGAGGGATGAAAAGTTCTCCAAATAGCAGCATACCCCAGATCATCACAAATAGCTTTAAGTCACTTAGCTTGAGGAGAGAGTGAAGCTATACCGCCGGGAAACTTATCAATAAGGGGGTTCAACAAACAATTAAAATCTCCTCCAACCACTGCAGTGTCTGAGTTTAATTCTGAAAAGTCGAGAAATACCTTAGTGAGGAAATTAGGGGGGTTGGGCAGGGGGGAAGTAAATATTCATTATGGAAATGTTCTGCCCTTGTAAAGTACCATTAATTATAACAAAACGACCAAATTTATCTTTCACACAATTCAAGACCTTAAGCGGTAACTTCTTTTTCACAAGAATTGCTACACCTCTACTTCTGGATGTAAATGATGAGAAAAACACTTGACCAAACCCCCCTTGTTGCAATTTCAGATGCTCCTTATCATCCAAATGAGTTTCTTGCAACAGGACGATATCAATATTTTATTTTTTCAAAAAAAGACAGTACCTTCTTCCTTTTAATGGGGTTATTTGCTCCCTCTAATGTTCCATGTACATACACGCAGTCTGTGACCTGACATTGCACCTTGACCATTCAATATCCAGACTGAATCCTACTGTAAAAGTGGGGTGGTACCTTTTTCCATATGTTGAACTCTCTTCTATCTCACCGAGCATAAACAAACGATATGAACACTGAACTCGAACTATACTAAACCCAAAAACGAAACTTGTAAAGATCCAAAAGGGGGTTTCCCACTAGCTAACATGCAGGGGATTTCAACTTTCCAATGTAGACTCTTAAGTCCGCATTGCCACTCAATAGCCTCATCCTTTATATATATGGACATGAAAATCAATAGAAGAAGATTGAGGCTCTTCCACCTAAAACCAAGCCTGGGCACCAATATAGATTCACACATATCTCAGCCTGAGCTATAGCGGCAGTTCCTTTAGCAAGAAAAATAATAAAGATACGAATATTACTGAACCGGAGTATGTGAGGACTCACACCACTGTTTCATGATCAGATTCAAATTTAAAAAATAAAGTTATCCAATAATCATTGAAGAATGAGACCTTTGGACCTTTATGTTGACTACCGTCAGAGCCGATGTTTCTAGCCGCATCCATGACGCGCTGCTTGTCGGTGAAGTTGTGGAACTTTATAACCACTGGCCGTGGGCGCTGGTTGGGACCGGGTATCGGTGCTTGAGAGCGATGGGCTCTGTCCAGCTTCACACGAACAGCCTTAGTGTCCATTTGTAGGTAGCCAGGGATCCATTCCTCAAATTGTTTTACTGAATGTGTTCCTTCAGAATTTTCCGGCAGTCCCACAATACGAATATTGCATCTGCGTCCTCGATTATCCAAGTCGTCAATGTGCTCCGCCATTTCGCGCAACTGTTTCTCAAGTGCTTTTATCTTAGTGCACATAGATGTAGTTGAAGTTTCCACTGTAGCAATTATTCCTTCCGCCTCATCAACACGTTTGACAACCCTCTGTAGTTCAGCTGAATGGCCTGCTATTGCTTCCAAGACCGTTCTTATCTTAACATCGATCACTTTAGTAATGTTATCAGTCATCTTTTGAATCACCAGGTCCATTGTGCCTGGATCCGCAATGGTGTTAGCTTCGCTAACGTTAGCTAGCTCCTCCTGCACATCTACAGGGATGGTGGTTTTGGTCGAGTTCTTAGTAGTTCTGTTGGACATATTGTCGGAGATTTTTGAGAAATAGCCATCAAGACTCATTGTAGGATAACTTATTTAGCCAATTCTACCACTTTTTCAAGCTAGGAGATTAATGTAAAAATATACATTTACGAATGCCACGGAAGCTCGCTGAAACACAGTGTTCTCGCTATGGCGCCATTTTGTCCCCCCCTATGATTGTTACTTAAGTAGGGCTGTGTGGCCGGGCAGGAAGTGTAGCTGTGGCTGTGTGGACCCTTATGGGGATCCTAATAAAATACCCAAAAATATCAATGGTGAGGGGTCAGGGGTCACTAGGCTCAGGCAGCTGGTGATCTCTGACCCCCCCGTCATGCCATCTGTGACACCAGGCTGCAGTCTGTACATGGTCCCCCATTGGAACACCCTCATATATGCATAGAAAATATAATATCTTATTGGTGCCATGCAGATTCCAAATTGAAGGTATGGTATTGTGGTATACTGGAAGAATAGAGGGTCTCCCATTCACCATCCTGACCCACTACTATTTTGTGGTGGAAGTTAGACCACTTGGCTTCATAGCAGTCTTGTTCTTTCTCTGTTTACTTCATCTCTGGGCTGTTCAAAGGACCACCAAATGTTGGATTCACATAGATTGATATCAGTTTTCCTGAATGGAAGGCCCTTTCTGGACAATACTGTAGTGTGTCACTCACTGTTTTCCATTTGTTTGGAGGAATTTCCTGACCCGTAAAGGAATAAATCCCTGTGGGGGTTTTACTATCCTTGTGGGGACTGGGGACATTTGTGGGGACATTTCGTGGGGACATTTCGCAGGATATTTAGGCTTAAGGGTTAGGGTTATAATTAGTTAGGGTTAGGAGTTAGGTTAAGGGTTAAGGGTTAGGAGTTAGGGAAAAGAGGAACAGGAATCAATTGTTTGGTCCCCACAAGTATAGTTAAACAAATGTGTGTGTGTGTATATATATATTATGTGTGTGTGTGTGGGTTTGTTTGTGTTATTTAGTCACCTGGACACTCCATGACATACTGGTCCAGTGTCTGTCTGTCTACCATCTGCCCTATAAAAGTGCTGGTGTCTTTTGTCTGACTGTGTTGTCTGAGAGAACATGTGTCGCTATGCGTGTGTGAGGGCATTTGCTGAAACATTGTTATGCTAAAGTCACTGTGGCTTAGCGGCCCTCGCTGTGAATGAAAGGTCACAGTTCAACGGGCTGTTCAGACTTCCATCTACAACTGTGGGTCTGGATAACAGTCTGGAGGATTTAGATAACAGACAAGGCCAACACACTTTTCTCTCTCTCTCTCTCTCTCTCTCTCTCTCTCTCTCTCTCTCTCTCTCTCTCTCTCTCTCTGTGTGTGTGTGTATGTGTTTGAGTGTAAAAAGTCTATATATATTGAAATGACATGTAGTGTTTCTTAAAATGTAACATATATCAAGACATCATCATTCTGAAACAGAATGTAATGGTATGTCTGTGTCTGTCTGTCTGTCTGTCTGTCTGTCTGTCTGTCTGTCTGTCTGTCTGTCTGTCTGTCTGTCTGTCTGTCTGTCTGTCTGTCTGTCTGTCTGTATGTAAAACGTGGTCATTGAGCCATTGAGTAAAATGTGGTCACAAATACAATGTTATCTGACACAAGCCAAGTAGACCAGGTTCCAGTAAAATCACAAGTTTTCTGAATCTAACATTACTCAAGAATTGTATAATAATGCATGTTTCTCAAATAAACCTAAAATTACTGCAACCCGGTCAAATTTTATACCTGTAAATCTAGCTATTTTAGTCAACACTAGATGGCGGTGGCCACCTTCGAGAAGAACCTTTCCCTATTACTTATTACTGTTAATTCTTATGCATTTCCTTGGTGTTTCCTTGTATCTTTCAGATAATGTAGACTAGAAGAATGCATGTAAGAAGTGGAATGTCATCTCAATTTCTTTGCAGGAGGAGATGTTGATTTGTATTTATATAGATGTCCATACATCATCACACAAGTAGAAGGCATCAGATGTATAATCTCCCATGTCTTCTGTGTCTCTGCCTGGATGAGGGGAAGAGCAAGTCCAGGGTGTGTGCCAATGTATTCTGTGGGGCTGGCAGGGAGTGTGCTGTGACAGAGAAAGGGGAACCTTCCTGCCTGTGCATCGAGGTGAGTCTTAGCCTACACACACACACACACACACACACACACACACACACACACACACACACACACACACACACACACACACACACGCAGGCATGCCTGCACTCTCACACACAAACACACACACACGGTACGCATGCATGCATTCTCACACATACACACACACACATTCCTGGCAAAGACCAAATGTCTCACTGCACAGATTGAAAATGCGTGCTCTCTCTCTGTCTTCAGCAATGTAAACCTCACAAGCGCTCTGTGTGTGGCAGTAATGGTAAGACGTACCGCAACCACTGTGAGCTCCACCGCGACGCCTGCCTGACCGGCCTCAAGATCCAGGTGTACCACGACGGACACTGTGAAGGTAGGGGACCCTGAAAAGAATCTCCAGGTTGTCTGAGGCATAGAAATATATTACTAGAATGGACAAAGCCCCTCAGACCATACACATTTCAATGAAACACATATGTACACTCAATATGACTGCTGGTCTTCCCATCACAGAGCTTTACCTTGAATAGGAAAGTCTGTGCTGGGAACTTTATTTCTGTGTTCCGACGGACAATCTGCAATAAAGAGGAGATTAAGCGAAGTGCTTGCAGTTGTTTTGATTGTGTTGTGATTTCTTTCAGAGAAAAAGACAGACAAAGCTGTTGCTGCTAGCCCAAGTAAGTATCCTGCTCAAGGTCATGAGGCCCATTGTCTCAGAGAGGTTAATGAATAATTGTTTAATGATAGCAGTAGGTTCATTTTATACTATCCTTGCATGCACTGTAGAAGATACACTGTTGCATATTCCTTTACACTATCACACAACAGCTATGTGCTCAAGGGAAACACACACACACTCACACCCAGCCCCCACCCAACACACACACACAAACAGAAGTACTCTCACAGACTTAGTTCCAGTAGAAACACGCTGTAAATATGAGCGAGTCTGTATAGTCATTCAGCTGTCTGCAGTACTGACCCTCTCTACTCTCTCCCTCTCTGCCTGTGTAGTCGTGTGCTACCTGGCCAACAGGAACGAGTTGCGCAGCCGGGTCATCCAGTGGCTGCAGAATGAGGTGGTCCCTGACGGCTGGTTCGCCAAGGGCTCCAACTTCTCCAACATCCTGCTCAAGTACTTTAAGGTAGGTTGGACTTGTGCGTGTTTGTGGGGTTGGGTGGGTGGTTAGGTGTGTGTGTGTGCGGGTGTGTGCGGGTGTGTGTGTGTGTGTGTGTGTGTGTGTGTGTATGTGTGGAGAGGTAATGATACTTTTGTAGTTGAACTATTGCTGGAAAACTGCAAGGAAAAGTACCGGACAGCTCAAAGTATATAAAGTGGAGTGGAGTTGTATTTATTTCTTGCAGCAGCTCTACGGAGACAGAATCAGTTGAAAATTCACGAGTTCTCCCCTTCTGTCAGTTAGTTATCTTGTTTGTTCTGTGGGCCAAGCTACACAGCATGGAAAACGCCCCACAGCAAGAACAGACTGTTTAACATTCTTCCCACTGCCCAGCACTTGAACACATAACAGCAGTTATGCAACAGCTCTCCTGCTCTGCCCCCCCCCCCACCCCCCCAAAGTCAAGATCATCTCCGCCTGTGTGGTTGACACTTCTCACAGAAAGCCCATAGAGCTCTGATGGTCGTCTCCGCCATTTCTTTTCATACTCAATCAAATTATAAAAATGTATGAATGAATATTCCTACAGGACTATGACAATGGAGACTCCCAGCTGGATTCCACTGAGTTCCTTAAGTTCCTCCAGCACAACGAAACAGCCATCAACATTACGTCATATGCTGACGAGGAGAACAACCGCCTGCTCAGGTGAGCCCCAACCACTGGCCCAGGGTCAGTAGCGCACAGCTGTCAATCATGACAGGTATAATGCATTCTAAAGGCATTGATAATGCATTGTAAGTCATGAGCAAGCATGACCCGATTATAATGTCTTATAATCATGTCATAATGATCCTGACTGAGCGCCAGACGTTTTGAGTCCGTATACATTTTCATATCAGTAAGTGTTACATACTGATATTTGCTGAGTGCAGTGCATTCACTTCAAGTAGTAGCAACACAAGGATTGTTTCTCTCAACATATTGGCATCTCGGTAATGTGGATTTCTGTATTGAATAAGAATACCAAGTTAAAAGACTAATGACTGTACCTGGCAATCATTTGTTTTCAATGGCTGCTTGAAGAGAATAATTATCCACCAACATATTATAAATGGGGCTCAGCACCTTTTTTTTTTTTTTTTACCTTTATTTAACTAGGCAAGTCAGTTAAGAACAAATTCTTATTTTCAATGACGGCCTAGGAACAGTGGGTTAACTGCCTGTTCAGGGGCAGAACGACAGATTTTGTACCTTGTCAGCTCGGGGGTTTGAACTTGCAACCTTCCGGTTACTAATTAGCAGGGTTTTAATTTCCAGCGCCAAATCAGGAACTTAACTTCAAAATAAGTTAAACAGCCATTTTCTGGGACTAACACTAATTTAATTCAATACATGGAGTACATGGAGCAATTGAAAGCAATGGAAAGGCCATGATGAAGCAACTGCTTGCACTGCTAATAGGTATTTGATTGAGTTCTTTCAGTGAATCGGTTATTGCCATATTGATATAAAACTACCGTATACAGAAGCAATGGCAACCTGTATAATACATCAATATATTGTCACGGGCGTCGTAAGAAGTGGACCAAAGTGCAGCATGGTGAGCGTACATATTCCTTTTATTTATAGAAATGTAGTCAACAAAACAAGCAACCGACCGTGAAGCTTAACTTCGACTATAATGCCTCTAACAAGGTCAACTACGCACAAACAACAGGGAAAGAAGGCTGCCTAAGTATGATTCCCAATCAGAGACAACGATAGACAGCTGTCCCTGATTGAGAACCATACCCGGCCAAAACAAAGAAATACAAAAACATAGAAAATAGAACATAGAATGCCCACCCAAATCACACCCTGACCAACCCAAAATAGAGACATAAAAAGCTCTAAGGTCAGGGCGTGACATATATGCTATTCAAATTCTGTGGAATTCAGTTGTTCAGTTCTTGCCCTAACTCTGATGTTGAACTGTTCAGTTGCTAGTATCTAATCACCCTGCTGCACCTTTGCAGCCATGGTGAGTGTGCTGTAGATTACTACAGTTGAGACTGTATGGAATCATCAAAAAATGTAATTGATTAGGATGAGGGATGTAGATTTGTTATATCACAGTTGTTTACACGGTGACCTCGAGACAGGGTGTACAGGGGCAGGGGGATGGGAGATTTGGGGGGGGCTGAAAGTGCTGTTTTGGCAGTTCTGCAATGGTGAGGCGGCTTGTTTTGATGGGAAGTGGTGGTGGGTGTGGGTGGCAATGGGGCCGGTGCTCAGTGGCACCACACTGGCTGTCCCGTGGGACCATACCCCTCTCCCATGCATCATGGGTCTCGGAGCGGGCGCAGAGAGCGACAAAGGGATTTGGGCAGTATCAACTCTCATTCATGTGTGGAATCTTCCTCCCAATTTGTGTCGGCTGGCTATCTGGGGTCATCTGTGAGATCGACTAGAGTTAAAGGGCAACTGGACTGGCAGTAGGCCCAGTCTAAGGAACATTGAGGAGCATTTACAGTGCATTCGGAAAGTAGTCAGTCCTCTTCCCTTTTTCCACATTTTGTTATGTTACAACCTTATTCTAAAATGGATTCAATTCATTTTTTTCCCTCATCAATCTACACATAATGACAAAGCAAAAACAGGTTTTAAAATATGTTTGCATATGTATTAGAAATAAAAAACAGAAATATCTTTGAACGGGGTGTGGTAGGAGGTGCCAGGCACACCGGTTGGTGTCAAAAACTGCAACGCTGCTGGGTTTTTCAACGCTCAACAGTTTCCCGTGTGTATCAAGAATGGTCCACCACCCAAAGGACATCCAGCCAACTTGACACAACTGTGGGAAGCATTGGAGTCAACATGGGCCAGCAACCATGTGGAATGCATTTGACACCTTGTAGAGTCGATTCCCCAACGAATTGAGGCTGTTCTGAGGGCAAAGGGGGCTGGGTTGCAAGTCAATAATGTTTCGTCAACTCAGTGTATATACATTAGCTCCAGTGAAATGGCAGTAACAGTAGTCTGTTTAACTGTATTTCCCTCCTGTGTCTTATTGGTCCTATTGTTCATGACCCCACCTCTCCTGTTGGTGTCTAGGAGCCTGTGTGTGGATGCCCTCATCGAGCTCTCAGATGAGAACACGGACTGGAAGTTGAGCTTCGATGAGTTCCTAAACTGCTTCAAGCCTGGCTTCAACCCACCAGAGAGAAGTAAGACTTACACCATATACAGTATCTTCCTGTTATGTGTTTTTCTATGTCCCATGTTTAATCCCTATGTTTTTTTTATATGTGATTTGATTATTAGACCATTTTAAAAACACATTAAAAAAATACACTTTCATAAATGAAATACTGTTACCAAAGAAAATAAAAAATTAAGATGTCCAGAAACTGCTTCTCCAATAAAGATCCCCGATTACGCTTGTAGGCAATGTCATGGCAACGTTAGCTATCTATGGTTATGCGCAGAAACACGTCATCGGGTCTATAGGTTGTGTCTATCGATTGAGTGTCACGCCTGCTCCCGCTCTAAGGCTGCCCAGCAGTACGCACTCCTGCCACCATCATTACGCACACCTGCTTCCCTCGTCACGCGTATCTGCGATCATTTGGACTCACCTGGACTCAATCACCTGCTCTCATTACCTCCTCTATATCTGTCTGTTCACCAACTCTGTTCCCCGCTTCAGCATTGTCGTCATGTTGTTTTGTTCCCCCCGTTCTGACGCTGGTCCTGTTCCATGTCCGTTCTTTAAATTGTTAGGTTCTAATCTTCAGAGTAAAAACTCCACGGACACTATGAAAGCTTAACCAAGTTTATTCTTCCCAGAGGCTCAATACAGCTGCATCAGGCGACCACGTATTCACACAAGCACTGATATTTAACTATGCTGAGTCTCCTCCTACACATCATGAACAGCCAATGCATCTCTGTTGCTAGACAGAACCTTAGTGATATCTGTTCTTCCTCACTTCATCTAACCTGACATCTACCCCAAAGTGATCACTCCTCCCCAACTCACGGCTGTTATGGTGACTGGTACCAGACTGTGTCTCTTCTCATCCCAGAGGATCCCTCCCATGGGATCCCTGATGGCTAACAATAACATATCCTGACATAATGTAAACGTTATACATTACCCTCTCTCCCTCAGTGACATGAATAAGTATATTTCTCATTCTCAGAACCCAACAAAATGTTAAACTCCCAGTACCTGCTTCTCGTTATCGGTTCTTACATTTAAAGAACATTCACAAATAAGGAATAATTTTCACTTCTCCTACTGATTTCCCAAAACCCGGTCTGGTCCGTTGAGACTGCTTCGCAAGGCGCTCCCAAAAGTATTGGCCACTTTGATCTCTGGGTTTGAAAACTATGTGCTGTTACTGATCAACATGTAATTTCCTGTGATGTCCATTGACTTCCTGTTATCTGCTTCCTGTAGAGTGTGCCCTGGAGGATGAGACCTATGAGGACGGGGCAGAGACTCAGGTGGAGTGTAACCGCTGTGTCTGTGCCTGTGGGAACTGGGTCTGCACAGCTGTGACCTGTGAAGGTGAGACTAGCTGTCTTACACCTGCCTTTATAGTAGGCCCTTACTGATCTAGGTTATAGTGTGAGGGGATTGTGCGCTAAGATGAATTATGTTATTTCTCTCTCCCTCTCTCTATTTATGTCTGTCTCTTCCCTCGCTTTATCTCTCTCTTTGTTACTCTCTCTCTCTCTCTGTCCATATTGGCTTGTGTCTCGCTTCCTCTGTCCCCCCTCCTCACTATCTTTCTCTCTCTCTTTTTCTCTCGCTTTTTCTCTCTCTCTCTATTTCTCCCTCCCTCCCTCCCTGCAGATAAGGTGCCTGCTGTGGAGAAGACTGAAGGTGCTGACCAGGAGATGACAGAGGAGGAGTGGACACGGCGAGTGGCTGAGCTCAATAAACATCAGGTTAGTCTGGAACAATGAATAGCACATTACGTTTCGCTGCTACTTGTTAAAGGGGCAATCTGCAGTTGCTACATACATTTTTGGACTTATAAATAATTATATGTACCCATTGACTCTTAAAGAGTCAAATTTGTAAATGCCTCAAAACATGTTTAAACTATAATTCTGATATAATGGATGGTCAGTCCTTACATCCATAGCTCTGTCTATGAATTTGAGAGTGGTTACAGTACATTTCTCCAGCCCATCCCTCAGCTTTTAATCGAAACACTTAAGAAGTGTTATTGTTTCAATCGTGGATTGCCCCTTTAAGTCACAGTATAGGTCAATGAGGCTGTGTACTTATACAATACACACACCTGTACTTAGAACTTTATGAGTCAATTACTGTAATAATCAGAGCCTATATTTGGCAAACTTTACAAGCCCATGCTTCTAGGTATGTCTCACTCTTGGGCTGTGTCTTTACTGTACATCAGACCTGGGTTTTGCTTTCTTTTTAGTACTAGGCACATTTGATTGAGCCTGCCTGAGGTGCCAGATGGGCGGGGTTTGCACATATGGGACTATTCCATTGGTTCCATTGTGTCAGGCAAGCTCAACCAAGAGCAGCTAATGTATTTTAAACGATATGAACCCATGCTGTGTACACGGTGTATCATTAGGGCACTTGTACTACAGTAGCCAATAATCTTGTTCCTTTAACTCCTGTTAGGAAACTGTGGAGAAGATGAAAGTGAGCACTAAGGACATTTGAGAGAGAGAGAGAGAGAGAGCCCTCTTTCAGTCCCACCATCAACAATCACTATCTGGCTGAAGCGTTGGAGCTTGTACTGTTGCTAAAGGAATACATCACTATTGTTTTTAGATTTTAAAATGTTCATTATTATGATTTTTTTTAAACTGTACCAATGTCTATTGTAATATTATTGTGTATAGGGGAGACTAGTTGAATTGTGTGTACCGTACCATCAAACACAGTACTGTTATCCTATTTGAGTAACACTCCGAAGACTTGGTAAGAATCCATGTCACCTAGTGGTGGGGTAATATTTGTATTCATTTGAGTGAATTTGTTGTTTTTGTTTTCTGTCAGTCAAATTAGCTCATCTATAGAAAAGAGAAGAGTGTGTGAATTGGACATATAAGGAAAGCACAAGTTGTAAGAACTACTGTTAAAAGAAAATGACTTCACAGTTGCCACGTCACATACCCAACCACATCACAGAGGGTTGAGATAAGCAATTCAGCGAGAAAGCATAATCAGATGCATTGACCTCACAGGGTGCTCTTCCAGACACCTGGGTATTTTACTGGGCCAGTAAATCACATGAAGGATGAACACATGGCTCAGTTGTAAATGTACCTGAATACCATTGTAAATCCATCAACAGTGTGATTACACTTGCCTGGCAGTGTTACTACTCATATCATATCTGTAATATATACAGTAAAACCCACTGACCCATAACATCTGATGGTGCCAGGGTTCAATCTGTTAGGAAAAAGGAAATTAAGAAAGTCCACACTCAGTCTTAGACAAGAACTTGTATTCCAGCTCTATTTTCTGATCTGCCGCCCTACTCATATCAAAATGGGGCTGCAGGTAGCCTAGTGGTTAGAGCGTTGGACTAGTAACCGTTGCAAGTTCAAAACCCCCGAGCTGACAAGGTACAAAACCTGTTGTTCTACCCCTGAACAGGCAGTTAACCCACTGTTCCTAGGCCATCAGTATTTCAAGGATGCTGCAGATGTGAGCTAACTAGAAAAATATGTTGATGAGGTGTGTGGATTTGTAATGAACAGGATAATAGTACTTGATTACACAAGTACTCCAGCTATGGTCTTACTCATTTGAAATACACGATTGTGTGGTCCGTCTGAGACATACATCGTCTGTGCATGCTTTGCCAACAGTACTGCAATTCATTTGATCGTTGATGTGTCTTTTAGGGAGCTGATGCACGTCGGTCTCTCGGGATATAGGTGCTTTGGTTGGATGACTTTGTTCGGGCACAAGGATTGGGGAAAAACAACTTCTACAAAACATGTTTGATGGCATAACTGAAACCAAAGTTCAAATGCAAGATACCTGAAGTACAGTATGTGTAGTAACTTTTAGAAAGTAAGTGCCTTACATTTTCACTAAGACCTCGGGGACGTCTGTCACTATGAAACCATGCCAAATGTATGGTCTAATTGAAGTTAGTAGCCTGTGTTTCTTTTGTTTGTTATGTGCTATTGTCGCACTTTTAGAATAATACCAGCTCACTTTGTTTGCTTGTTTACAGGAGACTTTTAATTAAACATTTACTCCCTGTTGATTATTAAGACGACTGTATTGTCAAACAGGTATGCAAGCTTTATACATGTCAATAAATACATTTAATAGACGTACTGGAATGGTTATGCACATTTTTATTAATACACTTTTGGCTGAATGTGTGTGTACTGGGTGTGGTATATGGCCAATATACCACGGCTAAGTGCTGTTCTTATACACGAACGCAACGCAGAGGGCATGGATTCAGCCCTTAGCCGTGGTATACTGGCCATATACCACAAATCCCCCAGGGGTCTTATTGCTATTATAAACTAGTTACAAAGTAATAAGAACGGTAAACAATAAATGTTTTGTCATACCCGTGGTATACGGTCTCATACACCACGGCTTATAATGGTCATTATATCATTTCACATGTATTTTATGATTTCACATGTCTCCAGACCTTTGTGACATAAGGTCTACCACTAAAACTAGTAGGGCATATTACAAAATATTAGATATGGTTCCTCATAGGCTAATAGAAACGAGAGCTGGGGTGTCCAATTGCAAAGTTAATTGACCATGTACTTCAGTGTGAAAACAGATAACCGTTTACAAAGCATCCACACACGCGCAAACGTGATTTCTGGACATGGAGACGTTCTGTGGCATCAGAGCAAGCAGGCATGCACGGGTTAATTTAAACTGGGGGCGGAGAATCTAAAGCTTGACCAGCCTTGTAACACCGGCTACATGTGAACGTGATGCCAATGTGACAGCTGTGCGTGTACGGTCCGTGGTGTGACTGCGGTCTGTATTTAATGGACATTTATTTGAAGATTAGCAGAATGCGTAGAGAGGCTTTATACGGTCTTAACCAGTGCTGAAAGAGCTTATACTTTGTAAAAAATAACACTTAATTCATTCATATTTTTGAACTCGCTGGATAACAATTGGTATTGAATATGGAGCTGTTTGCAACAGTTGATCAGGGGGGTTGCATTTTGGACATGTCCCATCTGAATCTGGAGAGCTTAAATTTGGACACTGTCGGTGACGAACGGAGGAGAGTGACCCAACAACTCTACCTGTATAACAACCGACTGATTGTGTTTCCCGCTTCGGTATGTCTATTCTCCAATTTGGAAGTTCTGGATATAAGCAACAATGGATTAACGGTTCTCTGTGAGGACATTCAACGTTTGTCAAACCTCAAAACACTCATAGCCAAGAACAACCGTTTGAACGAATTCTCGTTCCCAAAGGAATTTGGGTCCATGCAGATAGACACATTGAACTTCAGTGGGAATATATTTGAAGAGGTGCCCATTCAGTTTCTAAAACTCCAGCGATTAAAATATCTGTCTCTTGGGGGTAACAGACTCAAAGCTATCCCCTCAGAGATAGAAAATGTTACCAGGTAAGACTACTGATACATTATAGCGGCAATAGAGTTTTAATAATGTAGGCTAACGGTATTAGTTACAATGAAACTAACTACTTACACCATAGTACCTCATGTAACGTTAATTACCATGCAATCATAGGTGTTATAGGCACTTAATATAAATGGGGACTTTTAACAAACAACAACATCTATGCATGACGAAGTGAGGTTGTTGAAATTTAGATGAGCTTTAAGCTTTTAAGCTTCTGAGCTTATACACTCGTTGCTTCTAATAGCGTAACGTTGGGACGCTCAAATGTGAATAAAGAAATCGCCACATCAAGGTTACGTTGCCCTTATCAAATATATTTTAGTCATTTAGCATACACTCTTAACCAGAACGAGAGTCTCATAGGGCGGCGCACAATTGGCCCAGCGTCGTCTGGGTTTGGCGGGTGTAGGCGGTCATTGCAAATAAGCATTTGTTCTTAATTGGTTTGCCTAGTTAAATAAGGGTTAAATAAAAATGTAAAATACGAGCCATTAGGGTTGGGTGCCTTGTTCAAGGACACATCGATAGATTGTTCACATAGGTCAGGGATTCGAACCAGCCGCCTGCCACTTACAAGCCCATCACTCTTAATCGCTAGGCTACCTGCGCCTTACCCGATAATAGCATGCCCATAATAGCCATTATGTAGTAGTAGGCTTGAATAATAAGCTCTGTTGCTGTCTTAATGAAATGCCTGGGACTCCATAACTACAGCGGTAATGTCAAGGTGTGCATTTAGGAACTAGATGGCCGAGGGTTAAGATAACGGGCAAATACATTTGCATAAAATCAATGCTGTTGCTGTATTCAGCTAGATAGGTTCCACATCTTGGTGCTGCATTGACACAAATCTTTGGAATCAGCTCATCAGTGCAGCTTAGCCTGTCTGGCTGGCTGTGTGCCGTGTTACAAAACAAGGTCATTTGACATATTGCCCACAGTGGGGGACTGGCACCATGAGAGAGGAAAGTGGGGGTTTAGGACTTGGAACAGAGTGGATAATAAGTTATAGACTAAAGATAAGATGAGAAGGTCAATTGGACACCCCCCAAAAGCATACAGCAGTTTCAGACTGTATGGAGGCTAAATTAGCAGCAGTGCTTTGCATCATAAGGCCTCACCTCTTGACATTTCTCGTTCTCTCTCTCTCTCTCTCTCTCTCTCTCTCTCTCTATCTCCTTCTAAAAGGAGAAGACGTTTTACAATCAGAGTTCTTTTACAATCATCTCTTCTCTTCATTCTGTATCTCTTCCGTTGACATAAATTGTCAAACACTGGAGTTAAATTCTTAACTAACTCTCCCTCTATCTCCTCTCTCTTTCTTCTGTTGTCAGCTTTATCAGAGAGAGTTGGCAGGTGTTCGCTCTGGAGGTGTTCAAGAGTTTAGTATGTGTGTCAACTTATCACAGCGGTTCTCCAAAAACAAACAGACCACTCAGTCCAATCTTTGAACCCTGGAATTTCAACATGCTTCTTCTGGATTTAGACAACTGTTTGGCCATTCTTGACCTTTGAACATTGTGCATTATATAATCCACATAATAATTCACATTTCCAGTTGCTGCGGGATTATTTTTATGCTGTAGAAAACTGGTTCAAACTAAGATACTACATCTGTATGTTAATTTAGCAATGTTCCCTGTCATTCCAAGCGTGAAGAAAAACATATTTTTTTTCTCTGATCTGATGCAGTCTGGAGATGCTTTATTTGGGTGGGAACCTCATCACCTCCATCCCCCCAGAGCTGGCCAGCCTTCGCGGTCTCAGATACTTGGTCCTTTGTGACAACCGGATACAAAGTGTACCCCCCCAACTCACCAGGTGAGGGCCATCCCATAAGAAAAACACTGACTTTACATAATTTATTAATTTGACCGACAGTTCTTTTTTTCTTAAAACTTGGGTCTCCGGTGTGTCATAAGACTGTGTTAGCCTGCTGAGCTAAAGCCATGATTCACTGTCATGTCTGAATATGTCTGTTTGTAGACTCTACTCCCTGCGCTGCCTCAGTCTCCATAACAACCTACTCACCTACCTACCGCGCGAGATCCTCAGCCTGGTGCACCTGCAGGAGCTCAGTCTCCGCGGCAACCCCCTGGTGGTCCGCTTCATCAAGGACATGACTTACGACCCTCCCTCCCTGTTGGAGCTGGCCGGACGGACCATCAAGTCCTGCAACCTGCCCTACCACACCAATTACCTGCCTGGAAACCTGGTGCATTACCTGGACCTGGCCAGCAAGTGTCCCAACCCTAAATGTACCGGTAAGTGGAGGAGAGGGGGCAGGTTTAGGTTACATACTTATGTACTAGTATTTGTGAGTGGATCAGAGGAGGCTCGTCCAGGGAGGAAGAGGAGGCTGGTCCTCCTCAATAACTTGAGGAAAAATTCAAATGAAACATGTTCAAAAATCCTTTTGAAAATAAAATCAAACCTTGAGATATTTGTATTGCTCTCATATTGTTGTGCTACTTGTCTCCTTCCTCTCAGGTGTGTACTTTGACTCATGTGTGAGGCACATCAAGTTTGTGGACTTCTGCGGGAAGTATCGGCTACCCTTCATGCACTACCTGTGCTCCCCAGAATGCACCTCTCCCTGCAGCTCCAACCCGCAGAGCGACGCTGAGTCGGAGGACGAGAAGTGCGTGTCGGCCAACAGGCTGCAGAGAGTGCTTCTGGGATAGGAGAAAGTGGAACGTGAAAGGACCTCGAGTTCACTGACACACATACTGGATGATGGACAGTTTCCATGACTCCCAACTCACCTGACTAACCCAACTTCTCCTGTGCCATACACGATAAACACCGACACTGAGCTGTTCACTTCCAATAGAGTGCCACATTCAACATGAGATGTAGGATTCCTCAAGGAGTGATTGTAAAGTATATTAACCGCAGTTTATCTTTTTTTTTCTTTTCGAGCCGTAGTGTTTTAAACATCTAACTGAAGCTTATGGAGGACTGATTTTGTTGTGGAGCACTCATCAAATGTATTTTAATGTAGAGCCTCAGTTTGTAGTTTCTGTGTTAACATGAAGGGATGAATGAATTGTATGTAAAAATGGATTTTCTTTACAATATAGATTCAGAAATGCAGAATGTGTTCCATGCTTCTTTTTTTTATCACCTCTCTTAACAGTTACTCTTTAATCGTCATACTTCTGTTGACACTTTGGCTGCTCGTACATGTAATCCTAATATACAGTAGTCTCTGTCCCCTGTAGCATTTACACACCAGGCATTAATGCCTTCCCTTATCTCACAAAACAACAATTTGTGTTGTTACAAACCAAGGGGAAAGTTGTGTATGTTAATGTGAGGATCTCTTGCTCAAAGATACTAATCCAGAGCTTGTACTGTGAATTAAATGTTTTACATTGGTTTGATTTTTTGAATTTGTATAATTTATTTGAATAAATCGAAATGAATATCTATATATTATATCTGTTGATTGTATAAATACAGTATATCATTGACATGAGTACTGTTCTGTTAACTGGATACATAAGATAATGCTGTTTTTTAAAATTAATTTGTTATTGAACCTTTATTTAACTAAGCAAGTCATATTCTTATTTACAATGATGGCCTACCAAAAGACAAAAAAAGGCCTCCTGTGGGGACGGGGGCTGGGATTAAAAAACAAATAACATTATAGGACAAAACACACATCACGACAAGAGAGACAAGACAACACTACATAAAGAGAGGCCTATAACAACAGCATAGCATGGCAGCAACACATGACAACACAGCATGGTAGCAACACAACATGGCAGCAGCACATCATGGTAGCAGCACAAAACAGGGTACAAACATTATTGGGCACCGACAACAGCACAAAGGGCAAGAAGGTAGAGACAACAATACATCACGCCAAGCAGCCACAACTTGTCAGCAATAGTGTCCATGAATGAGTCTTTGAATGAAGAGATTGAGATAAAACTGTCCAGTTTGAGTGTTTGTTGCAGCTCGTTCCAGTCGCTAACTGCAGCGAACTGAAAAGAGGAGCGACCCAGGGATGTGTGTGCTCTGGGACCTTTAACAGAATATGACTGGCAGAACGGGTGTTTTATTGTGAGGATGAGGGCTGCAGTAGATATCTCAGATAGGGGGAAGTGAGGCCTAAGAGGGTTTTATGAATAAGCATCCACCAGTGTGTCTTGCGACGGGTTTACAGAGATGACCAGTTTACAGAAGAGTATAGAGTGCAGTGATGTGTCCTATAAAAGAGCATTTGTGGCAAATCTGATGGACGAATGGTAAAGAACATCTAGCCGCATCTAGCTGTTCATACCCGGGGCAATAATTGTGGCAATAATCATTCCAATGTGAAGAATTTAGCATGATGATAGTAAAGTGTAATACTTCATGATATTGTTTTTGTTCCATTTTATTATATTTCTGTGTCCGGGCTGCGTTAAAGTTGGCCCTCAGGCAGCAAAGCAGCCCCAAATCATAATGACACCGCCTCCATGCTTTACGGTTGGTATGAGGTTCTTCTGTTCAAAAGGCAGTGTTTCTTTTCGGGCAAAGATGGCGTCTGGCATTGCGGCCAAACAACTCTACCTTTGACTCATCTGTCCAGAGCTTATTGTTCCAGTAGTCTTGGTCTTTAACCCAGGTGTTGTCTGTCAAACGTCAGTCTTGTCTTGATATAATTTTTTGAGAGCAGAGGCTTCTTCCTTCCTGACCACCCATGTAGGCCAAGTTTGTGTTTGTGTCTCTTTCTGACAGTTGACTCATGCACTTCAATATTGATTGTGGCAAGAGAGGCCTGTAGATCCCTTGATGTTACCCTGGGGTTCTCAGAGACTTCTATGAGCATCTTTCGGTCAGCTCTTGGGCTGAATTTGGTGGGACGACCTGTCGTAAGTAGATTGCCAGTGGTCTGGAATTTTCTCAATTTTTAGACTGTCAGACAGTGAAATGATGTACTTTGAATTGCTTGGAAATGTATTTGTAACCCCTCCCAGACTCAAGGACATGAATAATATTTATTCTGATGGCCTCAGATAGGTATTTTGATCTTTGCATGATGTGTTACCACACACCGATATGTTTAATACCAAACCAGACCAAGTTTCTAATCTTTATGGAAGGCTGGCCCCTCCCAAGGTACTCTCTAATGATTTCTTAATCATTGTCACCGGTTTGGGTGCACCTGATCCTAATTTTAGCCATTTTAGGTGATGGTAAAGGCAGGGGGGTACAAATTATTTCTGCAGAAGGAAATTGTATTTTTGTTTATTTTAATTGCATAACAATTTCAAATATGTTTTGTGTGTGAGTTGTTAAATTGGGTTACCTTTATCAATTCATTTGGTTGCAATTTAGCTCAAATATCCATGTGTCCAAATACGTAAAAAAAAATACAATAAAAAAATTACCACTTTCCAAAGAGTGTACTTACTTTTTCACATTTTTATTTATTAAATTTTTTTTATTTCAGCTTTATTTAACCAGGTAGGCCAGTTGAAAACAAGTTCTCATTTACAACTACGACCTGCCCAAGATAAAGCAGAGCAGTGTGACAAAAACAACAACACAGAGTTACACATGTGATAAACAAACGTACAGTCAATAACACAATAGAAAAATCTATATACAGTGTGTGCAAATTTCGAGAGGCAATAAATACGCCATAGTGGCGAAATAATTTGAATTTAGCATGTGCAGATGATGATGTGCAAGTAGAGATACTGGGGTGCAAAAGAGCAAAAAAATAACTACATGGGGATGAGGTAGTTGGGTGGACTATTTACAGATGGGCTGTGTACAGGTGCAGTGATTGGTAAGCTGCTCTGACGGCTGATGTTTATAGTTAGTGAGGAAGATATAAGTCTCCAGCTTCAGTGACTTTTGCAATTCGCTCCAGTCATTGGCAGCAGAGAACTGGAAGGAAAGGTGGCCAAAGTAGGTGTTGGCTTTGTGGATGACCAGAGAAACAGCCAACGAGGGCATACAGGTTGCATTGGTGGATAGTATATGAGGCTTTAGTGACAAAACTGATGACACTGTGATAGACTACATCCAATTTGCTGAGTAGAGTGTTGGAGGCTATTTTTGTAAATGACATCGCCGAAGTCAAGGATTGGTAGGATAGTCAGTTTGACGAGGGTATGTTTGGCAGCGTGAGTGAAGGAGGCTTTGTTTGCGAAATAAGAAGCCAATTCTAGATTTAATTTTGGATTGGAGATGCTTAATGTGAGTCTGGAAGGAGAGTTTCCAGTCTAACCAGACACATAGGTATTTGTAGTTGTCCACATATTCTAAGTCAGAACCGTCCAGAGTAGTGATGCTAGTCAGGTGGGCGGGTGCGGGCAGCGATCGGTTGAAGAGCATGCATTTAGTTTTACTAGCATTTAAGAGCAGTTGGAGGCCACGGAAGGAGAGTTGTATGGCATTGAAGCTTGTTTGGAGGTTTGTTAACACAGTGTCCAAAGAAGGGCCAGATGTATACAGAATGGTGTTGTCTGCGTAGAGGTGGATCAGAGAATCACCAGCACCAAGAGCGACATCATTGATATATACAGAAAAAAGAGTCGGCCCAAGAATTGAATCCTGTGGCACCCCCATAGAGACTGCCAGAGGTCCGGACAACAGGCCCTCTGATTTGACACACTGAACTCTATCAAGTAGTTGGTGAACCAGGCGAGGCAGTCATTTGAGAAACCAAGGCTATTGAGTCTGCCCATAAGAATTCAGTGATTGACAGAGTCGAAAGCCTTGGCCAGGTCAATGAAGACGGCTGCACAGTACTGTCTTTTATCGATGGCGGTTATGATATCGTTTAGGACCTTGAACATGGCTGAGGTGCAGCCATGACCAGCTCGGAAACCAGATTGCATAGCGGAGAAGGTACGGTGGGATTCGAAATGCTTGGTGATCTGTTTGTTAACTGGGCTTTTGAAGACTTTAAAAAGGCAGGGCAGGATGGATATAGGTCTGTAACAGTTTGGGTCTAGAGTGTCTCCCCCAATCTTTAGGGATCTCAGATGATACGAAAGAGAGGTTGAACAGGCTGGTAATAGGGGTTGCAACAAATGCGGCGGATAATTTTAGAAAGAGAGGGTCCAGATTTTCTAGCCCAGCTGATTTGTAGGGATCCAGGTTTTGCAGCTCTTTCAGAACATCAGTTATCTGGATTTGGGAGAAGGAGAAGTGTGTGTGTGTGTGTGTGTGTGTGGGGGGGGGGGGGGGGGGCGTCTAGTGCGTTGGAAACAGAGAATAAAAGGAGCAGATTTCTGGGCATGGTGGAATAGATTCCAGGGCATAGTGTACAGACAAGGGTATGGTAGGATGTGAGTACAGTGGATGTAAACCTAGGCATTGAGTGATGATGAGAGAGGTTACGTCTCTGGGGGCACCAGTTAAGCTAGGTGAGGTCACCGCATGCGTGGGGGGTGGGAAAAAAGGGCAAAGGCATGTTGTGCGTGACTGGGGGCTCTACTGTGAAATAAAACAATACAAACAAACCGAAACAGCAGTAGACAAGGCATATTGACATTAGAGAGGGGCATAAGGCAAACACCGGTGTTGATCGGGAGAGCTAAGACAACAACAGGTAAATGGCGTTGAATGGGCACAGTTAGGTACATACAGGACCTGAGTTCAAGGCTGGAGCCAACAGATAGACAAAAAGATGTACAGTGTTAATGAACAGTCCAGCAGGCATCAGCTGTGTAGCCGAGTGATCATATGGTCCAATGAGCAGCAATTGGTGAGTCAGGGAGCCGTTCGGTAGTCGATACTAGGTGAGCGGGAGCAGATGGGTCTTCGCGACATCGCAACGGAAAAGCCTGTTGAAACCACATCGGATGATTACGTCGGCAGAACAGTCGTGATGGATACATGACTGTATTCCAGAACCGACACATACAGTTGAAGTTGGACGTTTACATACACTTAGGTTGGAGTCATAAAAACTATTTTTTCAAACAGAAACTATAGTTTTGGCAAGTCGGTTAGGACATCTACTTTATGCATGACACAAGACATTTTTCCAAAAATAGTTTACAGACAGATGATTTCACTAATAATTCACTGCACCACAATTCCAGTGGGTCAGACGTTTACATACACTAAGTTGACTGTGCCTTTAAACAGCTTGGAAAACTCCAGAAAATGATGTCATGGCTTTAGAAGATTCTGATAGGCTAATTGACATAATTTGAGTCAATTGGAGGTGTACCTGTGGGTGTATTTCAAGGCCTACCATTAAACTCAGTGCCTCTTTGCTTGACCTCATGGGAAATTCAAAAGAAAACAATTGTAGACCTCCACAAGTCTGGTTCATCCTTGGGAGAAATTTTCAAACGCCTGAAGGTACCACGTTCATCTGTACAAACAAGTATAAACACCATGGGACCACGCAGCCGTCATACCCCTCAGGAAGGAGACGTGTTCTGTCTCCAAGAGATGAACGTACTTTGGTACTCTCAATCCCAGAACAAGAGCAAAGGACCGTGTGAAGATGCTGGAGGAAACAGGTACAAAAATATCTATTTCCGCAGTAAAAATGAGTCCTATATCAACATAACCTGAAAGGCTGCTCAGCAAGGAAGAAGCCACTGCTCTAAAACAGCCATAAAAAAAAGCCAGGCTATGGTTTGCAACTGCACATGGGGACAAAGATCGTACTTTTTGGAGAACTGTCCTCTGGTCTGATGAAACAAAAATACAACTGTTCGGCCATAATGACGATCGTTATGTTTGGAGGAAAAAAGGGGAGGCTTGCAAGCCGAAGACACCATCCCAACCGTGAAGCACATGGGTGGCAGCATCATGTTGTGGAGATGCTTTGCTGCAGGAGGGACTGGTGCACTTCACAAAATAGATGGCATCATGAGGGAATACATTTATGTGGATATATTGAAGCAACATCTGAAGACATCAGTTTAAGTTTAAGCTTGGTCGCAAATGGGTCTTCCAAATGGACAATGACCCCAAGCATACTTCCAAAGTTGTGGTAAAATGGCTTAAGGACAGCAAAGTCAAGGTATTGGAGTGGCTATCACGAAGCCCTGACCTCAATCCTATAGAACATTTGTGGGCAGAACTGAAAAAGCGTGTGCAGGCAAGGAGGCCTACAGACTTCACTTAGTTACATCAGCTCTGTCAGGAGAAATGGGCCAAAATTCACCCAATTTATTGTGCGAAGCTTGTGGAAGGCTACCCGAAACGTTTGACCCAAGTTAAACAATTTAAAGCAATGCTACCAAATACTAATTGAGTGTATGTAAACTTCTGACCCACTGGGAATGTGATGAAAGAAATCAAAGCTGAAATAAATAATTCTCTCTACTATTATTTTGACATTTCACATTCTTAAAGTAAAGTGGTGATCCTAACTGACCTAAGACAGAGAATTTTTACTAGGATTACATGTCAGGAATTGTGGAAAAACTGAGTTTAAATGTATTCAGCTAAGATGTATGTAAACTTCCGACTTCAACTGTACAAAAGTTATTTTGTCTTCCATATTGTTGATGAACATGTAAGATGGCAACAAAAAAATGAAGCATTCCTAATCTTGTACCATGGCCATCCCTTTAACGTGTTCTTATTCCTAATCTTGTACCATGGCCATCCCTTTAACGTGTTCTTATTCCTAATCTTGTACCATGGCCATCCCTTTAACGTGTTCTTATTCCTAATCTTGTACCATGGCCATCCCTTTAACGTGTTCTTATTCCTAATCTTGTACCATGGCCATCCCTTTAACGTGTTCTTATTCCTAATCTTGTACCATGGCCATCCCTTTAACGCGTTCTTATTCCTAATCTTGTACCATGGCCATCCCTTTAACGCGTTCTTATTCCTAATCTTGTACCATGGCCATCCCTTTAACGCGTTCTTATTCCTAATCTTGTACCATGGCCATCCCTTTAACGTGTTCTTAAACGGCTCTTAATTAGATGGTAAAGTAATCCTACAGATAAACAGATTGCTCTGAATGCGCTTGCAAAAATCCCGCATTTCCCTGTGCCTGGCTTGCATTCTTCAACCCTACAGATCTGAAGTGGCAGTGCCAGTTGTATGATGACACGTCTATATTGAGATATAGGTGAGTGAAATAATTCCCTGTGTATTCCAATTTAAAGGGGTGAGGATAGAAGACTCAGGCGGCAAAGGGAAGTCCACAGACAATTGTATAGGATTTATATTGTAATTTGGATATAATGCATGGTCTGGATAATTATTGTGAGATAATAATTAAAAAAAATGAAAATAACACCTTGCTTCTTTTGTAAAACTATCCATGGAAGGCTCTCACCATTAATGTTAATCAATTCCTGTAACTGTAGAATTCTGATATCAGGAAAGTGTTATCTCATTATGGAGTTGAATTGCTTCAATTATACATTGCGTAGCAATACTGGCACATTTGTGTCTGGGCTGAAGTACGGTACATCTACCTGGGCACTTTTTTCAGTAGTGTTCAACTGGGAGGCAGCTGCGTGGGAAGATAGTTGAAGATGGTATGGCTCATAAAGATATCGGAGGTCATCTTCTCTCCATTATCTATGTTTCTATGGATAAGACAGCACTACGAACGTGCAGAACTGCAGCTACGGGAACGTGCTGACTACAGTGGGTGGAACATGTTGTACATGTCGTTTTAAACTTCATGTGTAAAATCAGAGGTGGAAAAAGTACTCAATTGTCATAATTGAGTAAAAGTAAAGATACTGTACCTTAATAAAAAATGACTCAAGTAAAAGTACAAGTCACCCAGTAAAATACTGCTTGAGTAAAAGTCTAAAAGTATATGGTTTTAAATGTACTTAAGTACAGTGGTGGATATTATATTAAAGCAAACCAGACAGCATGATTGACTTTTTTTTATTTACGGACAGATGGGGACACTCCAAAACGCAGACATAATTTACAAATGCAGTATGTGTTTAGTGAGTCCGCCAGATCAGAGGAAGTAGGGGTTACAACTTGTGATATATTGATAGGTGCTTGAATTGGACCATATTGCTGTCCTTGTCTAAGTAACATTTTAATTCCCAGAACTGTAGTAGCCTATCACGTTTACTCTTTTATGATGTATTCAGAACCTCTGTGAATGGAAAGCTGAGTAAATAATGCCCTCTTGTGGTGTAAATGAGTCATGACACCACCACTGTAAATTTGCAGCTTAACCTTAGAACATGTGTTGTTAGATCCCAGACCCTTTTACGGTCAATGGTTTGATCTTCTTGTGGGCTGTGAGAAGAGGAGGTTCCTCGTATTGTATAACAAAAACTACATCTCCACGTGCAGTGTCAAGAAGAGCCATGTTTAAAGCATATGTCCTCCAGTCTTTGTGGATCAATCAAGAGAAAAAAAGATCATAGCACCTGAAAAATAATGTACCTGGTGTTGACTAGGGTTCTGATTCTTGTCCTTGTGCATGAGCCAATGGTCAATTAGCTGTGTAACTCTGTGAAAAGACCCTGTCATTAAGGTGCTTTGTTATGCCTTTCCCAAAATACATCATGAATATTCTCTGACAAGATACACACAGACAGAGGGAAAGAGGAATGAGAGGAGCACACAGCCATTGCAGAAGAAAGGACTGTAGCAACCAAGGGCACAACTTTCACTGGGGACATACATTTGAGGACATGTCCCCCCCCTCCCTCCCACACATTCTGAAATTGCATTTCTGTCCACCCCAGTTTTATAATTGGATTGTGATACAAAACGGGGTAACGGTGCACATTAGGACCAGGCAGACGCCTCCGAGCGGTCGGGTAGGCTGTTTGAAGTGTTTATCCGACTGGATACAAATAATTAAAAAAGATAATAAAATGTCCCTCCCCTGGTAGCAGCTATAGCTTTTGACTGTATTGAACAGCCTCACAAAGAGTTTGCATGGCATGCTGGGAAGTATTCCTCAGGTCCTGCCACTGCATGAATGCCAAGGCCTGTCTATGTAAAGCCTAGTTGTTTCGCTACACAACACCTCCCAGTGGGCACACACTGGTTGAATCAACGTTGTTGCCACGTCATTTCAATGAAATTATGTTGAATAGACATTGAATTGACGTCTGCGCCCAGTGGGCTACGCTTCAGGAGCTCTGTAAATGGACTAAAAGCACTTCAACGCTATAATGAGTAGACTGAGCCGGCCTGACTTTACTGCAGCAATGAGTATAATGACTTGTTTGGTTTCAAAGCAGTCCTCCCAAGTGCAGATATAGAGTAGGCCTAATCAGCACCACTTAAAAGCAGGTTCCCACCCATGATTTCCTTAGGCTATAAAACTCGTGGTGGAGTTTCCCTCTGTGGATTTTGCAGTACTCCCGGCAGGAATCCCACTCAATTGCCTACACACACACGGTGCTAAGCATCTAGTTACTGTGCAGAGGAGCCTCCTCACTCAAACTCATCTGCATCTGCAACACCTGGCCACACGGTAGTCTCTCGGCAAGCCAACAACTAAAATAAAGCAAATCTACCATTTATTGAAGACTTTATTGAAATAGTGTGTCTTAGAGCATCAATCAATCTTCTGTCTCAAGATGCACTGTCCCGTTGAACACTAACATACAGTTGAAGTGGGAAGTTTACATACACTTAGGTTGGAGTCATTAAAACTCGTTTTTCAACCACTCCACAAATTTCTTGTTAACAAACTATAGTTTTGGAAATCAAGACTATTGTTCTGACATTTCACGTTCTTAAAATAAAGTGGTGATCCTAACTGACCTAAAACAGGGAACTTCTACTAGGATGAAATGTCAGGAATTGTGGAAAAACTGAGGTGTATTTGGCTAAGGTGTATGTAAACTTCCAACTTCAGCTGTCACTTACCTCAAAACAAAATCATTACAGAACATTGCAGAGCCATCCATTTTGTTTTCGATTTTCTGCCATACTCCTATGTTTCTTTGTTGGGTTAAGGTGTCAGTTTCCATATTTCTATCCATTTGTATCCAGGAGAAGATTGACAGTTTTCCAACACTTGAACTAGTGGTGGGAACAGTGGAGAAGGGGTGTGTAACCACAGTATGCTTACTTTGTGTAATGCATAAACCAGTAAACCATCATAAAACAATCAAATATAAATCTACATGTGATATTGCAGGAAAATACATTTTAGATTAAAAAAAATCCCATTAGTCATGTCCTGAACATTAAAAAAAGCATATTCATTCCCTCAAGTGTTTTGCTTGATGGAATACCATGAATTTGATTTCAAAAACATTTCTAAAATGATGACATGTCATTGTGGCCAGAGCTTAGCAATTAGCTATTAGCTTTTCAACACATTTAGCTAAAGGTGGGTGAGAGAGGAGTGTGTCGTTAGGATCTTTTTTGTTTTTGTTTTTCGGCGGTGGGAGTATAAAGAGAGATGTGTTGAGTGTAGCTGGAGGCACTGTGTTGATGAGGGCAACAGCTACATCCGTTACTTCACCCTGAACGCTTCCATCATGGATGCAGACTTTTTGTGCTGAATTATCATCGCCAAGAACCATTCAAAAGGCTTAGAGACAGACAGAAATATAGCCTACTGCTGCTGTGGGTTATGAGTTTACAGCACTTGAATCTTAGATCCACTTGATTTATTGGTCAGTGGGAGCGTATACAATTGTTTTCATTGGGCCTATTACACATTGTAAAAACTAAATAAAATCACGCATCTAAATCAAATGATTTTTATAGTTTAAATGATCCTGTTGTCCAAGTGTTTGCCAACAATGCCACCATAAATGGTCTAGCCTGTGTCCCATGCCAATTATAAACCGTATCATAACAATGGGAACATTTCTCTCCCTTAAGATTTCCCATTCAACTTTAATGTGTCCCCGCATCTGACACCCTTGAAGAGGACGCACCGAGGAAACCCATCAGTCTGCCTCTAACTCATAAGGATACTAAGCTCACCTAAAGTCATTCAGGGTCTACTCCCACCAGAATGGACAATGAATGGTCGAATGAATAAATCAAGGCGAGGGAAATAAACTACACAGTTAACTTCTGGATTATAATTCAGACCACACGGTATTTAAACAATGATGTAGTACACAGCCACATCATTCCACTGGTGAAGCATCATCCTTCATGTCTACATCCTTCGTGTAGCCTACCTGGTTGCACCTTTACAGCAGCGGTGTTTTGGTATAACCACTGAGGATGATCAACCAAGCCAGTAAAAGAGCCATATCGCAACCGACGTGGTGATAATTGCATTGTTTTCTCTGTAACCCGTTCATTCACGTGCCACCGTGGTATACAATAAAGACCTGACAACAAAAAAAGACAACTGTCACACAGTGGCAGAATGTATTCAACTACACACGTACGGTTGTTTTTATCCAGAAACCGGAGAGCAACATCTGTCCTAGCAAATATTGCGTGTAACAAACTGTTATATCACCTGCAGCATGGTCAAGCAAGTTCATGTTTGACACTTGACTAACCATCTAGAGATTTAGAACCACAGAGTCACTGCAACTCAGCACAAAGATAACAGGAGCGCTGCCTTCGCTATTCCAGCACCATTTTAACTTAAACACCATCAAATCAATACGGCTGTACATGCTTTGTTTAATACACTGAAAACAAACTTGAAGATACCCAAAACAATTTAGACCAATCCAGTGGCATTTTTAGCATGTGAATCCTGGTGGGGCAAAGCCACTACACAGCTCAACGCAACACAACACTAACCAATTCATTCATTGCACTATAATGGTGACAAATGGTGCCCACAATACGAGAGCTTTCTTTTCAGCACCAGGGAGGGACTCCTTACCACCGCTACACCTGGCTATCAGCGGAGCCTTGTTTGGCAGTGAAACGGTTAAATCAGCCTCATTTGCTGCCTTGTAAAAAAAAACATAGCTGATATGGCTGACTTGCTTAAACAAATGTGGTTTCTACTGACAATTGAGATGTAGAAACTATGGCATAAAGGAAAGATGAGCGGATAAGAGGCAATCCATAATTTCGATTAAGACATTAATGAGCGAGCTAAGATGGACGGAGTCAATATAACTATTTGTTCAGCACTTTTGAAATGTACGGCAACAGAATTCAGAACATGGGCCGTTTTTACAGTATTCCCCATTTATACCAAGTCAGAACCGTAGGATAAATAAAAGGGGCATATAAGCAGATAATGAAATCTCTTACAATATTCGATGATCACAATTCTCTAAAACAGGCAAAGTTATGAGGGAGGAAAGGGACCAAATGATTAGGGTGAAACACATGGGCTACTAACAGCTTACTACACAACATACACTTGGTATTACTTTCTTGGCTACAGTATGCATATCTCCATGGCATATTACTTCATTTGTGCAGTAGCATACAAGACATTTTTGGACTCACCTTGTTGTGCTGTGGTCACTTGAACAGGAAGGTGGCGTGGCGGTCCTTCTTGTGGGCTCTAGAAAGAGGCCCAAAATCCTGACTTTGAATTCCGAGTTGGATGACCGTTCAAAATTATTTTGGGTATTTTCCCAGTCGGAGCTAGTTTTATCCGAGTCTGACATTTCCCAATTCCGAGTTTCCAGTTGTTAGTAACGTGGCAGAAGTCCTGCTGGATTGACATGCCAATGTATTGAAAATTTTCTGGCCCATGGCGTTATCCCCATTTTTGTGTTATCCATTTGGTAGTTACGATCTTGTCTCATCGCTGCAAACCCCCTACGGACGTGGCGAAGGTCGAGAGCCAAGCCACACTGCTTCTTGACACACTGCTCGCTTTACCCGGAAGACAGCTGCACCACTGTGTCGGAGGAAACACTGTGGAACTGACAACCGAAGTCAGCTTGTAGGCGCCCGGCCCGCCACAAGGAGTCTCTAGAGCACGATGAGACAAGGACATTCCGGTTGGCCAAACCCTCCTCTAACCCGGACGATGCTGGGCCAATTGTGCGAAGCCTCATGGGTTTCCCGGTCACAGCCGGCTGTGACACAGCCTGGGATCGAACCTGGGGCTGCAGTGGCACCTTAGCACTAATTGTTGCATTTGCGATTTCAAACTTGTTGTGTAATGTTTATGTCCAATGGCTGATACAGCCAGCAATCTACTGGCTGCACCCTGATACGTTTTATATATAATTTCTCTTTACATGACAAGGATTGAAAACAATTTGCCAGTAGATTGCTGACTTTCTGCATAATGATGACTGCTAGCTTGCTAGCTATGATTTTGAAAGTATGATGTTGACATGATCAGTCCAATCAAAGCTATGGTAGATATAACACGATTTTACATAATTGTATCTGTGGCCAATGACCTTGAGTATTCTTCGATGGGCACTTCTAATGGAAGTCTATGGCAGCAACCAAGGGTCTTGCTGTGACGTGGTGTCCCCATGAGTGACAGAACACTGAGCAAATCACGGCGCATCTAGAGAACATTATCAACCCCTACGCTCTGTATTTACCGCTAGCACTGAGCTAGGCTGAAACACCTGCATTTTGGAGCTGCCTTACTCAAGAAAGCAAAAAAAAAGAGGGGGTTGTTTTACATATGTGAAACATATTAATGATACGTTTTTTACTTTATTGTTTATATGTAAATAGATGGGGCTCTGCCCTGAATGACAGGTCCAATCAATTTAGCTAAATATCATGTGGCTGTCCATGGCACTGATTTCTTTCTGTGTGTGTGCGCGCAAGTAAAAACACCCTACTTATAGACTAGATGAATACCAATGCCATCCTCCTCTTTCATGTTGGTAAAACGGTCTATGGCTCTGTCATACAGTAAGTACACTTTTAGTTTTTTTTGTCATAGGCTACCTAGCTAAAATGCTTGCTAGCCTAACTTTCTCGAATGGGCAACAATGAACCTGCTAAATTAGCTAACTAGTTAACTAGGCTACATGTAGGCTACATATTGTAAAGTAAAATCCAAACTGGCTTCCCTTGTTGGGCGTTTTGCTGCACCAGGACAAACCACAGTTGAGCTCAGCTCAACGCTGATTGGCTAATTATTTTATCAAGGGAGGCCAAATGCTTGCTGGCATCAATCAATCAGATGCTATGGCGGCAACATACTCTTTTGGTCCAGACAGCATCAGATACAGTGCCTTCGGAAAGTATTCAGACCCCATGACTTTTTCCACATTTTGTTACGTTCCAGCCTTATTATAAATTTGATCAAATAAAAAAAAAATCCTCAGCAATCTACACACAATACCCCATGACAACATAAAAATTAGTTTTTAGAAATGTTTGCAAATGTATTAATACAAAAAACAGAAATACCTTATTTACAGAAGTATTCAGACCCTTTGCTTTGAGACTCGAAATTGAGCTCAGGTACATCCTGTTTCCATTGATCATCCTTGTGTCACATCCTGATCTGTTTCACCTGTTTTTGTGCTTGTCTCCACCCCCCACCAGGTGTCTACCATCTCCCCTCATTATTACCTGTGTTCTCTGTTTGTTTGTTGCCAGTTTGTTTTCTTCGTCAAGCCTACCAGCGTTTTCCCCTTTGCTTTTATCTGCTTCTAGTTCTTGTTTTCTGCCTGCCCTGACCCTAAGACTGCCTGTCGTCCTGTACCTTGTCCCACCACACTGGGTTATTGACATGTGCCTGCCCTGACACTGAGACTGCCTGCTGTTCTGTACCTTTTGGACTCTGATCTGGATTTACTGACCTCTTCCTGCCCTTGACCTGTCGTTTTGCTTGCCCCTGTTCTACAAATAAACTGATGTTACATCAACACTGTCTGCATCTGGGTCTTACCTAAAACATGATACCGTGAGATGTTTCTACAACTTGAATGGAGTCTACCTGTGGTAAATTCAATTGATTGGACATGATTTTGAAAGGAACACACCTGTCTATATAAAGACCCAAAGTTGACAGTGCATGTCAGAGCAATAACCAAGCCATGAGGTTGAAGGAATTGTCCTTAGAGCTCAGAGAAAGGATTGTGTCAAGGCACAGATCTGGCAAAGGGTACCAAAAAAATTCTGCAGCATTGAAGGTCCCCAACAACACAGTGGACTCCATCATTCTTAAATGGAAGAAGAACCATCAAGACTCTTCCTAGAGCTGGCCGCCCAGCCAAACTGAGCAATCAGGGAAAAGGGCCTTGATCAGGGAGGTGACCAAGAACTCGATGGTCACTCTGACAGAGCTCTAGATTTCCTCTGTGGAGATGGGAGAACCTTCCAGAAGGACAACCATCTCTGCAGCACTCCACCAATCAGGCCTTTATGGTAGAGTGGCTAGATGTAAGCCACTCCTCAATAAAAGGCACATGACAGGCCTTTTGGAGTTAGCCATGAGAAACAAGATTCTCTGGTCTGATGAAACCAAGATTGAACTCTTTGGCCTGAATTCCAAGCGTCACGTCTGGAGGAAACCTGGCACCATCCCTACGGTGAAGCATGGTGGTGGCAGCATCATGCTGTGAGGATGTTTTTCAGCGGCAGGGAATGGGAGACTAGTCAGGATTGAGGCAAAGATGAACAGAGCAAAGTACAGCGAGATCCTTGATGAAAACCTGCTCCAGAGTGCTCAGGACCTCAAACTGGGGCGAAGGTTCACCTTCCAACAGGATAATGACCCACACAGCCAAGATAATGCAGGAGTGGCTTCGGGACAAGTCTCTGAATGTCCTTGAGTGGCCCAGCCAGAGCCTGGGCTTGAACCAGATCAAACATCTCTCCATCCAACCTGACAGAGCTTGAGAGGATCTGCTGAGAAGAATGTAGCGTCATACACAAGACTCAATGCTGTGATGCCTACCAAAGGAGCTACAACAAAGTACTGTGTAAAAGGTCTGAATACTTATGGAAATGTGATATTTCACTTTTTTATTTGTAATAAATTAGCAAAAATGTTCAAAAAAATACTTTTGCTTTGTCATTATTGGTTATTGTGTGAAGATTGATGAGGGTAAACACGATTTAATCAATTGTAGAACTGTAAGGTAACAAAATGTGGAAAAAGTCAAGGGGTCTGAATATTTTCCGTAGGCTTCACATACTGAAACAGAGTGGCGCTGTTTCGCTCGTTTGGATGCTTTCTCCTGTGAGAATCAAGACACTTGCGAATTGATGGAAAATTATTGAAAAGAGAGAGAGACGAAAGAGAATGTTTCAATTGTTTTATTTGTCAAATATTTTGCTACGCCTGGCTTTCCTTGGCATCCATGAATACACGTTACTGCACCATTATGTCCTTATGTCGAAGTACCTTTTATTTTTCTTGACAATAGCGGCAGTAGACTAAAGACATAAACGCGCTCATTGGGCTTGAGGTCTCTACACAAATTTCGTATGGATTCGCTTTGGATTGGTCGACGTAACCTCCTCGCGTCTGCCTGAGCGTGCACAATTCGATATTCCCGTAGTTTTAGATTTGCGTAGAGCCCGTAGCGGGTTGTCCCTAGTTACCACAGCCACAAAGTCATACACCCCGCCCATTTCTAAAATGTATTTTCTTAAAATGTGTTTTTAATCCTAACCCCGTTGATAACCGTATGCCTAACCATGGCCTTAAATTAAGACAAAAAATACATGTTTTATTTTCATGAGCCTTTACAATATAGGCACTTTGACTCTGTAGCTGGGCTATCTAGTGGAGATCGTGAAAGAGGTTCACCCACTCAATAGTTTAAGTAATTTGCGTTGTTTTGGTCGTAGTCTGACAAAGAGAACTAGCAGACAGAGAAAGAAGGAATCAAAAGAGAATTTCACATTTAGTGGAGCGGTAGCATGGCTGTTTTCAACAAAAAAATACATTTGGAATAGTCTTTCACGTCGTCGTCAACCAGCAAGGACTATCGACAATTGCTTCTGTGTTTATGGGGGCGAAGTTCTCAAAGAAACGTCGGTGCGTTTCTTTCGGCCTGAAATCGGGAATTTTGTTCATTTGTGTCCGATTTGAATGTTGGTCGGTCTGACACTGGGAGCCGCCATGGCTGGTGCTGTCGGATCCTTTAGTGTCAATATAAGAATATGAAGATTAGCTATTGGACCTGATATTGTTTTATTTTGAGAATCATTCAACGTAAGCAGACTTGTCGTTCATGCCATTGTATGTAGCCTATTCCTCTTTACCGCGTTGTTTTTTTAATGGACTGGCAACTTTGAGAGGCCCAATTTTATGAGACACCTGGCTCAGGCCGTTATTTTCTAGAATGCCTTTATAACGTTAGCCTAGGTAAGTGAAAGGAACATACAAAATAAAAGGGATGACAGATTATTGCTGAATGTGGCTGGACGACAGCTCGAGAACAGACACAGCTGACCGGTTCGAAATTAGTTCGCTAGCTAGCTGGCTGGCTAGCTCGTGTTAGAACGATATAAGAAGAAGCAGACCTCTATCGTGGAATTGGCTACCAATTTTTTTTAAACATTTTTTAAAATAAAAAACAACGCATTCTACATTCTTTGTATGACAGTCGAAGACTAATAGAACTGGAAAAAGTACGATTCGACTGAAGACGAAGCAGGGATAACTTGGATTGGAATATGTCGGGTCGGCCCAGAACCACCTCCTTCGCAGAGAGCTGCAAAGCGGTGCCGCAGCCTTCAGCATTTGGCAGTATGAAAGTCAGCAGTAAGTATGACCATAGAGCTAACGTTTTCTCTGTGCTTTTTTTTGGTCATAATAGGCCTAGCCTAATTCACAGTCAATACTGAAATGCCATATGGGTCCATACATAGAATAACCCCATATTTCCAGACAGTAACGTTACACTCCCATTCACTGTCCAATGCGTTTGCTTAGTTAACCGTTGTTACCTAGACCCAACTAGTGCGCTTCGAGCCACCGTCTGGTATTTTACTATGATGTTATTAGCATATGTCTGGGATTATTGAGAAACGTGATCATACAAAATGTAAATGGATGGTAAGATACCATTGGAGCTTTCCAAATGATCACTGATGATATTATTATCGACCATAAAATAGCCTAAATGCAAAAGTATCTTTGCTTGTAGTGCTTCATGTGTAAGCTAGTCAAAATGTATCTGGCAGGAGTGATCACTGCATTTGAGCCATCCCTCTAGTCTAGACTCTAGAGATTGACCCCTTAATTTTTGGGAGTACTGAAACAATGGATTGGTGAAAGAGCTGATAGGACATGCCTAGAGGTACACTGTCATGTCCGCTCCTCTCATTCCCCACCCTGCAGCTCTGAGGCAGGCAGTCAGACAGACCAGGGGTAGTGTTGATCGAGCACTCTCGGGTATCAAGCAGGGATATGTTAAACATGGCTGGTCAGATGAAGCCTCGGGGCTGCAGAATTAATTAATCCAGACCAGTGGATTTAGAGGTGAATGTCCACTGGATTGGAGAGCCTACAGTATGTACTGCAGGTCGGTTTTGCTATTCTGTTGGGTCAGGTGGGACCCACAGTATCTGACCATTGGTCTTTGACAAAGAGTTTGTGAAAGTGGAATAAAAACCTAAAACGTTGCTTAACTTTTCCATAGGATTCCATGTCATTATACTCAAATCTAATGCCAACATACGATTGCTTGGTTCATCAAAAGAATAACTCACATAGGAGCATCAGCCTTTCACTAAATTCATTCATATTCATCTACATTCTCTCTGTACTGGATGCTTTGGCTTCATGGGTCTAATTCTAGTAAAGCTTCAACATCTGGCAAATGAGGCTAGTTCTGACTACTACTACTATTGGAGCTTCACACACAGCCAGCCAGGTCACACAGCTCATTAGCACTTTGTTCAGCTCAATAATTGACAAGTTTCTCAGTGGATGGAGTGCTGCTGGCCTCTGCTCTGCCGTGCAGCATCAGCAAACCCCAGGCAATGGGGGTAGCACCGGGACTTTCTGATTGGTTCGCAGCATCTTGTGTCTGCCTACGTCTCTGAAGGTATCTATGGTTGGTCATATGACTCCACACAGTCAGTCCTCCTGACCTACTAGTGCTTTTTAAAATGTCTGTCTACTGAGAAGCCTGGTCAACCCTTGGAGAGCAAATAACATTATAAATAGACCAAAACCAAGTTCCCATCTTTGGAGAGTCGTCCTGTTTATGTACATAAGATGACAGTGGGCTATGCTCTTTTCTCACACATCAGTGTAGACTTACATGTAGGGTTGCACATTTTGGGGCATATTCAGAAGTGGAAACTTTCCATGGGAATTAACGAAAATATATGGGAATTAATGGAAATATATGCAAATTAATATGAATACCATTTAAATGTAGATACTTTTTGCATTGGCTATAGAAACATAAACATAAACCTTTCACCTTATCATAAGTAGACATAATTGCAAATTATGAAATCCTTCCAATTTAAATAAAAAAGCAATTTAGTTATGAATTGAACTGTAATTAAATGAGTTGACTCGTCACATGGGATGATTTCACTGAACAACAAAATAAACGGAATATTGAATGATCCCCAAATCAAATTTATTTATATAGCCCTTCGTACATCAGCTGATATCTCAATGTGCTATACAGAAACCCAGCCTAAAATCCCAAACAGAAAGCAATGCAGGTGTAGAAGCACGGTGGCTAGGAAAAACTCCCTAGAAAGGCCAAAACCTAGGAAGAAACCTAGAGAGGAACCAGGCTATGCAGGGTGGCCAGTCCTCTTCTGGCTGTGCCGGGTGGAGATTATAACAGAACATGGCCAAGATGTTCAAATGTTCATAAATGACCAGCATGGTCAAATAATAATAATAATAATAATCACAGGCAGAACAGTTGAAACTGGAGCAGCAGCATGGTCAGGTGGACTTGGGACAGCAAGGAGTCATCATGCCAGGTAGTCCTGAGGCATGGTCCTAGGGCTCAGGTCCTCCGAGATAGAGAAAGAAAGAGAGAATTAGAGAGAGCATACTTAAATTCACACAGGACACTGGAATAAGACAGGAGAAGTACTCCAGATATGACAAACTGACCCTAGCCCCCGACACATGATCTATTACAGCATAAATACTGGAGGCTGAGACAGGAGGGGTCAGGAGACACTGTGGCCCCATCCAATGATACCCCCGGACCGTGCCAAACAGGAAGGATATAACCCCACCCACTTTGCCAAAGCACAGCCCCCATACCACTAGAGGGATATCTTCAACCACCAACCTACCATCCTGGATCAAGTCCGAGTATAGCCCACAAAGATCTCCGCCACGGCACAACCCAAGGGGGCGCCAACCTAGACAGGAAGATCACATCAGTGACTCAACTCACTCAAATGACGCACCCCTCCTAGTGACGGCAAGAAAGAGCACCAGTAAGCCAGTGACTCAGCCACTGTAATAGGGTTAGAGGCAGAGAATCCCAGTGGAAAGAGAGGAACCGGCCAGTCAGAGACAGCAAGGGTGGTTCGTTGCTCCAGAGCCTTTCCGTTCACCTTCACACTCCTGGGCCAGACTACACTCAATCATATGACCCACTGAAGAGATGGGTCTTCAGCAAAGACTTAAAGGTTGAGAACGAGTTTGTGTCTCTCACATGGGTAGGCAGACCATTCCATAAAAATGGAGCTCTATAGGAGAAAGCCCTGCCTCCAGCTGTTTGCTTAGAAATTCTAGGGACAATTAGGCCTGCTTCTTGTGGCCTTAGCGTACGTGTAGGTATGTACGGCAGGACCAACTCAGAGAGATAGGTAGGAGCAAGCCCATGTAATGCTTTGTAGGTTAGCAGTAAAACCTTGAAATCAGCCCTTGCCTTGACAGGAAGCCAGTGTAGGGAGGCTAGCACTGGAGTAATATGATAAAATTTTGGGGTTCTAGTCAGGATTCTAGCTGCCGTATTTAGCACTAACTGAAGAATATTCAGTGCTTTATCCGGGTAGCCGGAAAGTAGAGCATTGCAGTAGTCTAACCTAGAAGTAACAAAAGCATGGATACATTTTTCTGCATAATTTTTTGACAGAAAGTTTCTGATTTTTGCGATGTTACGTAGATGGAAAAAAGCTGTCCTTGAAATGGTGTTGATATGTTCTTCAAAAGAGAGATCAGGGTCCAGAGTAACGGCGAGGTCCTTCAGTTTTATTTGAGACGACTGTACAACCATTAAGATTAATTGTCAGATTCAATAGAAGATCTCTTTGTTTCTCGGGACCTAGAACAAGCATCTCTGTTTTGTCCGGGTTTAAAAGTAGAAGGTTTGCAGCCATCCACTTCCTTATGTCTGAAACACAGGCTTCTAGCGAGGGCAATTTTGGGGCTTCACCATGTTTCATTGAAATGTACAGCTGTGTGTCATCCGCATAGCAGTGAAAGTTAACATTATGTTTTCGATTGACATCCCCAAGAGGTAAAATATATAGTGAAAACAATAGTGGTCCTAAAACGGAACCTTGAGGAACACCGAAATTTACAGTTGATTTGTCAGAGGACAAACCATTCACAGAGACAAACTGATATCTTTCCGACAGATAAGATCTAAACTAGGCCAGAATTTGTCCGTGTAGACCAATTTGGGTTTCCAATCTCTCCAAAAGAATGTGGTGATCGATGGTATCAAAAGCAGCACTAAGGTCTAGGAGCACGAGGACAGATGCAAAGCCTCTGATGCCATTAAAAGGTAATTTACCACCTTCACAAGTGCAGTCTCAGTGCTATGATGGGGTCTAAAACCAGACTGAAGCATTTCGTATACATTGTTTGTCTTCAGGAAGGCAGTGAGTTGCTGCGCAACAGCCTTTTCTAAAATGTTTGAGAGGAGTGGAAGATTTGATATAGGCCGATAGTTTTTTATATTTTCTGGGTCAAGGTTTGGCTTTTTCAAGAGAGGCTTTATTACTGCGACTTTTAGTGAGTTTGGTACACATCCGGTGGATAGAGAGCCGTTTATTATGTTCAACATAGTAGGGCCAAGCACAGGAGGCAGCTCTTTCAGTAGTTTAGTTGGAATAGGGTCCAGTATGCAGCTTGAAGGTTTAGAGGCCATGATTATTTTCATCATCGTATCAAGAGATATAGTACTAAAACACTGTCTCTCGGTCCAGAGTATGACTGTGACAGTGAGTAGGTCCAGAGACATGTTGGACAAAACCCACTGAGTCGATGATGGCTCCGAAAGCCTTTTGGAGTGGGTCTGTGGACTTTTCCATGTGAATATTAAAGTCACCAAAAATTAGGATATTATCTGCTATGACTACAACGTCCGATAGGAATTCAGGGAACTCAGTGAGGAACGTTGTATATGGCCCAGGAGGCCTGTAAACTGTAGCTATAAAAAGTGATTGAGTAGGCTGCATAGATTTCATGACTACAAGGTCAAAAGACGAAAACGTCTTTTTTTTTTTTTTTTTTTTTTTTTAAATTTACATTTGTTTTGGTAAATGTTTGCAACAACTCCGCCTTTGATCCATCGTATCCCCAATGATCCATCGCATCTCCCAAAAATGTTTTCAACATACATCTGTAAAATTATTGTCTAGAAACTAAAGCTTTGGTTGTCTTCCTCTCAGGCTTCCATGTCTTCTCCCTGGACCTCAATGTCCACCTCATCTTCACTGTCACTTTCCAACCTTGTTGAGGATGGCTCGTTGTCAGGCTCAAAAAGCCTCAAATTTGCCCGGATGGCCACCAATTTTTCGACCCCTGTATTGGTCAGCCTATTGTGTGCTTTGGTGTGTGTGTGTGTGTGTGTGTGTTCCGGAAGTGATGACACCATAGGCCTTGTTGATTTCTGCATCAGACAGGATGCTCTTGCCAGCATACTTGGGCAGTATGGATTTCTTCTCTTCCATCTGCCAGCAGAGTCTGAACATCAGACAGGGTGGCACTGTCTCCCTCAGTCCGTGCAATGGCTACTGCTATAGGTTTCAGGCTGTTTACCACTCGCCCAAAATAGATCATCCTGGAGGATCCTCTTGATGGGGTTGTCCATATCGGCAGACTGTGATATGGCCATTTCTTGGAGAGACTCCTTCCCCTCCAGGAACGGGTGTTGCTGGGCAGCTTCAATGTGGTGCTCTTATTCTTCTCACTTTGCTTGGTGAGGTAGATTGCTGCTATAACTTGATTACCCTTCACATACCTAACCATTTCCTTGTCTCTCTTGTATAGTGTATCCATTGTTTTCAGTGCCATGATGTCCTTGAGGAGCAGGTTCAATGCATGAGCAGCACAGCTAATGGTGGTGATGTGGGTGAACCAGTTGCATACACAGCTCGAGCAAGACATTCATCAGCATTTCTCTGACTACGTTCCTCTATTGAATCAAAAAATCTTCTGATTCCAGGAGGACCATGAGCTGTTGCTATCGATAAGGTGCCTGATTCATAATTTTCACCTCGAATATAAGTTGAGGGACTTTTGTCAGAGGTTGCTTGTTGTGAGCGCTGAGGGAACTATGCACTTGGCCAGATGATTCTGCATCTTTGTTGCATTCTTTGCATATGATTTGGCACAGTATTTGCAAATGTACACAGCTTTTCCTTCTACATTAGCAGCAGTGAAATGTCTCCACACATCAGATAGTGCCTGTGGCATTTTCCTGTAAAGATGAGAAAGAAATTAGTAAAAATAAATAAATACAATTCCATGTTCAGAAATAGTTAAGCAGTTAGATTAAACAAGTCCTTTGTAAGATACATGTTTTAAAATGAAACATGCATGGAAACAGGTGAATTAACACTCCACAGTTAGCAGGTTTAAGCACGCTAATACCCACATGGTAGCAGAAATTAGCAGAAACTAGCAGAAATTGTTTAGTTAGAAATAATTTCAACACATTTTGCTGTAGGCTAGTATTTACTAGTTAACAAAAAATCATGTATGTCATATAAAATACACTGCTCAAAAAATAAAGGGAACACTAAAATAACACATCCTAGATCTGAATGAAATATTCTTATTAAATACTATTTTCTTTACATAGTTGAATGTGCTGACAATAAAATCACACAAATTATCAATGGAAATCAAATTTATCAACCCATGGAGGTCTGGATTTGGAGTCACACGAAAAATTAAAGTGGAAAACCACACTACAGACTGATCCAACTTTGATGTAATGTCCTTAAAACAAGTCAAAATGAGGCTCAGTAGTGTGTGTGGCCTCCACGTGCCTGTATGACCTCGCTACAACGCCTGGGCATGCTCCTGTTGAGGTAGCGGATGGTCTCCTTAGGGATTTCCTCCCAGACCTGGACTAAAGCATCCGCCAACTCCTGGACAGTCTGTGGTGCAGCGTGGCGTTGGTGGATGGAGTGAGACATGATGTCCCAGATGTGCTCAATTGGATTCAGGTCTGGGGAACGGGTGGGCCAGTCCATAGCATCAATGCCTTCCTCTTGCAGGAACTGCTGACACACTCCAGCCACATGAGGTCTAGCATTGTCTTGCATTAGGAGGAACCCAGGGCCAACCGCACCAGCATATGGTCTCACAAGGGGTCTGAGGATCTCATCTCGGTACCTAACGGCAGTCAGGCTACCTCTGGCGAGCACATGGAGGGCTGTGCGGCCCCCCAAAGAAATGCCATCCCACACCATGACTGACCCACCGCCAAACCGGTCATGCTGGAGGATGTTGCAAGCAGCAGAACGTTCTCCACGGCGTCTCCAGACTGTCAAGTCTGTCACATGTGCTCAGTGTGAACCTGCTTTCATCTGTGAAGAGCACAGGGCGCCAGTGGCGAATTTGCCAATCTTGGTGTTCTCTGGCAAATGCCAAACATCCTGCACGGTGTTGGGCTGTAAGCACAACCCCCACCTGTGGACGTCAGGCCCTCATACCACCCTCATGGAGTCTGTTTCTGACCGTTTGAGCAGACACATGCACATTTGTGGCCTGCTGGAGGTCATTTTGCAGGGCTCTGGCAGTGCTCCTCCTTGCACAAAGGCGGAGGTAGCGGTCCTGCTGCTGGGTTGTTGCCTCCTACGGTCTCCTCCACGTCTCCTGATGTACTGGCCTATCTCCTGGTAGCGCCTCCATGCTCTGGACACTACGCTGACCGACACAGCAAACCTTCTTGCCACAGCTCGCATTGATGTGCCATCCTGGATGAGCTGCACTACCTGAGCCACTTGTGTGGGTTGTAGACTCCGTCTCATGCTACCACTAGAGTGAAAGCACCGCCAGCATTCAAAAGTGACCAAAACATCAGCCAGGAAGCATAGGAACTGAGAAGTGGTCTGTGGTTATCACCTGCAGAACCACTCCTTTATTGGGGGTGTCTTGTTAATTGCCTATAATTTCCACCTGTTGTTTATTCCATTTGCACAACCGCATGTGAAATGTATTGTCAATCAGTGTTGCTTCCTAAGTGGACAGTTTAATTTCACAGAAGTGTGATTGACTTGGAGTTACATTGTGTTGTTTAAGTGTTCCCTTTATTTTTTTGAGCAGTGCATATTCACCCCACCCAGTATTGTAATCAAAACTTACCAGAAAGCATGTAGTCCTTGGCTTAGACAGTGCAGTAGTGTGGGCTCAATAGCATCTCATTAGTGTGCAAGATCTTGAGAAACAGCTGTACATGTGATGGAAGAATTCTATTGAATTGGGGATAGTTTAACCAAAATATGCCACAAGACCTTGTGTATCCCACAAAAAAGGTTCACTGTTATAAGCTAACTTTTTTGATGAATTTTAAGCAAAATTTCCCAAATTCCTGGGCTTAACCCCCAATGGAAGATTTTCGTTGAAGTTCCGACCTTTTGCATCCCCCTACTTACAGGGCGTGACAAACCTTTTAGCTACTTGTCTTAGGAATATTTTTTACTTGTCCAAAATCTCAAGTCGCTTGTCCACTTTACAAAATAAAATGCATTAGATTTTTTTACCATAGAGAATCAGACAAAAATGTAGGCAACACTCTGCCTATTGGCTTTTTTTTCTCTTTCTTTTTAAGGCTCTCCTAGAGGATGGTTGGCCATCCTTGGTAGCCTATAAAATATTGCAACATTGCAATTACAACCAAATACTTGTCTTTTTAAAATAATTCCCTCCAGGGCTCGAAATTAAGGACGTCCAATGAGGCTGATGCAGCAGGTCAGACCGTTTAGCTTAAAATGTTGATACATATTTATTACTTCATATTATAAGTTCAACAATGCGCACATAGCTGTAGGCTATGCGTGAATGCTCCAAAATGCAATAAGGGGGAAAACACTGTCTCAAAAGCGCACTGCACGTACAATTTGTTTAATGTGACAGAGATGAAAATATCCTTTAGAAATTAAGTAAGAGGGGAGTTTTAAAGATGCATCAACTAGTATGGGTTACAAATATGACTAGAATTCTGTTATTGGCTGCTGGACAATAAAATAAAGTTGATTTTGAAAACCAATGGAACATGAGAAAAATGCTTGTTTCAATGGCATATTAATCAAGTATTTAGATGATGTTAATTATCTTTCATTATGTGTCAAATATGACTGGCTTTTAACCTATATTTATGAAATTAAAAGGCTCATATCAGCATCGCTTTGGACATGAGACTCTAGCCTACACTTTGAAATGTAGCCATTTTTAATATGAAAAAGGATTTGAATATTATTCTGATCGGAGTAATTGTTTGACATTGTGATTGTGTGATTTTATAGTTATTTAAATATATATATATGTTTCACTTATCCATTCATAGAACTTAAATTCTATGTTCTTGTCCCAGTCAGGAGGACAATTGTTAATGTTGAGCTAGGCCTTGGTGTTTGCTTGCTTGCTGATGTACAAATTAAAGAACCTGGACAAAGATGTTGGGTAATAGCTCCCCATATTATACACCTTTTTAGCCCCCATTTGTATTCGGAGAAGGCTTTGCCCCATAGTGGTGTATTACATAGTCTATTGTGTACTAGCCACCGCAGAAATGGAAACATGGACCAAGGAGGAAATGGCAATAGGGATCTGGAGAAGAAAGCATCACATGTAATGTCCAGCTGGGGATAAGATGTGAAGGCTGAGCATGTGAGACTGGACGAATGACTGGGTGGTATGCGGGTGGGTGAGGTGGCAGCATTGATCAAAAGACTGTTAATTAGACGTGTTCTCCATCAATTACAAGGGACACGTTCAGTAGGCACCAAACGATTGAAAACGGAGTAAACCTTAATTTTGGCAGCAGGTAGCCTAGCGCTTAAGAGTGTTGGGCCAGTATCCGAAAGGTCGCTGGTTGTAAATCAGCCCTTGAGCAAGGCAGTTAACCCCCCAACAACAACTGCTCCCCAGGCTCCAATGATGAGGACGTCGATTTTAAGGAAGCCCCCCTCACCTATTTGATTCAGAGGAGTTGGATTAAATGCAGAAGACACATTTTTCTTGAATGCTTTCAGTTGTTCAACTGACTAGGTATCCCCTTTCCCTGAAGCGGGAGGAACTTCCTGGATCTGTCCAATTAGAAATGCAAATGTTAATTTGTTTGCTATGGTGTGTCCTACTGAACAATTAACATGGTAATGAAGGTCCGATGACATGCCTTGGGCTGCGTTTACTCAGGCAGAACATTTCTGATATTTTTTTCTCTAATTAGTCAACTCTGAAAAATATCTCATTTGAAAAGACCTGATGTGATTGGTCAAAGGACCGATTTAGTGTGAAAAAATGAAGATCAGAATTGGACTGCCTGTGTAAACGCAGCCTTGGTGATGCAGTTAAAGCAGCTGATAAAGAACCCTAATTGACTTAGGAGTCTACTAAACGTTAGTTTAAAGTCCTCATCTTCTTGGATCATATGAGAAGACCAATGTCCACCACATTTTCAAAAATAGCCTTTTTATGGTTTGTTCATGTCAGCGTATATTATTTACACCCGTAGCTCCGACTCACTCCCCTCTGAATGGATTACATTCGCTGTTTGTTCTCAGCAGGCTTACTACGGCCCGACGTCACGAACATGTCAAGGGCCTTGTGACCAGTTCAGTGGGTTTGTGCGTCTCCTCTGGTGTCCTGTTTCCTTCCTGTTGCTGAGCTACTGCTGCTCCGGCGTCAGAGCTTCTCCCCGTGGCCTTTGGAATTAACCCAGCTGTGAAGGAACTGCAAATAAATCAGGGTCCTTATTGGCAGTTGTGCACCGGCATACATATATTTGACTCGTGCACATGATAGTCTTGACATCGGCTAGTGTAGCCATAAGCAAAGTATATCTGAGTATACACATTACACAATGTCAAAGAAAAGGTTTTGGGAATTTTGGGGGGAGCAGTTACTGCATTACATTCTACAGGTGTTAAGCTCTTGGTCTCAGTGTGGGATATGTCTGTGTTTATTTCAAGGGATTGGCCTCACCGACAGGGCAGTATTTTGGGCTGAGTGTGTATGTAGCAACAGTGAAGCATCCTCCGCTTATAACACTACACTTAGTGGCACGGGTGCTCTTTCTCTCCCTGTTGTGTTAAACTGCACCTTATCAGAGGGAATCACATGCTGACTCACCATGGCAGTGGCACTATGGCAACCTACAAACCAAGCACTGTTGGGATACATCCTCACATCCTTGGTGTGGTTTGTGTTGGAGAAGGAATGCCAATGTGCCAACACATTCTCATAAAAAAATAAGATGAAATTCATAATTTCTGAATTTCTGACAGTTGATAGTTTATGAGTATTGCTCATCAACATTCTGAATGAGGGCAAGAAAAAAGGCAGGTTCCACCCATCTCTCACAGCTAAATTGAGAAAAGTTTAGGGAATTGAATGCAAATAGCAATACTCTTAAAAAAATAAAATAAAAAAGTGGCTCTGTATAAAGGTTGTTCACAGCCTAGCTCCGTGTGTGTGTCACGGTGGGTGGAAATGTACCTGTGCTGTCACAGGCTCTGCTCTGACTCATCACATAGCAAAGTGCTGAGCAGGTATCAGCCTCCTTGTCAGTCTGCTCACCTGGCTCTCCAAGGAACAGCCCTTGATCCAGAGGCCAAAATCAAACATGCTGGAGGGCAGCGTTGAATACTCACACACCCACAGTAGTGTCACTAACTTGTTTCAGTTCTTTTCACACACACACACACACACACACACATCAGCTTTTGGCAGTATTGGGCTAAGACACAAAACCACAAGCCTTTCCTTTACAGGATTGCTCAAGCAAATCAAACCCTCATTGCATTCATCCCCTCGCTACATTGAAGTGAAACATCATTCCCTGTGGATAAGCTGTTGTGTGCGATGGCCTTCACCTTCTCCCCAGTGCACTGTCGTGCTGCAGTGTGTGCAGAACGTAGCCCCTTGTAATATAACGGCTAACCCTATAGTGCCCAGGCCCTGCAGGCCTGCGCTCCAATCATAATCGCATTCCTCTGTCTGTGCACGCATCGTTTGTCTGTCTGCTGAACGTGGCTGCTGGGAACGTGGCCCCAGTTCTGAAGAACTGGTATTAGCAGCAACATGACGCAGCTGCAAACCTAAAACAGCTTGTGGCTCGCTTGCTTAGCTACTCTGAGGAGTTTCCAAAGCAGCTGGCCAAGAACAAAAAAAGTATTTAGCTTTTATCCCCTGCCATTATAAAGATTCTTAAAATGCAATCTATACTGCAGTCAATGACAGTAATCTGTGTATGCAGGGTTGGGTATGTTACTTTCTTAATGTAATCTGCTAGTTGCCAGTTGTCCAAATTTGTCCAATGTAATCTGATCACTGTTACTTTTGGATTACTTTCCTTTAGACATTTGAAGAAAACAAAAATGATCAAACACATTTGGTGTGTCATCATAGTGGTCTCTGACTTGGGCCTTGTTTCAATGCTGAATTTGATGTCATTGAGAAAACAAAGATGCCATAATGCATCCTTTCTGAATTTAGTCCAATAAGTAATCATCTAGTTTTTCAAAAGTGTCTAATCTGATTACAATATTTTAGCTGGTAACGGAACTGGTTAGTTGTTTCATAGTCGGATTACGTGTAATCATTTACTCCGCCACCCTGTGTTTGTGTTAGGCGGAAGACCGTTTTGATTGCAACGCTTGTTTTCGAGAACTGAGGGACAACATGGCAGCTGTGTCTTTGAAACCAGATCTCTATCATTTCCAATTTAAGAGCATCATGTGTCGTCTGTGTCCGCTTGTTTGCGCCGCCTGCAAGTCTGTGTGAATGGTTCTCTACTTGCATCCCTCCCTGCGTACATTTGATAATGTGCGTCTGGGAAGTGTATTGACTCAGTGTTGATAATGGTATCCAGTGTGATGGTATGATGATAGTGTGAGTCAGCGTATAGAAGGAAATGAAAGGCTTTGATCTAGCTGTTGATGTGGGCTGATCCTCTGGCCCCTGTAGGGAAGGGAAATGGCTCATCACCAGCCAGGCTCTGGAATGTGTGAGGAAAATGTAGGCATCTGTGCTCAGGACTCGGTACTACCAGGAACACATTACATGAGAACTGCAATCCAAGAGGTTTCGCATTACGTTTCCATTCCACTCTGGAAAAATGTCAAATTCAAAGTTGTAAGATGCCAGGCTTTCACGTGTAGTTTATAGCAGAATGTTGCGCATTCCATGGAAAGTGTATCAGTGACACAACAATATCAAAATTAGTATTTTCGTAGTATTAAACCCAGTGATAACATTAATCTGAAGTTAACATAGTATGTCAAGAAAATCCTGTGACACTGAGACAGTCCTGTAACTGTCTGACTGTCAATCAGGCAGTATCTTTGTCTGTTCAGCAAGAGGTACTTTTTCTCTCTGGACTTGAGACAGTCTAAACTAAGCCTTTCCAATCTAAGCCTTAAGGGTGTCCCACAACAAGGGGTGTAAACCTGTTGAAAGAGCAATAATAATAAACCCTTGGATCAGAAATGGTACAGAGCTCTGTCATGAAGTTGGCCTGGGGGTAGGTTTATGACAGTCATAAATACCTCTTTCCCTCCCCCTTTTCCTCTCTCTACCCTACTGATGTTACATTTGCAAAACCCTTGGTTAATAGAGAGATTCATAGAGATTCTGGGAACATCAGAAGGTGGGGGGAAATGAACTATATTCTGGTAATCCGACCAATTGAACATATGCGGTGGTACTTAAAACTTCTTGCGACTCTCAAACCCGGATCCGGGAGCGTAATCATCGCCTCAAACGAATTAGCATAACGCAGCGGACATAAATATCCCTAGAAAATCTTCCTATTCATGAAAATCACAAGTGAATTATATTGAGACACAGCTTAGCCTTTTGTTAATCACACTGTCATCTCAGATTTTCAAAATATGCTTTACAGCCAACACTAGACAATAATTTGTGTAAGTTTATCATAGCCTAGCATAGCATTATGCCCTGCTAGCAGCAGGCAGCATTTTCACGAAAATAAGAAAAGCAATCAAATTAAATAATTTACCTTTGAAGAACTTCGGATGTTTTCACTCAGGAGACTCCCAGTTAGATAGCAAATGTTCCTTTTTTCCAAAAATATTATTTTTGTAGGCGAAATAGCTCCGTTTGTTCTTCACGTTTGGCTGAGAAATCGACCGGAAAATGCGGTCACTACAACGCCAAACTTTTTTCCAAATTAGCTCCATAATATCGACAGAAACATGGCAAACGTTGTTTAGAATCAATCCTCAAGGTGTTCTTCACATATCTATTTGATAATATATCCACCGGGACAATTGGTTTCTCATAAGAAGCGATTGGAAAAATGGCTACTTCTGTACTTTACGCAAGATTTTCTGCGGGAGCCATCATGTGACCACTTGCTCAATGTGGTCCCTTACGGCTATTCTTCAACATAAATGCGTAAAAAGTCGTCACAATGCTGTAGACACCTTGGGGAATACGTAGAAAGCGTAAGCTCATTCGTAGCCTATTCACAGCCATATAAGGAGTCATTGGCATGCAGCGCTTTCAAAAAATGGGGGACTTTCTGATTGGATTTTTATCTGGGTTTCGCCTGTAACATCAGTTCTGTTGCACTCACAGACAATATCTTTGCAGTTTTGGAAACGTCAGTGTTTTCTATCCAAAGCTGTCAATTATATGCATAGTCGAGCAACTTGTCGTGACAAAATATCCCGTTTAAAACGGGAACGTTTTTCATCCAAAAATGAAATACTGCCCCCAGAGTTTCAAGAGGTTAATGAATATTATGTCAGTTCGGTTGTCATCTGAGACATTCTCATCAATGATAAGATGACATAAACTCTACAGTGGAAAGTCTACACATCAGAGTTATTGGATTCACATGGAATTGTTGTTCAATTTAAATGTTTGAATATTAAATTATTCGTGATGGGATAAAATGTGATTTTAGCTTCTAAAATGTGAGATTTGGGTTTTCATAAGGTAGGGCTCTGCCTAATCAGTGGCCCCTGTGAAGGGACATGGGCTATAAAACTTCAAACACGCCCTCCTCTCCCTTCCTATATAAAGCCTTGACGACAATATAACCTCTTCCGAGGATGTGAGGACGACGGTCCGATGTCAGAATGGTTCAGATAATAACTACAGAACGAAGCCAACATCAGCATGAGCTTTGGTTGCGAATGGTATGAACTTTGAACTCTTATTCACTACAGAAGTGATACCTCCTAGCCGTTGAGTTAGCAACAGCAGCTGCAAACCAGGTTAGGAAGGAACAGACAGTTTCCCGTCTACCACATAACGACGTTACTACAATGTATCCAATTTACCAGCAGAGACATTCTACAAAGGACTCGGTTGGGCAACACGGCGTTCCATCTACCACCAACCTACTGAAGTGCAGCTCAGAGTACATATTTATTGCATTTTCCTTTTCCAAATGGGCGGTAATTTAGAATGCATAAGATTCTGTATTTACTATAGCACAGCTTCGCCCTTTGTTCCTTGGTCTTCCCACTCTTTTACTCCAACCCAGCCCTTTTCTTTTGTGTAACAAGCTGTCATATCTGTTCCGCCCGCTAGGGACGTTTTCCTTTATGACGTAATTTGTAATCAAGTTATGATTTAATTATGTGTATGTGTAATTCTGTGTGATTAGTTAGGTATTTAGTAAATAAATAATTAAACCCAATTTTGTTTTGCTGATTCAACTTGTTAGCCAGGGTTCGTGCAGATAACCAAGAATGTACAACTTTCAGATGAGTCTGAATTAAGATGACGATTAATATTGACCTCTATTGATGTAAAATATTACTAGGTCTTTAAGAGTTTATTTGGAAGATAACAGCTATATAAATATTATTTTGTGGTGCCCTGACTCTCTAGTTAATTACATTTACATGATTAGCTCAATCAGGTAATATTAAATACGGAGAAATTATTTTATATAATAGCATGTCATATCACTTAATCCGGCATAGCCAAAGACACGACAGCTCTATCTGGTCAATTGTTTCCATGCTTTCTGTGGGGCTGACCCTCCATAACCCACATCCTAGCCCTGACTTTATTTCACCTTTATTTAACTAGGTAGGCTAGTTGAGAACAAGTTCTCATTTGCAACTGCGACCTGGCCAAGATAAAGCATAGCAATTCGACACATACAACAACACAGAGTTACACATGGAATAAACAAAACATACAGTCAATAATACAGTAGAACAAAAGAAAACAAGAAGTCTATATACAGTGAGTGCAAATGAGGTAAGATAAGGGAGTTAAGGCAATAAATAGGCCATGGTGGCGAAGTAATTACAATATAGCAATTAAACACTAGAATGGTAGATGTGCAGAAGATGAATGTGCAAGTATAGCTACTGGGGTGCAAAGGAGCAAGATAAATAAATTATGTACGGGGAGGTAGATAGATGGGCTGTTTACAGATGGGCTATGTGCAGTGATATGTGAGCCGCTCTGACAGCTGGTGCTTAAAGCTAGTGAGGGAGATATGAGTCTCCAGCTTCAGAGATTTTTGCAGTTCGTTCCAGTCATTGGCAGCAGAGAACTGGAAGTAAAGACGACCAAAGGAGGAATTGGCTTTGGGGTGACCAGTGAGATGTAGCATGTGCTCCGGTAGGTATGAGTGGGTGCTGCTATGGTGACCAGTGAGCTGAGGTAAGGCGGGGCTTTACCTAGCATAGACTTGTAGATAACCTGTAGCCAGTGGGTTTGGCGACGAGTATGAAGCAAGGGCCAACCAACGAGAGCGGACAGTTCGCAATGGTGGGCAGTGTATGGGGCTTTGGTGACAAAACGAATGGCACTGTGATAGACTGCATCCAGTTTGTTGAGTAGAGTGTTGGAGGCTATTTTATAGATGACATCACCGAAGTCGAGGATCGGTAGGATGGTCAGTTTTACGAGGGTATGTTTGGCAGCATGAGTGAAGGATGCTTTGTTGCAATATAGGAAGCCAATTCTAGATTTAATTTTGGATTGGAGATGCTTAATGTGAGTCTGGAAGGAGAGTTTACAGTCTAACCAGACACCTAGGTATTTGTAGTTGTCCACATATTCTAAGTAAGAACCATCCAGAGTAGTGATGCTGGATGGGCGAGCAGGTGCGGGCAGTGATCGGTTGAATAGCATGCATTTAGTTTTACTTGCGTTTTAAGAGCAGTTGGGGGCCCTGGAAGGAGAGTTGTATGGCATTGAAGCTCGTCTGGAGGTTAGTTAACAGAGGGGCCAGATCTATTCAGAATTGTGTTGTCTGCGTAGAGTTGTACCAGAGAATTCCCAGCAGCAAGAGCGACATCATTGATGTATAAAAAGAAGAGAGTCGGCCCGAGAATTGAACCCTGTGGCACCCCCATAGAAACTGCCAGAGGTCCGGACAACAGGCCCTCCGATTTGACACACTGAACTCTATCAGAGAAGTAGTTGGTAAAACAGGCGAGGCAATCATTTGAGAAACCAAGGCTGTCGAGTCTACCAATAAGAATGTGGTGATTGACAGAGTTGAATGCCTTGGCCAGGTCAATGAATACGGTTGCACAGTAATGTCTCAATGGCGGTTATGGACCTTGAGCACGACTGAGGTGCACCCATGACCAGCTCTGAAACCAGGTTGCATAGCGGAGAAGGTATGGTGGGATTCGAAATGGTCTGTAATCTGTTTGTTAATTTGGCTTTCGAAGACCTTAGAAAGACAGGGTAGGATAGATATAGGTCTAGAGTGTCACCCCCTTTCAAGAGGGGGATGACTGCGGCAGCTTTCCAATCTTTGGGAATCTCAGACGATACGAAAGAGAGGTTGAACAGGCTAGTAATAGGGGTTGCAACAATTTTGGCAGATCATTTTAGAAAGAGAGGGTCCAGATTGTCTAGCCCGGCTGATTTGTTGGGGTCCAGATTTTGAAGCTCTTTCAGAACATCAGCTATCTGGATTTGGTTAAGGGAGAAATGGTGGGGGCTTTGGCGGGTTGCTGTGGAGGGTGCTGGGCAGTTGACCGGTGTAGGGGCAGCCAGGTGGAAAGCATGGCCAGCCGTAGAGAAATGCTTATTGAAATTCTCAATTATAGTGGATTTATCGGTGGTGACAGTGTTTCCTAGCCTCAGAGCAATGGGCAGCTGGGAGGAGGTGCTCTTATTCTCCATGGACTTTACAGTGTCCCAGAACTTTTTTGCGTTAGTGTTGCAGGAAGCAAATTTCTGTTTGAAAAAGCCAGCCTTAGCTTTCCTAACTGCCTGTGTATATTTGTTCCTAACTTCCCTGAAAAGTTGCATATCACGGGGGCTATTCGATGCTAATGCAAAACACCACAGGATGTTTTTATGATGGTCAAGGGCAGACAGGTCTGGAGTAAAACCAAGGACGATATCTATTCTTAGTTAATTTTTTTTTGAATGGGGCATGCTTATTTAAGATGGTGAGGAAGGCACTTTTAAAGAATAGCCAGGCACCATCTACTGACGGGATGAGGTCAATATCATTCCAGGATACCCCGGCCAGGTCAGTTAGAAAGGCCTGCTCGCAGAAGTGTTTTAGGGAGCGTTTAACAGTGATGAGGGGTGGTCGTTTGGTCGCAGACCCCCTACGGATGCAGGCAATGAGGCAGTGATCGCTGAGATCTTGATTGTAAACAGCAGAGGTGTATTTGGAGGGCGAGTTAGTTAGGATGACATCTTTGAGGGTGCCCGTGTTTACGGATTTGGAGTTGTACCTGGTAGGTTCATTGATAATTTGTGTGAGATTGAGGACATCAAGCTTGGATTGTAGGATGGCCGGGGTGTTAACCATGTCCCAATTTAGGTCACCTAGTAGCACGAGCTCAGAAGATAGATGGGGTCAATCAATTCACATATGGTATCGAGGGCACAGCTGGGGACAGAGGGAGGTATATAGCAAGCGGCAGCAGTGAGAGACTTGTTTCTGGAAAGGTGAATTTCTAGAAGTAGAAGCTCGAATTGTTTGGGTACAGACTGGGATAGTAGGACAGAACTCTGCATGCAATCTTTGCAGTAGATTGCAACTCTGCCCCCTTTGGCAGTTCTATCTTGGTGAAAAATTTTATAGTTAGCGATGGAGATGTCATGATTTTTGGTGGCTTTCCTTAGCTAGGATTCAGACACGACTAAGACATCAGTGTGCAGAGTGTGCTAAAGCAGTGAGTAAAACAAACTTAGGGAGTAGGCTTCTAATGTTAACATGCATGAAACCAAGGCTTTTATGGTTACGGAAGTCAACAAATGAGAGCACCTAGGGAGTGAAGCTAGGCACTGCAGGACCTGGATTAACCTCTACATCACCAGAGGAACAAGACAAAGAGACAAAGAGACAAAGTAGGATAAGGGTACGGCTGTCTAGCACGTTCGGAACAGAGAGTAAAAGGAGCAGGTTTCTGGGCATGATAGCATAGATTCAAGGCATAGTGTACAGACAAAGGTAAGGTAGGATGTGAGTAGATTGGAGGTAGACCTAGGCATTGAGTAATGATGAGAGAGATATAGTCTTTAGAGACGTTTAAACCAGGTGATGTCATCGCACATGTCGGAGGTGGAACATCATGGTTGGTTAAGGCATATTGAGCAGGCCTCCTGGGTGGCGCAGTGGTTAAGGGCGCTGTACTGCAGCGCCAGCTGTGCCATCAGAGACTCTGGGTTCGCGCCCAGGCTCGTAACCGGGCCGCGACCGGGAGGTCCATGGGGCGACGCACAATTGGCCTAGCGTCGTCCGGGTTTGGGAGGGCTTGGTCGGTAGGGATGTCCTTGTCTCTTCGCGCACCAGCAACGGGTGCAGTGTTGCCAGGTGCACAGTGTTTCCTCCGACACATTGGTGAGGCTGGCTTCCGGGTTGGATGCGCTCTGTGTTAAGAAGCAGTGCGGCTAGGTTGGGTTGTGTATCGGAGGACGCATGACTTTCAACCTTCGTCTCTCCCGAGCCCGTACGGGAGTTGTAGCAATGAGACAAGATAGTAGCTACTACAACAATTGGACACCATGAAATTGGGGAGAAAAAGGGGTAAAAAAAAAAAAAAGAGCAGGGCTAGAGGCTCTACAGTGAAATAAGACAGTAATCACTAACCAGGACAGTAATGGACGAGGCATATTGATATTAGAGAGAGGCATGCGTAGCCAAGTCCAGTGAGTGGTTGGGCTGACTGGGAACACGGCGATTCAGACAGTTAGCAGGCCGGGGCTAAACAAGCTAGCAGTTAGCACACCGGGGCTGGCAAGCTAGCAGTTAGCAGACCGGGTTAGCAAGCAAGCAGACTGGGTTAGCAAGCAAGAAGTTAGCAGGGGCTAGCAGTTAGCATACCGGGGCAGGCAAGCTAGCAGTTAGCAGGTCGGGGCTAGCAAGTTAGGCTAAGTCTGTTTTTGCCTCTTCGTGCGGTGACGTCGATAGACCCGTCGTGGAGTTAGTAGGGTTCCAAATAGCTCTAGGTAGGTAGCAGGCCTAGCAGGTTAGCAGAATGGGCCTTCAGCGGGTGTCAGCGGGCCTGTAGGAATCCTCGGGCAGATTGTTGTAGAGGATCGGCGGGGTTCCGTGCCCCGGCGGGGTCCGGATATTGTAGCCCAGGAGTGGGCTTCGGTGGTAGCACAGGAGCCCTGGCCGGGCTAGCTTCAGGCTAATTGGTGCTTGCTCCGGGATGGAAACGCTAACCAGGAGTGGTCTCCCGGGATTGCAGTTAGCTAGTTGCGACGATCCAGATGAAAATGTTCAGAGTTTGCGGTAGGAATCCGGGGATATGGAGAGAAATGGGGCTGTTATGCTCTGGTTTGAGTCACGTCGGTCGAACTGGCGAGAGCTTTCCGAGCTAAAGGTTAGCTGATGACCGCTAGCAATGGTTTGATAGCTGGTAGGTAGTTAGCTGGCTAGCTTCAGTTGAGGGATTCCAGATCCGAAGTAAATAGAAATACGTCAGAAAAAAGCAGATCCACGCCACATTGGGTGAGGCGGGTTGCAGGAGAGTATTTAGAAGTTTAGGTTGAAAATATTTGTAAAAATATGTGCGAAGAAAAAGATGTAAAAAGATGTATACAACAGGACAAAAGACTGCTACGCCATCTTGGAAGAGAGACTTAAATCCTTCCTCATACTGGGGGTAATTCCCTAGAAGGAAATGGGAAGCCGTCAGTGTTAGGGGACGTCCCCCCTCCTGCTATGCTAAGGCCAGTTAGTCAGTCCCCTGTAGGAATGAAGGGAGGGTTGGGCTGTCAGTAGACCATTGAACTAATGCATCCGGTCATGTGATCTGTAGGCTAGCCTAAGCTGTGTTCGAATACTCATACTAACTGTACTATTTGATGTGAATTGAGTATATTGTATGCTTATATAGTATGCTTGGTATAGATATAGTTAGTATACCAAAAGTGACATACTGCACAGTAGTCAAGTGATTGCATGGTGGTGACGACTGACTGGCTAAAGTGGATGGATAGACTGTCAGGGGCAGGTCCATAGAATATAATTACTCGATGGGATAAAGACCCATCGGACCAGGGCAATTTGACTCTACACTCAGGCCCACCCATCGTAGAACATGAATAGGAATGTCTGTTCAAGTAATTGTATTTCTATGGTAGGAATCCAATTGGCTAGTCTATCAGACCCAATTTCTTCATGCAGTGCTAAGCTGGGAGAGAGCAGCCAATGGATAGATGGACTAGAGGATTATTGCACTGCTGCCAAGGGCGTGATGCAGCGGTCAGGGTAGGGATTTTCATTAAGGGCCTTTTGCGCTAATGTGCTTTGCTCTGTCTCTCCTTTCAGACCCAGGGATGAGTACGGGGAGGTGTTCAAGGATTTATCACAGGGAGAGGTATTGAGGCCTACTCCCTGGTGTCGGGTTTCTCTTTTGACATTTTGAGGATAAACAATGGTCACTCACGGTAGACACTGTCAAACGCATTAGGATAATGAAAAGGCTTGTCCAATCTGTAATCTCTGATTGTCACGATTTTTAACGTCAGTGATCTCCATTTATAATCGACATTGTCCTTATTACAATTCCATCCCCTGCAGTAGTGACATGGTGTCAGGCTTCCGGTTGGGTGCTTGTTCTCTCTGTGTTCAGAGGAGGAGGGGATGCCTAATTTGGCAGAACTCTCTTCCCTGTCCCTCCCTTCTCCATCAGGCTTTGGCAGCTCTGATATTTTGCTCCACTTTCCTGCTACTCAGCAGAGAATGGGAGGAAGTGTGTGACCTGGAGTGGTCTGACCCCCAAGATCAAATTCCCATATTCTACCACATTACGAGCTCAGTGGGTTCCTATAGAGATGCAGCATGTTCAGACAGGATTGGCACATTGATAATGTATATTTAACATTTTGTTTGACTAGTATTTCCTCTATGCCTTGACTTCTGACCCAGACGGTAGCAACGCTGGAGAGAGTGCAGAGTTCAGTGCTGGATCCCCCGACGTAGCTGTGTTGGACCTGTTGTGAAATTCTGCTGCTGCACTGTCTCATCCCTCGTCAGGCCTCTGCAATAGCCAAGGCAGTAGTATCAGAGGTCAGGTGACCTTGTCACTGTTAGAGGGGCATTAGGGCACTCTGTGTGTGCGCACCATAGAGATATGTAAATGCTGGTTGTAAAACAGATTGCAGGGTGCTAAGAGGTCAGTGCTACACCAACACTCCTACAAGGTATAATCACTAGTATATAGGCCTAGAGCTATGTCTTTAAAGTATGGAGTGGCCATTTTTAAAGTGAATGGAAAAAATAATTCCCCTCTATTTAACAAACCACCAAGCCAACTCGCCTACGTTCCTTACATGATCTGAGATGATAAATTATCTCTAGTAAATTGGTAAGACTGGCTGTCAGACCAAGGTCATGTTCATTAGGACTCGCAACTGGAATGCTTTAAAACATTTAGCCAAGGAAAGCAATTAGGCTTTTTTTCTTATTGAACACGTCCAGATAGTCCCACCTTGTTCCAGAGTGTTTTCTGTTTATTCCGTTTGGTGTCTAATGGATACCCAGGCCTAATATTTTCCAAACAAGTAATGGATTTTAAACTTTTCCGCGTGTCATCCTTGCAAACAGTGGCGTAGAAAGGCTCAATAATAATAATGGATCTTCTCCATTCCTCATGTTGCTAATTCCTATGCAGGGGGGACTCTGTGAAGTCACTCATGGACAGAGCTCCAGCTGTTTATGTGAGATCTGTTTTTTCCTTCATTATGTTTGAAGATCAAACTCCTTCAGCATATCGTTCATTTTACGGAGTACTTCGCCACTGGTGTCTTTCATTCTCTTCATGCCAATTAGAATGTTGCATGACTACTGATGGGGCATGCTGGTGGAGTTTGCTAGCAGTTTTAGGCTGTATAATGTTGTTTTGGCTTGTCAATTTCCAAAAACAGCATTGTGGTAGACTCCATCATGATGCATTTCTTAGTTCGTTGAAGAGTAGTTTGTACTTTTGTACTTTTTTGACAGGTTCGTGCACTGCTATTGATAAAGCTTATAGTCAATCAATCAAATGTATTTATAAAGCCCTTTTTACATCAGCCAACGTCACAAAGTGCTATTCAGAAACGCAGCCTAAACCCTAAACGGCAAGCAATGCAGATGTAGAAGCACGGTGACTAGGAAAAACCTAGAAAGGCAGGAACCTAGGAAGAAACCTAGAGGGGAACCAAGCTCTGATGGGTGGCCAGTCCTCTTCTGGCTGTGCCGGGTTGAGATTGTAACAGTACATGGCCAAGATGTTTCAACCTTTCATAGATGACCAGCAAGGTCTAATAATAATCATAATCATCATCAGTGGTTATAGAGGGTGCAACAGGTCAGCGACTCAGGAGTAAATGTCAGTTGGCTTTTCATAGCCGAGCATTCAGAGGTTGAGACAGCAGGTGCGGTAGAAAGAGCTTGTCGAAAACAGCACGTCCGGGACCTGGTAGCAAGTCCGGTGAACAGTTCAGGGTTCCATAGCTACAGGCAGAATACTGGAGCAGCAGCATGGTGGACTGGTGACAACAAGGAGTTATCAGGCCAGGTAGTCTTGAGGCATGGTCCCAGGGCTCAGGTTCTCTGGGAGGGAGAGCGAGAGAATTAGAGGTAGCGTACTTAAATTCACACAGGATACCGGATAAGACAGGAGAAATACTCCAGACATAAGACTGACCCTAGCCTCCCGACACACAAACTATTGCAGCATAAGTACTGGAGGCTGAGACAGGAGGGGTCGGGAGACACTGTGGCCCCTTCCGACGATACCCCTGGACAGGGCCAACCAGGCAGTATATAACCCCACCCACTTTGCACAGCCCCCATACCACTAGAGGGATATCTTTCAAACCATCAAGTTACTACCCTGAGACGAGGCTGAGTATAGCCCATGAAGATCTCCCCCCCCCCACCCTGGCACGAACCTGGGAAGGGGGGGCGCTAAACCCGGACATGGAGATCACGTTAATGACTCAACCCACTCAAGTGATGCACCCCTCCTAGGGACGGGATGGAAGAGCACCAGTAGCCAGAATCCTGGTGGAGAGAGGGGAGTCGGCCAGGCAGAGACAGCAAGGGTCGTTGCTCCAGTTCCTTTCAGTTCACCTTCACACCCCTGGGCCAGACTACACTCAATCATAGGACCTACTGAAGAGATGAGTTTTCAATAAAGACTCTCACATGGATAGGCAGACCATTTCATAAAAATGGAGCTCTATAGGAGAAAGCCCTGCCTCCAGCTGTTTGCTTAGAAATTCGAAGGACAATAAGGAGGCCTGCGTCTTGTGACCGTAGCGTAAGTGTAGGTATGTACGGCAGCACCAAATCGTAGAGATGGGTAGGAGCAAGTCCATGTAATGCTTTGTAGGTCTGCAGTAAAACCTTGAAATCAGCCCCAGCCTTTTAAAATTTTTAATTTAACCTTTATTTAACTAGGCAAGTCTGTTTTAAGAACATTCTAATTTGCAATGACGGCCTACCAAAAGACAGAAGGCCTCCTTCGGGAACAGGGGCCTGGGATTTAAAAATAAATATAAATATAATATAAATATAGGACAAAACACACATCACAACAGGAGAGACTACATAAAGAGACAGGAAGTCAGTGTAGAAAGGCTAGCACTGGAGTAATATGATACAATTATTTAGTCCTAGTCAAGATTCTAGCAGCCGTGTTTAGCACTAATTGAAGTTTATTTCGTGCATTATCCGGGTATCCGGAAAGTAGAGCATTGCAGTAGTCTAATCTAGAAGGGACAAAAGCAACTTTTCTGCATCATTTTTGGACAGAAAGTTTCAGATTTTTGCAATGTTACGAAGATGGGGGGGGGGGGGGAAAGCTGTCCTTGAAATAGTCTTGATATGTTCGTCAAAAGAGAGATACGGGTCCAGAGTAACGCTGAGGTCCTTCAGTTTTATTTGAGACGACTGTACAACCATCAAGATTAATTGTTAGATCCAACAGAAGATCTTTGTTTCTTGGGACCTAGAAATAGCATCTCTGTTTTGTCCAAGTTTAAAAGTTTAAAAAGATCCGCCATCCACTTCCTTATGGCTGAAACACAGGCTTCCAGGAAGGGCAATTTTGGGGCTTCACCATGTTTCATTGAAATGTACAGCTGTGTATCATCCGCATAGCAGCAAAGTTGTTGTGTTGAATTGGAGCTGTTATGTGGGGAAACATTTGCTGCCTGCAGCGTTGCTTCAAAATAGGAACCATACTACAAAAGTGCTTAGCCGTTTGCAGTGCACCCTCCCCTATCTGAGACTAAAACTACATCCTCATTTCACCACAACCTTTACGCCTACACCCTTTATCCTTCCTTCTACTGTACTCTCAGGCTGTCGTCATTACAGTGTCTGCCAGCGTCTTAACATGGGTAGCCCTGCTCCTAGGAAATTACTCATTGCTAAAAAGTGGGTTAGTACAGCTTCCTATTTCTGGCTTACAGGCTTCATTCTGAGCCTACATTTAGAGATGCAGTGATGAGAGAGGATGAGAAATGTTACAGGAGCTTCTTGGTGTAAAGATTGTGTGTGGCTGAAAGAGTTGTCCTATACTGTATCTCTTGTGTGACATTGATTATTCTCTTTTCTTTCTCTCCCTCTCTCTCAGGAGACAAAGATGGCAGTAAGGTGACCACGGTGGTAGCGACCCCAGGCCAGGGCCCCGACCGGCCGCAGGAGGTCAGCTATACAGACACTAAGGTCATCGGCAACGGCTCGTTCGGCGTGGTCTACCAGGCTAAACTGTGTGACTCCGGGGAGCTAATAGCCATCAAGAAGGTTCTGCAGGACAAGAGGTTCAAGGTGAGGACCATTTCACTGCAGAGATGACTACATTTGAGAGTTTATTTTTAGAACTTCTTGTTGCACTGTGCGTTTTTGAGTAACGAAAGTTTAGTATGACGTCACTGAAACTAGAGACTCACATTTTAATAAGCAATTCTTAAGGAATAGTGTTGATTTTCTTCCCCCAAAAAGTGTTTTCTACACTACAGTTTAAGTCGGAAGTTTACATACACCGTAGCAAAATAGATTTAAACTCAGTTTTTCACAATTCCTGACATTTCATCCTAGTAAAAATTCCCTGTCTTAGGTCAGTTAGGATCACCACTTTATTTTAAGAATGTGAAATGTCAGAATAATAGTAGTGATTGATTTATTTCAGTTTTTATTTCCTTCATCACATTCCCAGTGGGTCAGAACTTTACATACACTCAATTAGTATTTGGTATCATTGCCTTTAAATTGTTTAACTTGGGTCAAACATTTTGGCTAGCCTTCCACAAGTTTCCCACAATAAATTGGGTGAATTTTGGCCCCTTCCTCCTGACAGAGCTGGTGTAACTGAGTCAGGTTTGTAGGCCTCTTTGCTCGCACATGCCTTTTCAGTTTTGCCCCAAAATTTTCCATAGAACTGAGGTCAGGGCTTTGTGATGGCCAATACCTTGACTTTGTTGTCCTTACGCCATTTTGCCACAACTTTGGAAGTATGCTTGGGGTCATTGTCCATTGGAAGACCCATTTGCGACCAAGCTTAAACTTCCTGACTGATGTCTTGAGATGTTGCTTCAATATATGCACAGAATATTCCTACCTCATGATCCCATCTATTTTGTAAAGTGCACCAGTTCCTCCTGCAGCAAAGCACTCCCACGACATGATGCTGCTACCCCCGTGCTTCATGTTTGGGACAGTGTTCTTCGGCTTGCAAGCATACCCCTTTTTCCTTCAAACATAACGATGGTCATTATGGCCAAACAGTTATATTTTTGTTTAATCAGACCAGAGAACATTTCTCCAATAAGTAAGATCTTTGTCAGTTGCAAACCATAGTCAGGCTTTTTTATGGCGGTTTTGGAGCCGTAGCTTCTTCTTTGCTGAGCGTCCTTTCAGGTTATGTCGATTTTAGAACTAATTTTACTGTGGATATAGATACTTTTGTACCTGTTTCCTCCAGCACCTTCACAAGGTCCTTTGCTGCTGTTCTGGGATTGATTTGCACTTTTCGCACCAAAGTACGTTCATCTCTAGGAGACAGAACGTGTCTCCTTCCTGAGCGGAATGACGGGTGCATGGTCCCATGGTGTTTATACTTGCGTACTATTGTTTGTACAGATGAACGTGGTACAACCAGACTTGTGGAGGTCTACACATTTTTTTCTGAGGTCTTGGAAGCTTTCTTGTGATTTTCCCATGATGTCAATGCAAAGAGGCTCTGAGTTTGAAGGTAGGCATTGAAATACATCCACAGGTACACCTCCAATTGAGTCAAATTATGTCAATTAGCCTATCAGAGCTTCTAAAGCCATGACATTTTATGGAATTGTCCAAGCTGTTTAAAGGCACAGTCAACTTAGTGTATGTAAACTTCTGACCCGCTGGAATTGTGATACAGTGAAATAATCAGTCTGTAAACAGTTGTTGGAAAAATTACTTGCATCATGCACGAAGTAGATGTCCTAACCGACTTGCCAAAACTATAGTTTGTTAACAAGAGAGTGGTTGAAAAACTAGTTTTAATGACTCCAACTTAAGTGTATTTAAACTTCTGACTTCAACTGTATGTTTTACTTTTATCCGTAGCTTATGTGAGCTCACATTAAATGGTCTCACATGTCTACTGTCATTCGACTGAAAATACTTTAGGAGGTTAGTCAGGTCGCTTACCGCTGTGAGACTGCTCTCTCGTGATCGTCTAGCACTGCCTGCCGTACCACACTGATGGGCGTTTGGTTCATCATCTTGGCACTCGGCCTGAGCATGATGCCCTCGTCCCGAGTGATGCCATGTCTTGTGAGAACACGCCCCTTCCTGTTGGAGCTGAAATGGAGTCTCGTCCCTCCCTATTCCAGCTTTATCTCAAGCATTGAGTTGTTCTTCATAACTCCTATTGTCGCCCCCTAAAGGAAACTCAACCCATGGATTTCCTCAGTCATCATGAATGGACTGCATGTAGCCTACATTATGACTGCCTTAACTGTGTTAAACAAGTGTTGCAATGGCTGCTCTGTGCCAGTGTTTGAAATAGCTTATAATGTGTGTCTGTGGGTAATTTGCTCCCTGTTCAGATTTCACTGACATGATTTGACCCCCATTCAGTTATGGCTGTCACTGATCTATGACGGATGTAGCTGGCCTAAATTAACCATGTGTGGGCTTGTAATTTAAAACAGTGACAGGGTGCCAAACTCAGTCTAGAAATGCTCAGATTCTTATCTTGAATGTTTCACTACCTGTGTGATGGACACCCATGGTTATGTTTTAGCTGTTTCCCAAACCTCTCCTTGAGTACCCCTTGCCATTCCACTTGTTTGATCTAATCTAATACTAGCACACCTGATTTAACCAACCGGCTGACCAGGTGTGCTAGTACTGGATTAGATCTGGTAAGTGGAGCTGCTAGGCTGCGGGGTACTCAACGAGCGGTTTGGGAAACACTGAGGGCTTTAGGGGAGAAGTCTGGATGCTCCATGTTATGTTGTCTCGCTCTCGCTCTCTCTCTCCCTCTCTCTCTCTGAACAGCCGTTTTCCTTAACCCTGGATCTGTCAGCCCCTGTCAGATGAGCCTCAAAAGCTTTTTAAGACTCATTTAAGAGAGCGTGTCTAACTGGTTCAGAATCAGAGGAAAGTTTCTTCTGGGAGAGTGCAGCTTCTTTAGCCTGTTTGACTTGTCTAATACTCGCAGGTTGTCAGATTTTCTCAATGTCTCTTTCTCGTCACAGAACCGGGAGCTGCAGATCATGAGGAAACTGGACCACTGCAACATAGTGCGTTTACGCTACTTCTTCTATTCCAGTGGAGACAAGGTGGGTGGTTGCTGCTCATACGTCTGTCTCTGTGTGTGGTTGCAGGTGATGGAGACTCGCTATTCAACAAGTTTTTGTTTGACACTGGCTAGGCTAAATGTTGCTCCTGAACTTCTGTTTCTACCACTTACATCCTTTGACTTTCCATTGTTAAGATTTTCATATTAACTTAAGCTGTTTAGGTTTATACTCTTATATTGTTGGGATTAGGGCTAGCCCCATTTAGTCGTCTGAGTTTTTCTTTATTTTTACTATTTTATACATTGTAGAATAATAGGGAAGACATCAAAACTATGACAACACATATGGAATCATGTAGTAACCAAAAAAGTGTTAAACAAATCAAAATATATTTTAGATTTGTCAAAGTAGCCACCCTTTGCCTTGATGTCTGCTTTACACACTCTTGGGAACCTCACAACCAGTTTCATGAGGTACTCACCTGGAATGCTTTTCCAACTGTCTTGAAAGAGTTCCCACATATGCTGAGCACTTGATGGATGCTTTTACTTCACTCGGTGTCCAACTCATCGCAAACCGTCTCAATTGAGTTGAGGTTGGGTGATTGTGGAGCCCAGGTCATCTGATGCAAGCGCAAACTAGATGGGATGGCGTATTGCTGCATAATGCTGTGGTAACCATGCTGGTTAAGTGTGCCTGGAATTCTAAATAAATCAGTGTCACCAGCAAAGCACCATTACACCACCTCCATGTTTCACGGTGGGAACCACCCATGTGGAGATCATCTGTTCACCTACTCTGCGTCTCACAAAGACCTGGCGGTTGGAACCAAACATATCAAATTTGGACTCATCAGACCAAAGGACAGATTTCCACCGGTCTAATGTCCATTGCTTGTATTTCTTGGCCCAAGCAAGTCTCCCCTTCTTATTGGTGTCCTTTAGTAATGGTTTCTTTGCAGCAATTTGACAATTTAAGGCCTGGTTCACGCAGTCTCCTCTGAACAGTTGATGTTGAGATGTGTCTTGTTACTTGAACTCTGTGAAGCATTTATTTGGGCTGTAATTTCTGAGGCTGGTAACTAATGAACTTATCCTCTGCAGCAGAGGTAACTCTTCCTGTGGTGGTCCTCATGAGATCCAGTTTCATCATAGCGCTTGATGGTTTTTGCGACTGCACTTGAAAACACTTTCAAAGTTCTTAAGATTTTCCCGATTTGACTGACTTTCATGTCTTAAAGTAATGGACTGTCGTTTCTCTTTGCTTATTTGAGCTGTTCTTGCCATGAAATGGACTTGGTATTTTACCAAATAGGGCTATCTTCTGTATACCAACTCTACTTTGACACAACACAACTGATTGGCTCAAACGCATTAAGAAGGAAAGAAATTCCACAAATGCATTCCAGGTGACTACCTCATGAAGCTGGTTGAGAGAATGCCAAGAGTGTGCAAAGCTGTCATCAAGTCAAATGGTGGCTACTTTGAGGAATCTGAAATATATTTAGATATTCTTTTTTTTTTGGGGGGGGGGGGGGGGGGTACTACATGATTCCATAGGTGTTATTTCCTAGTTTTGATGTCTTCACTATTATTCTACAATGTAGAAAATGGTAAAAATAAAGAAACCCTTGAATGAGTAGGTGTTTCCAAACGTTTGACTGGTACTGTATATATCATGGCGTATAAGACACTGATTTTGCCCTGTCTGAGTCGACTGATCCATTGTGGAGGTCATGGGGATGACACGGTCCATCACTCTAAGACGTGCTCCTGAAATTGTATATGGTTAAATTACATAAGAACAATGGTGCAACACAAATATAAATGATATTATTTTAAACAAATGCGCTTCCTCGCGCGTTGGATTAGTGGTCGCTGTCCGCGGTTTGGAAACACATCAGTGTGCTGTTGAATTGGCGCCTTTTCCTTGACCATGTTACTATGTGCATAATAGCAAAGTTAACCAGCGTATTGGTGTTGAGAACTTGGAATGTGGTGGAGGCAGCAGCGGAGTTAGATGAGAGAACAGCCCTTACCTTATTGTCTAAGAAAGGTGAGGAGAGAGGAAACCCCAACTTAATTGGGTCTATAATCAATAGCCTAACTGTTAAATGTGCCTGGCTTTAGAAATCATCAGTATATCTGCAGAAATAAGATGGGTCCTGCTTCAGTTGCCTGTTTGAGTGTTTAATAGCCTACTGATTCCGTGCTCACGCAACATGTCAAGTAAACAATTTCACAAATTCGGCTGTTTTTAATCTTTGCATTGCTGTAATAAAGGCTTTATACTTTAGTTTTTTGTTAGAACATCCTCTCTGACATTATTTCTAATTTATTTAGTGTTTACACTGTTGCAAGTTGTCGAAGTAACTATTTATAATGCTCTTTTTTTTCTTGATCGTCTTATTATTATGATCATAAGTAATGTCATTATCATTGGTAGGTTTAGTATAGCAGCCTTTTATAACTACCACTGACTGAGCTGTCGGCCTGAAAGCGCATCCGGTTTAGTCTTAACACCGTAACTTTCTTAGGCCTGTATTTCAATACTTTTATAGGCTACTGTTTCAATCAGTCATTCATTCATGTCATCGCACAGCATACGAGTCATTCATGATTTGAAATGCAGTCAAGTATTTTAGTTTTAAAATGAAAATAAAGTGAGCCTTGATTTAATTAGCTTAAACAGACTGTTTTTAGTCTTTGCTGTAATAAAGGCTTAACAAAAAAACGTTACAACAGACTCTGGTACGCTTATACATTATTTGCTGTTTACATTGTTCCAAACGGTCAGAAAAATAATATTGTAATCTATACAGCGTCTGTTTTGCACACATAATATGCCCGCAGCGCTCGCGCCTTACCTTTTTCTTGATCTCCAGTGTTTTCCCACAACTTGTCAAATTTATTCCACACATCGGACTATCCCTTTATCTCCTCAGCAACCAGTAAACATACCCCTTTTTCGAGTTTGTCATTTACGTTTTAGTCATTTAGCAGACGCTCTTATCCAGAGCGACTCATCCTTAAGATGGCTAGGTGGGACAACCACATATCACAGGCATAGAAAGTACATTTGTCCTCAAAAACATAGCTGTCAGTAGAGTAAGAGCTAGAAGGGGGGTTGGGGTCAAGTGCATAATTGTTTTTTTGGTGGGGGGTGTCGAGGTGAGGAGGAGTATTATTTAAGATACTTTTTAAGAGGTAGGGTTTCAGGTGCTTTTGGAAGATGGGCAGGGACTCTGCTGTCCTAGCTTCAGGGAGAAGCTAGTTCCACCATTGGGGTGCCAAGAGCTTGGACTGAGCTGAATGGGAGCTGCCTGAGGTGGCAGAACAGAGTGCTTGGGTTGGGGTGTCCTCTGCATCCATTTGGCTGTTACGGTGTTCAGAGTTTATGACCAATACATTGATGTGATTATGATATGCTATAAATCAGTCCCCATTGTGCCCTATTCGGATTGGATTTGTTTTACTGGGGGAGGTCAGGGAATGTAATTATGTGCACAAGCACAAAACACCACATCTGTGATTTTAGTCCCGTCCGAATGTACCATGTCAGTAATTTTGACATGGCAGGAGAGTAACAATTCCACCCAGAATAACCTACTGTTTTTTGGCGATAATACTAGTCCCGTTTGAATTGACATCCCTGTGTTTTGATAGAAATGTCTGAGCTTGACAGGTGTTGCGCAAGAGAACTGATTGGATAAATTGTGCTAAGTGCTGTTCATAAGCTATATATGAATGGCCTATCAACTTTCACAGTGAATTATTTTGTTTATGTTTTGTGCGTATGAATAGAATATTTCCAAATGCATCAGTAAAAAATATTAAGCCTATTTAATGCAACCTTTGCTTTTAATAGATCGCAAGGCAGCATACAACTGATCTAAACATTTGGAAATGATAACTTTGTCATCCATAGCCTTTAGGATGTACTGTGGATCACTAAAATGTCCTAATGATGGTTTAGAAACTTGGGAACCAGGCTTGAGTTATCAGTGTGGCCCTATCACCTGGACATATTCACGCCTAGAATAAAAACCTCCAGGCTTCTGTCATAACTGTCAATTTATAAAATAATAATAATTACCGGGCAGTTTTGAAAATAACTAATCCTGTCCGAATCGTCCTCTGGAATAACAGACATTCTGAAGTAATAATTACATAAACAACTTTCTCTAGTAATACTAGTCCCATACAAATAGGTCTCTGGTCAAGGGCATGCAATACATACATGTGTCACATGAAGAGAGCAAAGGTTGAGGGAATAGGGAATGTTTTTCCTAAACAAATGAGGGATTTTGGTAACATAAATTTAGTCAGAAATTGCAGCTTCAGCAACACGGACAGCACGATAAACACTGATGTTCAGTGGTGTTCACTGCAGCAGGGAGGAGAGTAACTAGATTTTTTGTATTTTTTTACACCGCAGCAAGTCTAAACCCGGCACAATCAAATCAAATGCCGGTCAGACTCCCTCTAGTCATTTGTGTGTCTTAATTATTTAATCAAACAGTGTGCTTAACCTCTCTGCGATCGTTCGGGACGCTAGCATCCCACCTCGCCAACAGCCAGTGAAATTGCAGGGCGCCAAATTCAAAACAACAGAAATCTCATAATTAAAATTCCTCAACCATACAAGTATTTTACACCATTTAAGATACACTTCTCGTTAATCCAACCACAGTGTCCGATTTTCAAAAAGGCTTTTCGGCAAAAGCAGAACATATCATTCAGCCATTTTCCAACCAAAGAGAGGTCACAAAAAGAAATATAGATAAAATGAATCACTAACCTTTGACGATGTTCATCAGATGACACTCCCAGGACTCAATGTTAGACAATACATGTATGTTTTGTTCGATCAAGTTCATATTTATATGCAAAAACCTCAGTTTACATTGGCGCCATGTTCAGAAATGCCTCCAAAATATCTGGAGAAATTGCAGAGAGCCACATCAAATAACATAAATACTCATCATAAACTTTGAAAGATACATGCTTTACATAGAATTAAAGATAAACTTGTTCTTAATGCAAGCAACCGCTGTGTCAGATTTCAAAAAAGCTTTACGGCAAAAGCACAATATTCAATAATCTGAGAACGGGTTCAGCCACAAAAGCAAGCAATACAGTTGCCAAATTGTGGAGTCAACAAAAGTCATAAATGGCATTATAAATCTTCACTTTCCTTTGATCTTTGTCGGAATGCACTCCCAGGATTCCCACTTCCACAAGAAATGTTTGTTTTGTTTGATTACGTCCATATTTATGTCCCAATACACGCGTTTTAATTTTGTTCACGCGTTTAGTTCACTATTCCAAAGGCACAATGCGCGAGCGCAAAATCCAGACGAAAAGTCAAGAGTTCCATTACAGTTTGTCGAAACATGTCAAACGATGTTTACAATCAAACCTTAGGGTCTTTTTACAATAAATCTTCAATATTCCAACCGGACAATAGCGTATTCATTACAGAGGAAAAAGAAGGAACGGCGCGCCCGCGTGACTGCGCAGTAAACAACTGATTGGCCTCAACCTAGTCCACTTGTTGAAACAGCTCTTATTCGACACCCTTCCACAATAGAAGCCTCAAACAACTTTCTAAAGACTGTTGACATCTGCTGGAAGCCTTGGGAAGTGCAATCTGGCCCCATAGACACAGCATATTGGATAGGCCATCACTTAAATGAAACTACAAACCTCAGATTTCCAGCTTCCTGGTTGGATTTGTCTCAGGTTTTTGCCTGCCATATGAGTTCTGTTACACTCACAGACATCATTCAAACAGTTTTAGAAACTTCAGACTGTTTTCTATCCAATACTACTAATAATATGCATATTTTAGCATATGGGACAGAGTAGCAGGCAGTTTACTCTGGGCACCTTATTCATCCAAGCTACTCAATACTGCCCCCGTCACCAAGAAGTTAAAGCATCAGATGAGCTCAGTGAATATAGTTGATTTGATTAAAACACATAGAAATACACATTGAAAAATGTTGACCAATCGATTGGAACAAACGACTCTTGGTCGACCAATATTTTATTTTTGTCAGGGACAGCCCTAGCTGGGATATATGTGAACAAGGGGACATTAACAAACCTGTTAAAAAGAAAGGCATGTGGTGCATTATGATATTTTGGTCATTGTGGCTAGGCAGACTGACATTGTGGCCTATGGTGGTGTGCAGTGTAGGTCTGTTTGCATAGACAAAGTGACAGTCTGCCACTGTGACCTGTGTCGTGTCTGGTTAATGTGATGTGATCCTGGCACAGTGTGGTGGGCATGCTGACACTGGGTGTCTGGCCTCTAGATGTGGGCCAGAGGAAACTGGAGCCTGCTATGTGACCAGACTAAAAGGATTCTGCTCTACCTTAAAAAGAGCCGGCTCATATTCTTCCCTGCCTTGCCCAGTGATTGGGTTCATCTCCTTGCCGCCTCTTGTGATGGGAGAAAACATTTTATACAGTTATCAGCGTATTATTTTGGGTGGGGACTAGGAGAGGAATCCACTTTACACTATTGAAATGTGGCCCATGACTGTATGCCCTTTAGCCCCAGTCAGACAGAACACCAGGACCTAGTGTCTGGAGGGCTGTACACTGATCTGCGACCCTGCTTGCCCTTTCCCCTCTGGCTGTGACTTCATAGACACATGAGACGGTCTGGTGTGGAAGGGGAGTCACTGTTGTTCCATAGAGAGGGTTGCCTCAACAGGATGGTGCTCATTAGGGCATGCAACAGATTATTGTAATTTTTTTAACTGGCTGGTTTGGTAACCAGTTCATAATAGCAATAAGGCACCTCGGTGGTTTGTGTTTTGTGTCAATATAACACGGCTAAGGGTTCCGCATTGCGTTGTGCCTACGAACAGCCCTTATAACACACCCCCTCGGGGCTTTATTGCTTAACTATACCATTCTGCAAAATACACAGATTTGCATCTTGTATACTGTATAATTTCCACCATCTAATGGTTAATCAGGGTCCTAAATGGTCTGTTTGAAACAGATTTGCCTTTCCTCTTGATTGGTGAAGCATAGCTTTGCTTCATTTATAAGCATATACAAGGCTTCTAGTGAGACTCTGGGAAAACAAAATCTAATTTAGACATATGCAGCCATGGCACAAATTGGCACATAAACGACATACCCCATGTAAAAAAATTCAAAAATATATGACATTTGCCATATTTTTTCCAGCCCAATATCATAACCTACCACATGATTTACAGATAACTTATGAGTTTATTTAGCGAATGCTGGCAAATACAGAAAATAGACAGACCACACACTGTCACTTGGGGCAGAGCACTGAGCAGTCAAGCAGTCACTACCTGTTGCTGTCAAACCAATCAGCTATTTACATGGTCAGGAGGGAACAAGGGAAGTATCCAATCACCTGCCTTTTGTGTGAGCAAATGAGCCAATCAGAGGTGTAATTTAGGGGCTGCTGTTGCTGTAGTGAGGCAGGCAGGAGAGTGAGTCATCATTTGTGTGGGGCTTATTTTAGAGCATTGCTCTATCAGGAAGTGTCTGTTTTGTGTGTCTCTCTCTCTCTCTCTCTATGTGTGTGACTGACTGTGTCTTGAGATTCCTGATGTTTAATCCTAGTAGTTCTACAAGCTTCCCACAATAAATTGGGTGAATTTTGGCCCATTCCTGACAGAGCTGGTGTAACGGAGTCAGGTTTGTAGGCCTCCTTGCTTGCACACACCTTTTCAGTTCTGCCCACAAATTTTCTATAGGATTGAGGTCAGGGCTTTGTGATGGCCACTCCAATACCTTGACTGTGCTGTCCTTATGCCATTTTGTCACAAATTTGGAAGTATGCTTGGAGTTGTTGTCCATTTGGAAGACCCAAGCTTAAACTTCCTGACTGATATCTTGATGTTGCTTCAATATATCCAAATAATATTCCTCCCTCATGATGCCATTTATTATGTGAGGGGCACCAGTCCCTCCTGCAGCAAAGCACCCCCACAACATGATACTGCCACCCCCATGTTTCACGGTTGGGATGGTGTTCTTCGGCTTGCAAGCCTCCCCCCTTTTCCTCCAAACATAACGATGTTCATCCTGGCCAAATAGTTTTATTTTTGTTTCATCAGACCAGAGGGCATTTTCCAAAAAGTACAATCTTTGTCCCCATGTGCAGTTGCAAACCATAGTCTGGCTTCTTCCTTCTTCCTCAATATAGGATAGTTTTACTGTGGATATAGATACTTTTGTACCAGTTTCCTCCAGCATCTTCACAAGTTCTTTTGCTGTTCTGGGATTGATTTGCACTTTTCACACCAAAGTACGTTCATCACTAGGAGACAGAACATGTCTCCTTCCTGAGCGGTATGACAGCTGCGTGGTCCCATGGTGTTTATACTTGGGTACGGTTGTGTGTACAGATGAACGTGATACTTTCAGGCGTTTGAAAATTGCTCCCAAGGATGAACCAGACTTGTGGAGGTCTGCAATTCTTTTTCTGAGGTCTTGGCAGATTTCTTTTGATTTTCCCATGATGTCAAGCAAAGAGGCTCTGAGTTTGACGGTAGGCCTTGAAATACATCCACAGGTACACCTTCGATTGACCCAAATGATGTCAATTAGCCTATCAGAAGCTTCTAAAGCCATGACATCATTTTATGGAATTTTCCAAGCTGTTTAAAGGCACAGTCAACTTAGTTTATGTAAACTTCTGACCCACTGGAATTGTGATACAGTGAAATAATCTGTCTGTAAACAGTTACAAATTACTTGTCATGCTCAAAGTAGATGTACTAACTGACATGCCAAAACTCTAGTTTGTTAACAAGTCATTTGTGGAGTGGTTGAAAAACAAGTTTTAATGACTCCAACCTAAGTGTATGTAAACTTCCGACTTCAACTGTATACAAAACATTTTAGAACACCTTGTCTTTCCATTTCATAGACTGACTAGGGGAATCCAGGTGAACGCTATGATCCATTACTTAAATCAACTTCAATCAGTGTCGATGAAGGAGAGGAGACCGGTTGAAGAAGGAGTTATGAGTGTAATTATGCCGTTCAGAGGGTTTATTGGCAAGACAAACGGGGGATTTGAACGGGGTATGGTAGTAGTTGACAGGCGCACCAGTTCGGGTCAAGAACTGCAACACTGCTGGGCTTTTCATGCTCAACAGTTTCCGATGTGTATAAAGAATGGTCCAACACCCAAAGGACATTAAGCCAACTTGACACAACTGTGGGAAGCATTGGCGTCAACATGTTCCACGGGGATGCTGGCACGCTTTTGACACCTTGTAGAGTACATACCCAGACAAATTGAGGCTGTTCTGAGGGCAAAAGGGAGGACTGGGGGAGGGCTAGCAACTCAATATTAGGACGCTGTTCTTAATGTATTATACACTGTAAATGTGATCATTCTTTTCGTGGTTCATTGAAGACATCTGCAGCGACGGATCCCATTGCCCTCACTAGAACAGTCATCTGTTCCTCTGTTGTCCTGCCAAGAAAAACAACTATCTGACTCCCTTGATGTTAAGTCTAGCTTGTGTCTCTCTGCCAGATCATACAGTAACTGTTTTTCTTCTTTTTTTCCTCTCTCTCTCACTGTCTGTCTGGCCTGCTTAGTCACACAGCAAGGCCTGGGTTGTTTTCATTAGGCACACAATGGAAAATATGTTTTGCAACGGATTACGAAAATGTGCCTTTCTTTTTGCTCCAGGTAGCCCCTCAGCATTTCAGTCCATTTTCTTCCGTTTGGTGCCTAATGAACAAGAACCATGTTACATTGTGATCACACCAAAGGAATTGATACATGCTTCTAACCTCCTCGGCCCACTGCCCCTAGTCTGACTCATACTCTAAATGTGTGTGTGTGTTTGTTTGTTTGTTTGTTTGTTTGTTACAGAAGGACGAGGTGTATCTCAACCTGGTTCTGGACTACGTTCCTGAGACTGTGTACAGAGTTGCTAGACACTACAGCCGAGCCAAGCAGACCCTCCCCATGGTCTATGTGAAGGTAAGACCCCCTTGAGTCTATTGCTTCATCAAGAGACTGCTCTCCATGTTCATTTAGATCAGTGTTTCTCAACTGCAGTCGAGCACCCAACATCACACATTTTTGTTGTAGCCCCGGACAAAAATACCCGATTCAACTCATCGAGGGCTTGATGATTAGTTGACAAGTTGAATCTGATGATCTTGTCCAGACCTTTAATAAAATGTGTATTGTTTGAGGACTGGAGTTGAGAAACACTGGCTTAGATGCAAAATGTGGTAGACCTCGGTCAAATGCAAACGTCAAATACTTGAGCTGCTCTTTAGTTTGCCCAGTATAGGGCCTTCTAACTGGCGCAGCGGTCTAACTCACTGCATCGCAGAGCGAGAGGCGTCACTACAGACCCGTGTTCGGTCCCAGGCTTTGACGCGACCGGGAGACACAAGGGGTCGCACAATTGGCCCACTGGGTTGGCTGGCCTAAATGTCCTTGTCCCATCGCGCTCTAGCGACTCCTTGTGGTGGGTCTAGTGCATGCACGCTGACTTCGGTCGCCAGTTGTAGGGTGTTTCCTCTGACACATTGGTGCTTTTTTGGTCAAGTGTGAAGTGTGTCAAGAAGCAATACGGCTTGGCGGCGTCGTGTTTCGGAGGACGCATGGCTATCGACCTTCGCCTATCCCAAGTCCGTACAGGAGTTGCACCGATGGGACAAGACTGTAACCACCAATTGGGGAGAAAAAGGGGTCAAAATAGAAGTGTTTGCCCGGTACTGTAGAACCTACAGAATAGTCCCACGCAGTGTGTGGTGGTGGGATGGTTGTGTCTGGCCAGGCAGACGGACTCCTTTGGGCATTTCCCTCCCATCCTCCTCACCATGCTGTCCTGCGTCATCGTGCAGCGGCCAGTTGAGATGTCGTCAGTGGCCTTATTATAGCGCCCCCGCTGTCTCTGCCTTTCCAACTTGCCACTTAAGGAAGCGGAAGTAGTGGTATAAACAAAGGACTGGAGTCTGAGCCAGGGCCCGCTAGCTGGGGCTTTCTGGGGGATTTGAACACTGGCACACTGTTATTTTTAGCACATTGAATACGAGGGAGCAGGAATTGCCTCTACTCTATAGGCCTACCACTCATGTCACTATGTGTAGCTAGCTTAGCGCATGTACTAAGTTGTGTGTGTCCACATCTTTCTCTGCAGATGTACATGTACCAGCTCTTCCGGAGCTTGGCCTACATCCATTCCTTTGGGATCTGCCATCGGGACATCAAGCCCCAGAACCTGCTGCTGGACCCGGAGACAGCCGTGCTCAAGCTCTGTGACTTTGGCAGGTGGGCTGGAACATTTGAAATACAATGGAGCCATATTGATGGAGGAAGCCCTGATTTGACAGCTAGTAATGTTTTCAGACATAGACCCAACCTAGCCCAGCTCATAGAATATAATTACTAGAATGGACAAAGCCCCTCAGGCTCACACAACAACAATTTGCTGTGGTCTGGGCCTGAGTTCTAGCTGTGTCTGAAAACGTTACTTGCTTCGTTACCCTGCTTCCTCCATCCCTTTTTCCTTTGAGAGGAATTGAGGAAACTACTAATTGGTATACATAAAAGAAAAAGCTGTTTCAAGTCTCAAATCCTCCTTTTGACTGTCCTTACCCACCATCTTTCCTTCCTGCCTTCCTTCCTTCCTTCCTTCCTTGGTTATCTTTGGCAGTGCGAAGCAGCTGGTCCGTGGTGAGCCCAATGTGTCCTACATCTGCTCACGGTACTACAGAGCCCCAGAGCTCATCTTTGGGGCCACTGACTACACCTCCAGCATAGGTACGCTTCTACTACTAACGCCTTACACTGACTACACCTCCCACTACCAACACCTTACACTGACTACACCTCCCACTACTAGTGTGTGTGTGTGTCCTCACAGTATTTCTCCATCCTCTGCAGATGTATGGTCCGCTGGCTGTGTTCTAGCAGAACTGTTGCTAGGGCAACCCATTTTTCCCGGTGACAGTGGGGTGGATCAGCTGGTGGAGATCATCAAGGTAAAAACACCTGCCTTCAAATGTCAACAGACAGACGGTAAGCCGGACCGTCACCCAAAGGAATGCACAGAGATACCGTGAAGAGATCTTGAGGCCCATTCTTGTGCCATTCATCTGCCGCCATCACCTCATGTTTCATCATAAGGCATGGCCCCATGTCACAAGGATCTGTACACAATTCCTGGATAACTGAAAATGCCCCAGTTCTTCCATGGCCTGCATACTCACCACACATGTTACCCATTGAGCATGTTTGGGATGCTCTGGGTCAACGTGTATGACGGCTCGTTCCAGTTCTCACCAATATCCAGCAACTTCGCACAGCCATTATAGAGGAGTGGGACAACATTCCACAGGCCACAATCAAAAGCCAACTATGGGAAGGAGATTTGTGCATGAGATATGTGCATAAGTTTAAATGGTGGTCACAGACACTGACTGGTTTTCTAATCCACGTCCCTACCTTTTATTTTAATGTATTTGTAAGCAGCACATGCATATCTGTATTCCCAGTCATGTGAAATCCATAGATTAGGGACTAATTTATTTATTTAAATGTCCTTATTTCCTTATATGATCTGTAACTTAGGTAAGTCTTTCACATTTTAGCATGCTGCGTTTATATTTTTGTTCAGTGTACATATTGTACATAAAATATTCGTTATATAGTGGCATATAAAACATTGAAACAAATTATTTTCAGGACTCACTCTTAAAATGAATGATCAAGCAAAACAAAACCTGTATGCGAATATTTGAAGATATCTCATTAATCACTTTTTTGTAAGTACATTTCCCAGTATTTATCCCTCAAGTTGACCCTAGAGCCTTCAAAAAGAAGCTAAACAAATGAAATGGTTGGTGGAAATATAATTTGCTTTTCTAAGCACTAAGGTTAAAATAAATGTGATATATTCTTTGCTATCTATGTTCTATGACTGAGTGGAATTTCTTTTGCTGAATTAAATTATATTTCCTATCACCCATTCTACATCCTGTATGTAGGGTGTGGCCAATCCAACTAGAATTTCAACTGATGAGTTGAATGGGAGTCAATTCCCAAATTCCGAATTAAGAACAACCATGGTGGCATTGTATCTAATGTAATGAGTGATTAACTTCTGTTTTGTGCTCAGTACACACCTGATACTTCAAATGTACATAGTTGTACGTATCGATGGGAAAACGGTTCCTCTGTCTCCGTGTCTCCCCAGGTTCTCGGCACTCCCACTCGGGAGCAGATCCGAGAGATGAATCCCAACTACACTGAGTTTAAGTTCCCTCAGATCAAGGCACACCCATGGACTAAGGTGAGTCAACAGGTACAGGAACCGTTTTTTACTATTTTAAAATCTGTCGCCTACATCTGAGTGTCTCTCTTTCTCTCTGTGTGTGTGTCCCGTCTTCAAATCTCACTCATGCATCAGTGAACCTCAGTGTTCTTGAGATGTTAAACACTCCCACGGTCACCAGCCCCAGGGGCAAGCAGAGGAACAGCAGTGTACGCACAAACCCTCACATAAGAGCTCGTTCTAGAATCTGCAGGTTGAACAGCATGTGCAGGACTCCCAATGTGCCGCACCACATTGGTGGCAAAAGGGACAGCTGGTCCAAATTCGCTGCCTATTGCGCTCCCCATAGGCTCTAACCCTTCAGTGTTTCCACATCTGAAGGGTTGGCTAAGTATCCCACATTACAAATCTGCACACATCGAAGGGTTACATGCTGACCACACCGCTCGCGTCGCTAAATAAATGTACACGTGCAGGTTATTCAATCATTGCACCCACACTGCACGCGCGCGTCATCGAGGGCTGCATGGCCAGGCGAGGTTGAGTTTGATATTTCAACCTGCGTGTCCTGATCGCTTCTGGTGTGGGTGAACAAAATCAGCTTTCACACATGCGCCAGTGCAGTTTGGTCAGCATGTTAGGGATACAGGTAGGGAGCTAATTGGGACCGGAATATTTGTCCCACGGTTTTACACCAGCTCTCCCCTCTGCAAGAGACAATTTATGCTTGATCTGAAAATGTGGTCGGAGATGCCGTTTGGGAGGTGTGGCCAAATTGAGCTCCGTACCGCATCTCTTTGCGCATCTCAAATTCTGTAACAATGCGGAGGGCTCCGTATGGCTCCGCATTGACATGATTGGTTGACGGTAGGTGAGGGCGGGAGGTCCTGTATAAACACAAACTCACTTCCTTCAAAACAGCTTTGGGCTGCTCGGTGAAGCGCAAGAAGTGTGAATGCCCTGACTTCTGCAGTGGCCATATCACCGTAAATGCTGCACGGCCAATGCCAAGATCGGGATTGACCATGCAGCACCTTTAAGATATGTTTACACTCCCTCTGGTGGTGTTCTTCTGCACTGCACTGTCCTCTGGCCTGTGAGTTTCTGAATAAAAGTGAATCTACGAGACATTTTTGGTCCCACTTTAAACAGTCACTTCAAAGGTTTAACGAAGCCTTTATAAACCCTTTATAAATGCTTCAGAATCAATTCATAGGATTATGCCACATTTGGCAAAACACGATGTAAGAACCATATATAGATATATCTGGTTATATAGATATGTCTTGTCTATATATGCAGTGCTTATGAAGACTTAAAGAATGCTAAGTAAGGCTTTGTAAAATTGTTTAAAGTGTGGAGCAAGATTGTAAAACCCTGTCAGGATTTTGCACAGGCACTGTATAATGTTTAGCAGGTGTAGGGTGAAGTTGTCTTTGGATGCTGATCTTTGGTCAGTTTTGCATATTCCCCACTAATGCTTAAGGCTAGGATTGGGGGAAGCTGATCCTAGATCTGTACCTAGGGTAATCTTCACCCAGGAGCTTTAGCTGACGTGTCACCTCTAACCTGTGTCATTGACCGGTTTCAGCCTTGTGTGATTGGCTCTCAGGTGTTCCGGCCGCGCACGCCCCCTGAGGCCATCGCTCTGTGCTCGCGTCTGCTGGAGTACACGCCCACAGCGCGCTTCACGCCCCTGGAGGCCTGTGCCCACACCTTTTTCGACGAGCTCCGGGACCCCAACCTCAAGCTGCCCAACGGGCGCGAGAAGCCCCTGCTCTTCAACTTCTCCACACAGGGTATGGATGGAGCTCATACACAGCTCTGTATCTCCTACAGAATTACTAGAACGGACAAAGACCCTCAGACCACTGCAATTTGACTGGAACACTCATGGAGACCACTCAATATGGATGCCAGTCGACTCATCACAGAACTTTGACTTGAATAGGAATTGTATTTCTATACATGCCAAATCTGACTACTGATTAGCATGGTGGTTGGTAAAGGGGAATGTGACTATTAGTCCATTAGATGATTATGATTGTAAATTGTCACTATTCCTTGCTGCTTTGTAATGCAGGGCTTCCTCGTAAAAGAGGCCTTAGTCTCAATGGGACTTCCCCTGGTAAAATAAAGGCTAATTATGCTATGATGGTGAATGTGAAAGTTGGGCCTGTAGTTTTAGGCCAAATGGTAGAATGTGTGTCTATAGGTAACTGTATTTGGGTAGTTGGGTCTGTGGTTGTAAATGGTAGAATGTGTGTCTATAGGTAACTGTATTTGGGTAGTTGGGTCTGTGGTTGTAAATGGTAGAATGTGTGTCTATAGGTAACTGTATTTGGGTAGTTGGGTCTGTGGTTGTAAATGGTAGAATGTGTGTCTATAGGTAACTGTATTTGGGTAGTTGGGTCTGTGGTTGTAAATGGTAGAATGTGTGTCTATAGGTAACTGTATTTGGGTAGTTGGGTCTGTGGTTGTAAATGGTAGAATGTGTGTCTATAGGTAACTGTATTTGGGTAGTTGGGTCTGTGGTTGTAAATGGTAGAATGTGTGTCTATAGGTAACTGTATTTGGGTAGTTGGGTCTGTGGTTGTAAATGGTAGAATGTGTGTCTATAGGTAACTGTATTTGGGTAGTTGGGTCTGTGGTTGTAAATGGTAGAATGTGTGTCTATAGGTAACTAGTTGGGTCTGTGGTTGTAAATGGTAGAATGTGTGTCTATAGGTAACTGTAGTTGGGTCTGGGGTTGTAAATGGTAGAATGTGTGTCTATAGGTAACTGTAGTTGGGTCTGTGGTTGTATATGGTAGAATGTGTGTCTATAGGTAACTGTAGTTGGGTCTGGGGTTGTAAATGGTAGAATGTGTGTCTATAGGTAACTGTAGTTGGGTCTGTGGTTGTATATGGTAGAATGTGTGTCTATAGGTAACTGTAGTTGGGTCTGTGGTTGTAAATGGTAGAATGTGTGTCTATAGGTAACTGTATTTGGGTCTGTGGTTGTAAATGGTAGAATGTGTGTCTATAGGTAACTGTAGTTGGGTCTGTGGTTGTAAATGGTAGAATGTGTGTCTATAGGTAACTGTAGTTGGGTCTGTGGTTGTAAATGGTAGAATGTGTGTCTATAGGTAACTGTAGTTGGGTCTGTGGTTGTAAATGGTAGAATGTGTGTCTATAGGTAACTGTAGTTGGGTCTGTGGTTGTAAATGGTAGAATGTGTGTCTATAGGTAACTGTAGTTGGGTCTGTGGTTGTAAATGGTAGAATGTGTGTCTATAGGTAACTGTAGTTGGGTCTGTGGTTGTAAATGGTAGAATGTGTGTCTATAGGTAACTGTATTTGGGTCTGTGGTTGTAAATGGTAGAATGTGTGTCTATAGGTAACTGTATTTGGGTCTGTGGTTGTAAATGGTAGAATGTGTGTCTATAGGTAACTGTAGTTGGGTCTGTGGTTGTAAATGGTAGAATGTGTGTCTATAGGTAACTGTAGTTGGGTCTGTGGTTGTAAATGGTAGAATGTGTGTCTATAGGTAACTGTATTTGGGTCTGTGGTTGTAAATGGTAGAATGTGTGTCTATAGGTAACTGTATTTGGGTCTGTGGTTGTAAATGGTAGAATGTGTGTCTATAGGTAACTGTAGTTGGGTCTGTGGTTGTAAATGGTAGAATGTGTGTCTATAGGTAACTGTAGTTGGGTCTGTGGTTGTAAATGGTAGAATGTGTGTCTATAGGTAACTGTAGTTGGGTCTGTGGTTGTAAATGGTAGAATGTGGTTGTATTCTGACTCTCCACCCTTCTCACAAAGTTTTCACTTTCACACTTCTTGTCGTGGATGTGACATTGTTGGAAACGCCCTCTATTCACTATTTATACCAATCCAACTCTTTTAAATCCATGATGGGAGTGTGCAAATTTGGTCCATATCCATAGAATGTGACTTGGTGAATTTGAGGATGGTGATTGATTAGGATGTGATCATAGTGAACAAATGCTGTGACTCCGGTAGGATGGTGATTGATTACGATGTGATCATAGTGAACGTATGCTGTGACTCCGGTAGGATGGTGGTGAATGTGATAGTCGGCTCTGTAGTTGTAAATTTAAGATGTGCTGTCTATCTGTAGGTGATTTTGTCTGACGTGGTGTTTCTTTCTCTGCTTCCCCAGAGTTGTCCAGTAACCCCTCCTTAGCCTCCATCCTCATCCCCGCCCACGCCCGGAATCAGCCCGGGGCCTTCACTCCTAACAACGCCTCCGCACCCTCAGGTCATTACACCCCCCACCCCCCTGTCTCTCTCTCACCCTTTCTCTCTGTCTCTCTCTCACCCTGTCTCTCTCTGTCTCTCCCACTATTGCCATTCCTAAATCAACCTCTAGACACGTTTGTAGATCTGACAGGGTTGGATAGGTGTAAACTAGGGTTCTTGTGGCAGGGGCTATGGGTCAGTGGAGGATTGGGAACTTCTCTCTCTTATGTCCTCACCCTCACCTCTCACTACTCCTGGCGAGTCTCTCTTCTCAGTACTAACCAGGGCCCGTGTTCACAATGCGTCCCAGAGTATAGCGCCTAGAGTGCTGATTTAGGACCAGATTTCCCCTTTAGAAAATAACGAATAACATGATATGGAAAGAGTGGACCTGATCCCAGATCAGCGCTGTTACTCTGGGACGCTTTGTGAATATGGGCCAAGAGCTCTCCTCATTAAGGGCAAGTTGTGTAACGTACTGCTTCCATTTCCAGATGCCAACAGCGGAGACCGTGGCCATACCACCAATGCTGCCTCCGCCTCCAACGCCTCCACCTGAGACCTTCCTGACCCCGCTGCCCATGCCCGAGCTCCTGGACAACAACAGTGGCATGGCGGCACACCAACCAATTAATAAAGCAAAGCAAGAAAACTGACGCCCGAAAAGATGAACAACAAGGAAAACCGAATCGGAACTTTGTTATTCCCCTACCACCTCCACCCTCTCCTCTCCCATCGTTTTAATGTTTGTTTATTTATTTGTATAAAAAGGACAACCGTGATACGTTCTCAGAGCTGCTCTTCATCTTTCTGTACTTTGAAGAGGAGGGGACCGGGTGTGTTGAGTGTAGAGATAATGTATAGCTATATAAGTATACAAAAGTACTCTGACGTGTTAGTTTCCATGGACAATCTTCTTTTTATCGTATGCTAGATAGTCATCCCACTCTCTCTGTGTAGGAGAGGCCTCTACTTGCGTCCTGCAACAGCCTTACGTTCAGACTGTGGCCCCTCGGGGCCCCTGTCGACCCCTTCCCACCCATTCATACATATACATCTGAGGACCTTGATGACGTCGCAACTTTTAATGGTTGACCTCGATATCTGTGTCTGTGTTCAATGTACACATAAACAATTGATATATTGTAGAATTGTGTCAGCTAATTTCTCTCCCACTTCAGAAATCACACTCCTGCTATGCAGCACCATTTTTAGATTCTGCTCGTAGGGCAACAGTTGTCTCGCAACTCCGCACGTTTTTTGGGTACGTCCCCCTTTTAGCTCTGAGAAACGGTGCATAAATGAGTTTTACTGCGTTTTTCCCCTAAGGGTTATGCCGTACCGACAAAACTTTGCCAGAACAGACCTAAGAGCAAGAAAGAGATTCTGTCTCGTGATTTCAATGAAGACCAGGACCTCTATTACCTTTCCTGTTGCTTGTCAGATAGACATTATGACTAGTAAAGCCTGGCATTGTTCTGTTTCTTGTTAGTGGGTGGGTTTCGAGGACTGGCTATGAAGGATGCTTGGATGCGGGCGTATGATTGCATTTCCTCACAATCTTTTGTTACCATTCTGTGTCCGAATGTTCCCTATAATTTAGTGCACTACTTTTGACCACAGTCCACATAGTGAGGGAAAAAAGTATTTGATCCCCTGCTGATTTTGTACGTTTGCCACTGACAAAGAAATGATCAGTCTATCATTTTAATGGTAGGTTTATTCGAACAGTGAGAGAGAGAATAACAACAAAAAAATCCAGAAAACACATGTCAAAAATGTTATAAATTGATTTGCATTTTAATGAGGGAAATAAGTATTTGACCCCTCTGCAAAACATGACTTAGTACTTGGTGGCAAAACCCTTGTTGGCAATCACAGAGGTCAGACGTTTCTTGTAGTTGGCCACCAGGTTTGCACACATCTCAGGGGGGATTTTGTCCCACTCCTCTTTGCAGATGTTCTCCAAGTCATTAAGGTTTCGTGGCTGACATTTGGCAACTCGAACCTTCAGCTCCCTCCACAGATTTTCTATGGGATTAAGGTCTGGAGACTGGCTAGGCCACTCCAGGACCTTAATGTGCTTCTTCTTGAGCCACTCCTTTGTTGACTTGGCCGTGTGTTTTGGGTCATTGTCATGCCCATCCAAGACCCATTTTCAATGCCCTGGCTGAGGGAAAGAGGTTCTCACCCAAGATTGGATGGTACATGGCCCTGTCCATCGTCCCTTTGATGCGGTGAAGTTGTCCTGTACATTTAGCAGAAAAACACCCCCAAAGCATAATGTTTCCACCTCCATGTTTGACGGTGGGGATGGTGTTCTTGGGGTCATAGGCTGCATTCCTCCTCCTCCAAACACGCGAGTTGAGTTGATGCCAAAGAGCTGCATTTTGGTCTCATCTGACCACAACACTTTCACCCAGTTGTCCTCTGAATCATTCAGATGTTCATTGGCAAACTTCAGATGGGCATGATTGTGCTTTCTTGGGCAGGGGGACCTTGCGGGTGCTGTAGGATTTCAGTCCTTCACGGCGTAGTGTGTTACCAATTATTTTCTTGGTGACTACGGTCCCAGCTGCCTTGAGATCATTGACAAGATCCTCCCTTGTAGTTCTGGGCTGATTCATCACCTTTCTCATGATCATTGCAACTCCACGAGGTGAGATCTTGCATGGAGTCCCAGGCCGAGGGAGATTGACAGTTCTTTTGTGTTTCTTCCATTTGCGAACAATAGCACCAACTGTTGTCACCTTCTCACCAAGCTGCTTGGTGATGATCTTGTAGCCCATTCCAGCCTTGTGTAGGTCTACAATCTTGTCCCTGACATCCTTGGAGAGCTCTTTGGTCTTGGCCATGGTGGAGAGTTTGGAATCTGATTGATTGCTTCTGTGGACAGGTGTCTTTTATACAGGTAACAAACTGAGATTAGGAGCACTCCCTTTAAGAGTGTGCTCCTAATCTCAGCTCTTTACCTGTATAAAAGACACCTGGGAGCCAGAAATCTTTCTGATTGAGAGTGGGTCAAATACTTATTTCCCTCATTAAAATGCAAATCAATTTATAACGTGCGTTTTTCTGGATTTGTTTTGTTATTCTGTCTCATTGTTCAAATAAAACTACCATTAAAATTATAGACGGATCATTTCTTTGTCAGTGGGCAAACATACAAAATCAGCAGGGGATCAAATACTTTTTTTTCCTTCACTGTAGCTCTGGGCAAAAGTAGTAGGGAATAGGGTGTCATTTCAGACGCAGCCCCCATGTCATTTTAAACCACTGTTGGAAGTCCTTCCTCATTCTGACTTCACCCTATCCTGCTCTTCTTTTACAACTGAAAGTCCTTCCATCCCATCCCTCAACACTTTGAAGACCTATACAAAAAGTACACACAAATGTGTTTGTATTTATGTTTGTAGATGCTCTTCACCAAACTGGCTTACGTGTGCGTGTCTTCCTGTGGTATGTATGTAAATAGGCAGACCCAAGAACTGTTAATGAGCAAAAACAACAAAAATGAATGATATAAAGAAGAATACAAAATGTTTAAAAAAACCATTCAGGTTAAAAGTTAGTGTAGTCAAACTAGATCAGCTTTGTTTTTTTTCCTCCAGACATATAGTTCAATCTCAACTGTACAGTAGGTGCCAGCTGTATCATTGTAAGAATAACCAGTAATGTATAGTGTATCTATAGGTTGGAGTGCCTTTGCTTCCACTCATTCTCTCCTCTCTTCCCCATGTCCCCTCCCTCCATGGTCCTACCTGGAGGTTCTGGTGTGAAATTGCCCTTATGCACAGATCTAGGATCAGCTTGGCCTCCCGAAATCCTAACCATAGTGGGGAAAGCGCAAAACTGACTCAAGACCAGCGTACAGGGCAACTTCACCCTATTCCTTCCTGGGGTGCTGTTGACTTCCCCTTTCCACCTCTCTGATCTTACATGTACCACAATTCACTGCAATAGCCAGTTGTCACACAGACCACACTCATCACATCATGTTTCTTTTTGTACGATTGTCTGTGTCTTTGACTTTCTCATTGTCTTTTTAAAGTGTCTGAGAAAATCATTCTCTTTCCAGGAAGGTTTGGGGTTTTAAAATGTGTTTTTATGGTTTTATGAGAGATGCGCATACAACCCCACACGGTTCTGGGGGGGAAGTCTTTGTCGTATTCAGTATTACTTTCTCAGCTATGGCAATAAACAATTTGTCTGTAGGATTTGTGTCCACATTCTCAACAGCACTCTGGGAGAGATGTCATGTAGCACCAATCCTTCATGTTTTTTTTATTTACATTTTTTTAAGCATATATTTGAATGCTTGCTTGTAATATTTGCATCCGTAAATGTGTTGCTATCCAATCATCTGGCCTGTAAAACAAACAATGTTACCACTTGTGACTTTAAGGATAACATATGTACAAAACAATGTTTAAAAAAAACAATTATATGTATTAAAAAAAAGGTCTGGGTTATCTTCAATTTACAACAGAAAAAACTATATCATTACTACTACTTGAATGCCTCTGTGACTGAAATTTCGATTTCATTTTGAATATAAACCTTTTGTTCTGTGAAGGTATGCTTAATGTCCCCTCTCCCTGTAAATATTTCTGTCTGTGACTTGGTTCAGAGAAATAGTTACCTGGTACTGTAATTTGCATTAAATAAACAGTAGATTAGCCTGGAAATGAACACACTGTTGTGTCATGTTTTTGTGTGTCTGGTTTTGTTCTCATATGCTACCTGGGCTGTGTTTTAGAACAGAGAAAACATTGAAACTGGGTTACTTGTATGAGAAGGCACGTATTTGTTATTCCGTTGAAAAACATTTGTTGCTACGTTCCCTACTGAGCACGACCCTGTTAGCTCAAAGTTGGATGCGTTCCAGTAGAAAGTAGCCTATCCCGTGGTCCTGGCGACACACTTCTTTTGAGCCTACAGTTAAGATGTACATCTACCCCGGGTTGTGGCTTATGGTATTATAATATAGATAGTTGGACTCAGGTCTAAATTTCCCATTTTAAAATGGGGATTAACATGAAATACATTTCAAATGAACAAAATTCATTTCATTTTCAGATTTGACAAGTACATTACCTTGTTCCCTTAAATTCCTCTACCTTTCTGCAGTATTTACACATCCGCCTGAAAAATGTACATAAAATGTTTTTGAATCATTCATTTATTAAAGAACTACAGGTGTTTCTGGATTTGAGGAACTGCTGAACACAGTTGATTTGGATGGTTCTGGATACAAAATTACTTCCTTTTAACAGTACTGCTTCTTCAGTGGTCTGTTCAATCCAAAATACAAAAGAGTGGTCATTTCAGTTCTTAAAAAATGTACAAGTGACAGACTGCCGCTGATAACAATCGAATAAAGTTATTTTGCAGGTGTTGCGCGTTTTGTAAAATCATCATTTATTCTGCGCTCTGGCACACAGACGAAAGTGCTCTGAAATTGGAGTAGATAGCCAGAGTGAATTTACAAACACACCCAATGTGACCTACCTGTGTTGAACTGCATGCCCTCATATTTAGACACTAATGTCGCCCCGCTCTATGGGTGGTAAATATTTGTAGCATCGCAGTCACAAAACCCAGGCATATAAACAAAAATACAAAACACAGTGGAATCTAAAGTAGTCTAATCCATGGACCTGAATGATGCGCTTCTTTTGAAGCCAAAATTGCAGGATGCTAAATTTCCCTGCACAAGTTCATGGCTTATGGTATAATAGGCCTAATGTAGATGTTTACAACTTGATTATACAGTTGAAGTTGGAAGTTTCACACCTTAACACAAATACATTTAAACTCAGTTTTTCACAATTCCTGACATTTAACCCCAGTACAAATTCCCCTCAAACGTTTTGGGTAGCCTTCCACAAGCTTCCCACAGTAAGTTGGGTGAATTTTGGCCCATTCCTCCTGACAGAGCTGGTGTAACTGAGTCAGGTTTGTAGGCCTCCTTGCTCTCACACCCTTTTTCAGTTCTTCCCACAAATGTTCAATATGATTGAGGTCAGGGCTTTGTGATGGCCACTTCAATACCTTGACTTTGTTGTCCTTAAGCCATTTTGACACAACTTTGTAAGTATGCTTGGGGTCATTGTCCATTTGGAAGACCCATTTGCGACCAAGCTTTAACTTCTTGACTGATGTCTTGAGATGTTGCTTCAATATATCCACAGAATTTTCTTCCCTCATGATGCCATCTATTTTGTGAAGAGCACCAGTCCCTCCTGCAGCAAAGAACCCCCACAACATAATGCTGCCACCCCCGTGCTTCACGGTTGGGATGGTGTTCTTCGGCTTGCAAGCCTCCCCCTTTTTCCTCCAAACATAACGATGGTCATTATTGCCAAACAGTTGTATTTTTGTTTCATCAAACCAGAGGACATTTCTCCAAAAAGTAGGATCTTTGTCCCCATGTGAAGTTGCAAACCGTAGTCTGTCTTTTTTATGGTGGTTTTGGAGCAGTGGCTTCTTCCTTGCTGAGCGGCCTTTCAGGTTATGTCGATATAGGGCTCGTTTTACTGTTGATATACAGTGCCTTGCGAAAGTATTCGGCCCCCTTGAACTTTGCGACCTTTTGCCACATTTCAGGCTTCAAACATAAAGATATAAAACTGTATTTTTTTGTGAAGAATCAACAACAAGTGGGACACAATCATGAAGTGGAACGACATTTATTGGATATTTCAAACTTTTTTAACAAATCAAAAACGGAAAAATTGGGCGTGCAAAATTATTCAGCCCCTTTACTTTCAGTGCAGCAAACTCTCTCCAGAAGTTCAGTGAGGATCTCTGAATGATCCAATGTTGACCTAAATTACTAATGATGATAAATACAATCCACCTGTGTGTAATCAAGTCTCCGTATAAATGCACCTGCACTGTGATAGTCTCAGAGGTCCGTTAAAAGCGCAGAGAGCATCATGAAGAACAAGGAACACACCAGGCAGGTCCGAGATACTGTTGTGAAGAAGTTTAAAGCCAGATTTGGATACAAAAAGATTTCCCAAGCTTTAAACATCCCAAGGAGCACTGTGCAAGCGATAATATTGAAATGGAAGGAGTATCAGACCACTGCAAATCTACCAAGACCTGGCCGTCCCTCTAAACTTTCAGCTCATACAAGGAGAAGACTGATCAGAGATGCAGCCAAGAGGCCCATGATCACTCTGGATGAACTGCAGAGATCTACAGCTGAGGTGGGAGACTCTGTCCATAGGACAACAATCAGTCGTATATTGCACAAATCTGGCCTTTATGGAAGAGTGGCAAGAAGAAAGCCATTTCTTAAAGATATCCATAAAAAGTGTTGTTTAAAGTTTGCCAAAAGCCACCTGGGAGACACACCAAACATGTGGAAGAAGGTGCTCTGGTCAGATGAAACCAAAATTGAACTTTTTGGCAACAATGCAAAACGTTATGTTTGGCGTAAAAGCAACACAGCTGAACACACCATCCCCACTGACAAACATGGTGGTGGCAGCATCATGGTTTGGGCCTGCTTTTCTTCAGCAGGGACAGGGAAGATGGTTAAAATTGATGGGAAGATGGATGGAGCCAAATACAGGACCATTCTGGAAGAAAACCTGATGCAGTCTGCAAAAGACCTGAGACTGGGACGGAGATTTGTCTTCCAACAAGACAATGATCCAAAACATAAAGCAAAATCTACAATGGAATGGTTCAAAAATAAACATATCCAGGTGTTAGAATGGCCAAGTCAAAGTCCAGACCTGAATCCAATCGAGAATCTGTGGAAAGAACTGAAAACTGCTGTTCACAAATGCTCTCCATCCAACCTCACTGAGCTCGAGCTGTTTTGCAAGGAGGAATGGGAAAAAATGTCAGTCTCTCGATGTGCAAAACTGATAGAGACATACCCCAAGCGACTTACAGCTGTAATCGCAGCAAAAGGTGGCGCTACAAAGTATTAACTTAAAGGGGCTGAATAATTTTGCACGCCCAATTTTTCAGTTTTTGATTTGTTAAAGTTTGAAATATCCAATAAATGTCGTTCCACTTCATGATTGTGTCCCACTTGTTGTTGATTCTTCACAAAAAAATACAGTTTTATATCTTTATGTTTGAAGCCTGAAATGTGGCAAAAGGTCGCAAAGTTCAAGGGGGCCGAATACTTTCGCAAGGCACTGTAGATACTTTTGTACCTGTTACCTCCAGCATCTTCACAAGGTCCTTTGCTATTGTTCTGGGATTGATTTGCACTTTTCGCACCAAAGTACGTTCATCTCTAGGAGACAGAACGCGCCTCCTTCCTGAACGGTATGACGGCTGCGTGGTCCCATGGTGTTTATACTTGAGTACTGTTGTTTGTATGAACGTGGTACCTTCGGGCATTTGGAAATTTCTCCCAAGGATGAACCAGACATGTGGAGATCTACACTTTTTTTTCTGAGGTCTTGGCTGATTTCTTTTGATTTTCCCATGATGTCAATGCAAAGTTTGAGTTTGAAGGTAGTTCTTGAAATACATCCACAGGTACACCTCAAATTAACTCAAATTATGTCAATTAGCCTATCAGAAGCTTCTAAATCCATGACATAATTTTCTGGAATTTTCCAAGCTGTTTAAAGACACAGTCAACTTAGTGTATGTAAACTTCTGACCCACTGGAATTGTGATACAGTGAATTATAAATGAAATAATTTGTCTGTAAACAATTGTTGGGAAAATTACGTGTTTCATGCACAAAGAAATTTGTGGAATGGTTAAAAAACGAGTTTAATGACTCCAACCTAAGTGTATGTTAACTTTCAACTTCATCTGTACATCGATGACGTCATCGCCACAGTGACTGTATTGTATGTACATACCCCAACCAGAAGCGATGGATTACAGGTAAAATCCGCATTGAGCTAAAGCTGCCGCTTTCAAGGAGCAGGGCTTTCAAACTATTACAAACTACAAAGGGAAGCACAAACGACAGCTGCCCAGTGACACAAGCCTACCAGATGAGCTAAATTACTTCTATGCTCGCTTCGAGGCAAGTAACACTGAAACATGCATGAGAGCATCAGCTGTTCCGGTTGACTTTGTGATCACGCTCTCCGCAGCCGATGAAAGACCTCTCCCTGTCTGAGTCCGTAATACCAACATGTTTCAAGTAGACCACCAGAGTCCCTGTGCCCAAGAACACTAAGGTAACCTGCCTAAATGACTACCTACCCATAGCACTCACTACTATTATATATCTTCATATGACAAGGATTAAAAAGGGTTTGCCAGTAGACTTGATTCATGATGATGACTGCTAGCTAAGATTGTGAAATTAAGATTAATGTCATTCAGACATGATCAGTCCAACCAAAGCTACTGTACATATAACGTGAATTGGCCTATTTTCTGTGGCCAATGACCATGAGCCTTCATGGAAGGGCACGTGTAATATAACACTATGGTGGGACCCAAAGGGCTGAAATGTTGGATGTCTACCCTTACTAAAGGATTGAAGCCAGGCGATTGCACAAAGTCCCCATGAGTGACAGAATACTGAGCAATGCTCCTATTTTCTGCTGGCTTGCCCCACCACCACAGAAAGCGCTGAGCTAGGCTGAAACACTTGCATTTTTTATTTTACTTGGCAAGTCAATTAAGAACAAATTCTTATTTAAAATGAGAGCCTTGGAACAATGGGTTAACTGCCTTGTTCAGGGAGACAGATTTTTACCTTGTCAGCTCAGGGATTCAATCTAGCAACCTTTCGGTTACAGTCCCAACGCTCTAACCACTAGGCTACCTGCCACCCCAATTTTGGAGCTGCTTTACTCAAGAAAACAAAAAAAGAGTCCATGGTTGTATGTGGCTTTTTTAACTCAATTATATGTATTATTTTTTACATTGTTTGCAAACTGATATGTGACACGTAAAATAATGACTTGCCCTAAATGACGGGTCGCCACTGGTGCTTGGTGACCTCTGACTGTTTTATCCTAACATTGTTGGTGCCAACGTGGATAACAATATCCCTATACTCTCTACACTGGCCAGCTTTAGCCTTAACCAGCACCCTCTTCAGATTAACCTTAACATTGTTAGCCCTGCCCCCTGGCTCAGACCCCGTAACAGTTGGAGGAGAGACCTGAGAAGGCTCGGCCTTTGACTCCCTTCTTAATGGGGAGAACCTGTTCAAAGTTTCTGTCGGTTGAATGAGCGACACCGGTTGAGTGGGACAGCATTTCTTCACAGAAGCCTTGACAGCATTTCTTCACAGAAGCCTTGACAGCATTTCTTCACAGAAGCCTTGACAGCATTTCTTCACAGAAGCCTTGACAGCATTTCTTCACAGAAGCCTTGACAGCATTTCTTCACAGAAGCCTTGACAGCATTTCTTCACAGAAGCCTTGAGAAATTTGTCCCGGGTGCAGGGACTGTGCGGGGGGGATTTAAACTACTTTCTGTACTTACTGGGGCACAGATGCCGTTTCATCCTTTCCTACACTTAAATTGCCCTTGCCTAACGATTGCATCTGAAGCTGGGCTTGCAACTCGGCTATCCTCACCATAAGGCGATAGTTCTCCTGTACAGTGACTGCAATGAGATGGCATAGCGTTAATGTTAGCTTTTTCAGCTGGTGGAGGTCCTGTAGAACCATGTCAAAGGTGAAAAAGTTGAATGAAAAAAAGATGAGGAAAAAACTAAGACGTCGGTAAATGTATTAAATGCAGAGTTTTGATTAAACGGTTACTAAAAACGAAAAGTTTGGCAGGTAGCCAAGTAGCACCCTGAGGAAGGCACAGTGATGTCAAAACGTTGGTAAATACCCATTAAATTGCTGGGAGTTTATATGTGGAGTGTGCGACTTTCTTTATTTTGATAGTTTATCGTTTATTCGCCATTAGTCAGCACCTCCACACGAACACATTTTTCTGTGTGTGCGCCAGCTCAACAAATATCACAGCAGTACAGAGACAACGCAGAAGTGTGCCATTAGCTGGGGAAGCTCATACCTATCAGTTAGTAACTGGCCAATTGGGAGGGGTGGGGCGTGGGGGTCTGTTGATAAACCATGGGGTAGTTTGCAATTCAAATTAGGGACGTGTTAAACTTTGGAAGTGTTAGTGAATTTACCTGCAAAAAAGCTGAGAACTATACTATATATTGGTTACAGGGTCTGTGAAAATGTTGGTTTCATGGCACGGTCTCGTGGGGGGATTTAATATGCCTTGTTTTTTACAACATTCCCCTAGAAAGAAGGTGGGATAGTAAAGAGGTGGGATTTCGTTCTGTGTATGAAGAGGTATTACTTTATAGACACACACACACACTGACAGACACACTTCGAGTTTAGACATTTAGCAGGCGCTCTTATCCAGAGAGACTTACAGTAGTGAGTGCATGCATTTTCACACACACACACACACACACACACACACACACACACACACACACACACACACACACACACACACACACACACACACACACACACACACACACACACACACACACACACACACACACACACACACACACACACACACAACAAAAAACAAAAAAAATATTGAACCAGTGCAGTTAAATAATTTGTTAAAAGGTTAAGAACTAAAGTACTTACCTGTCATTCACTTTGCATGGGAGGGTTATACACAGTACGAGCCTTAACACACACAATTTAACCTTTGGTCCAGGCCTAGGGCTCCAGGAGGCTTTCAAGTACCTGACGGACCCCAGGGGCAGGCTGTTTGGCCTGGACATCTCAGAGTACATGCAAAAGGTGGCCCGGAAGCGTCTCGGCCCTGAGCTGGCCTAGGGGAGGGTCCACCTGCTCCAGGATAGTGTGGAATGTATTCCCCTCCCGGACCACTGCATTGACGGGGTCTTCCACTCTAACTGCCACGTCTACTGGCCGGACATGGCCACTGCCACCGCCGAACTGTTCCGTGTCATGACGCCAGGTTAGTGTAGGCACGGCACGCACATGCGTACGCCACAGGCACACACAAGATGCAATTCCTTATTGCAAACAGTAGAGGGCAATGTGAGTGCAGTCAGAGCCATACTATGCAAGTCATATTACAACATGCACTAAACTTTCACTGCATCTCTACGGCACTGCATATCTATAGAGTTATCCCAGTAGCCTATACAGAAGACAGTATTGCAGGGCACAGAACCTGTTGTTGTTGTATCGCTCTGTATGATGGTTAATACAACCATAGAAGTATCATTCTAATGAATACAATCCCCTCATTTTCTTCCTTCCCGGTAGGAGCGAGGATGTTGGCAACGTGTGACCTGGGCTACCTGCATCATGGGGTGGAGCAGGGCTTATTCAAAGGAGTGACGGTGGAACCTGAGCCCTACATGCAGGCCCTGAGGGCTGTGGGCTTCCTGGGGGTCAGCATGGAGGACCAGATGGACGAGGGCAAGAGCTTCCAGGTCATCTACGCCACCTCTCCACCTCCCTCCACCACTGAGACTCAGAACAGTTAGGAACACACTCTGTATGTACACTCCGGATGTGTTTGATGGACATAACAGCATATTGCATCATAAAAACGAATGTTACATCCAGAGGTTCATACTTAAGGTTTTATATTGAGCACTTGTATGTTAGTTCTTATACAGTTAAGAACTAAAGAATTTACCTGTCATTCACTTTGCATGGGAGGGTTATACACAGTATGAGCCTTAACTAGTAAGGTTCTTTGGTGACCACAGAGCGCCTAGTGTGCAATAGCAGGTTTACAGTATGGAGACATATTGAGGATTTTGTTATCTGTGACAAATGCACGCATGTTCAGCAATCCATTTTATTATCATTTTTACTTATTTGCATGACAGATTTCTGCCAATAAAAAGCAATCAATCATTCAAACATGGTCTCACAGTCCATTCTCCAAATAGACTACATTTGAAGGAAACAAAAAGATCTAGACATTGGTTTATGTGGGTGAGCTATTTGATCTATCTGAAGCCAAAACAAGACCTTGGTTTTCAAATACAATGGTTCGGCACTATTGAGCGATTGAAATGTAAAGGTGATTTCCGAATGAGCCGACATATGCAGCGTTTACCGTGAACGCAGTCTCCACTAACGTGAACACATTGCCTTTACATTTGTATTGCGCTGTAGCGCAGCTCTTCAGCACTACAGATTGAATTGAGCCCCTTGGTGTCGGCGAGGATCTCATCATAGGGTACTCACTCTGTCCCAGGTTAGCCTTAAGGTGGGTTGGAGGCATCTGATGTGGAACGATTCCAGGATGATGTTGTGCTACGTATGTTGGGTCCAGATGTATGGGCCATAAAGCAGGCTGGAGAGACAAACAGCATTGCATACTACCACCTATCGATTTTTTCCAAGACCCTGGCCCGAGGCGTCTGAAGGGAGCGAAGGCTCTATTGAACCGAGTATGAACTTCTGATATCAAATAGAGCAGGAATGTATCCTCTCTCTGGGGTCTAGATGTGTGGAAGGATGCCTTTCAAAGCTCAGTAGGGTTTTTGCCATTTCCCTCTCCCACTGTGCAGCACAGGCTTCATTCTATAAATTAGGTTACACCTTTAAAGGTCCAATGCAGCCATTTTTATCTGAATATCAAATCACTTCTGGGTCACAATTACTGTGATTGTTTTCAATGAAGAATGGCATATGTCAATGGGATGTCAATTCGACTTAAACAGAATGTAGGATTTACCCATAGGTGTTCTCTTGAAGGTCTAGCAAAAAGCTTGACTTATGTTTGAGCGAGACTGCCAGCCTTGCTTATGTATTTTTTTTGTCCATTACCTCCATCCTTTGTTTCCAGACCTTGACCACATCTAGTTCTTTGGAGAAGTCGGCCTAATTCTCTCGCTGCGCTTGGCTGTGAGACAACTTGCACTTGTGCAAAAATTACACGTTTAAAAACATTTGCGAAATCAGTTATGCAAGTAATTTAATGATATCACAATAGTATTTTCAGTCAATGAAACTTAGAAGCATGTCCTGTGCACCAATTCACACTTAAGCTCACAACTTCCAAGAATAACTTCTGAATACCTCTTACTAACAACCTAACACCTACGAGGGTGAAATCCAGAAGTTACTTTAAATGACTTGCCTTGAACTCTAAATCTGAAGCAAACACAAACAATGTTATCACAGATATTTGTAGTGAATAACTTAATGTGTAACTCTAAAGATCCTTCCTTGGTTATACTTACAGTATCAAGTTAACATTTGGTGTATACTGTACAAACTGTTTGTGAGCTTCACACCTGCAAAGCATCTAACGGTCAACGTGACAATGTCACAGCCTCAGGTGACTCACCAAAGGTGTCTCTAGTGACAAGAGTGGTGGGCTCGGTTGAGGCATCAACAAACCTTTTCTCGATTGGCTGATGCTATGAAAAAAAAACATTTAAGTCAGCTGTTAAATCGGTGTCCCTAAACCGAGACGGTTGTTACTCAATATGCGATAATGTGACTAGAATGATGTTGTAAACAACAACCAATTCTGGGACATAGACATGCCTTATATAGGCAGAAAGCTTACATTCTTGTTCATCTAACTGCAGTGACCAATTTACAGTAGCTATTACAACAACAAAAAATTGAGGATAGTGCACAACAACAAAACACTTTTATCACAGCAGCTGGTTGAAAACATTCATCTCTGAAGGTAAATAATGTACTTACATTCAGTAATCTTGCTCTGATTTGTCATCCTAGGGGTTCCAGAGATAAAATGTGATGTAGTTTTGTGTGAAAAAAAAAATATATATATATTTAAATGTAGGAAATGGGTTCCACAGTTTGACCCCAATGTTGTCTCTGGCTCCACACCCCCCAGCCTGGCCATCTAGATGTGTGAAGTTTAGTGTATTTTCTGTAGGGAAGCTAATGATCCATCATGTAGGACAATCCTGGGAGTGTGTAAACTTACATAATTTATTACTGTATCGATTTGGTATGTTCTCTATAGGTATGTACTTGACAATGTATAAATTGACCAATTCGGCACATTTGGGCAAACTCCTGGCAGACTTGATACAAAACGTTGTGTATTGATGTAATTCTTCACGGGATCAGACTGAAACTTTGCACAAGCACTGCTGGCATCTTGTGGACAACATCTAAATTACATCTAAAATTATATTGAGTGTATGGCCTTTTACTTGCGTTTCAAAGATGATGAAACATTTTTTTATTTGTATTATCTTTTACCAGATCAATTGTTTTATATTCTCCTACATTAATTTCCTATTTCCACAAACTTCAAATTGTCCCTTTCAAATGGTATCAAGAATATGCATATCCTTGCTTCAGGTCCTGAGCTACAGGCACTTAGATTTGAGTATGTCATTTTAGGCCAAAATTGAAAATATGTCTATTTGGCTTTCTGGAAAAGTATGATATCAGAGAATTAATATTAGGGACTCATGATGCAATGACTGCAATTTTAATTGTGACGAAAATGGCTTCATCAAACAAACCTTGGCCAGTTCTTTATTTTGATGAATCACCTAGTCAGTCAAAAGAGAAATGGGTGATCATACCAAGCTGACTATGACAGCATTACAGCTTTGGAGCATTACAGGTCTGAGTAACCTCACCGATGTCTGCACGTTAAAGCTCTACTTCATAGCTAGCAGAACACTTCAACGTCAAAGCTCTACTTCATTACTTCATCAACACTTAACATGTTCATGTATACACATTGTATAACCTGCTCACATCCAACTCTGTGGCTTTTCTCTCCGAGCTGAGGTGTCTGGCCTCCTTCAGAGGAGCCCAGAGCTTTTTCAAATCAAAATCAAATGTTATTTGTCACTTGCGCCGAATACAACATAATACAACCTTACCATGAAATGCTTACTGACAAGCCCTTTACTAACAATGCAGTTTGAGAAATAGAGTTAAGAAAATATTTACCAAATAAATAAAAATGTAATAAAAAGTAACACAATAAAATAACAATAACGAGGCTATATACACGGGGTACCGGTACAGAGTCAATGTGCGGAGGTACAGGTTAGTCGAGGTAATTTGTACATGTAGGTAGGGGTAAACAGCGAGTATCAGCAGTGTAAAAACACTGTGCTCCAGTACCGCTGGCCGTGCGGTAGCAGAGAGAACAGTCTATGACTTGGGAAACTGGAGACTATGACCATTTTTGGGCCTTCCTCTGTCACCGCCTAGTATATAGGTCAAGGAGGGCAGGAAGCTTAGCACCAGTGATCAAATCAAATGGCATTTGTCACATGTGAAATGCTTACTTACAAGCCCTTAACCAACAATGCAGTTTAAAAAAATAAATAATAATAATAAATACAAGTAACAAATAATTAAAGATCAGCATTAAAATAACAATAGCAAGGATTTATACAGGGGGTACCGGTACAGAGTCAAGTTGCCGGGGGCCCCGGGTACAGTTATTAAAGAGGGGGGGGGGGGGGGGGGGGGCAATGCAAATAGTCTGTGTAGCCATTTGATTAGGTGTTCAGGAGTCTTATGGCTTGGGGGTAGGAGCTGTTTAGAAGCCTATTGGATCTAGCCTCTTGGACCTAGACCCTTGCTAGGGTGGCTGGAGTCTTTGACAATTTTTAGGGTCCTCCTCTGACACCGCCTGGTATAGAGGTCCTGGATGGCAGGAAGCTTGGGCCCAATGATGTACTGGGCCATACACACTACCCTCTGTAGTGCCTTGCTGTCGGAGGCCGAGCAGTTGCCATACCGCCGGTGATGCAACCGGTAGAGATGCTCTCGATGGTGAAGCTGTAGAACTTTTTGAAAATCTGGGGACCCATGCCAAATCTTTTCAGTCTCCTGAGGGGGAAAAGGTTTTGTCATGCCCTCTTCACGACTGTTTTGGTATGTTTGGACCATGATAGTTCGTTGGTGATGTGGACACCAAGGAACTTGAAACTCTCGACCCGCTCCACTACAGCCCCATTGATGTTAATGGGGGCCGGTTTGGCCTTCCTTTTCCAGTAGTCCACGATCAGCTCCTTTGTCTTGCTCACATTGAGGGAGAGGTTGTTGTCCTGGCACCACACTGCCAGGTCTCTGACCTCCTCCCTATAGGATGTCTCATCATTGTCAGTGATCAGGCCAACCACTGTTGTGTAGTCAGCAAACATAATGATGGTGTTGAAGTCGTGCTTGGCCACGTAGTCGTGTACAGGAGGGGACTAAGCACGCACCCCTGAGGGGCCCCAGTGTTGAGGATCAGCATGGCAGATGTGTTGTTACCTACTCTTACCACCTGGGTGCGACCCTTCAGGAAGTCCAGGATCCAGTTGCAGAGTGAGATGTTTAGTCCCAAGGTCCTTAGCTTAGTGATGAGCTTTGTGGGCACTATGGTGTTGAACTGTTGAGCTGTAGTCAATGAACAGCATTCTCACATAGGTGTTCCTTTTTGTCCAGGTCGGAAAGGGCAGTGTGGAGTGCAATTGGGATTGCACCATCTGTGGATCTGTTGGAGCGGTATGCAAATTGGAGTGGATCTGGGTTTCCGGGATGGTGGTGTTGATGTGAGTCATGACCCACCTTTCAAAGCACTTTATGGCAACCACCGTGAGTGCTGCGGGGCGGTAGTCATTCAGGCAGTTTACCTTTGCTTTCTTGGGCACAGGGACTATGGTGGTCTCCTTGAAAGGTATAACAGACTCGGTCAGGGAGAGGTTGAAAATGTCAGTGAAAACACATGAAAGTTTGTCTATGCATGCTCTGAGCACATGTCCTGGAAAATCCGTCTGGACCCGCGGCCTTGTGAATGTTGACCTTGTTAAAGGTCTTGCTCACATCGGCCATGGAGAGCGTGATCACATAGTCGTCCGTAACAGCTGGTGCTCTCATGCATGCTTCAGTGTTGCTCGCCTCGAAGCAAGCATAAAAGGCATTCAGCTCGTTTGGGAGGCTTGTGTCACTGGGCAGCTCGCGGGTAGGTTTCCCTTTGTAGTCTATAATAGTTTGCAAGCCCTGTCACATCAGATGAGCATCAGAGACGGTGTAGTATGATTCAATCTTAGTCCTGTATTGACGCTTTACCTGTTTGATGGTTTGTTTGAGGGCATAGCAGAATTTCTTATAAGTGTCCGGATTAGTGTCCTACTCCTTGAAAGTGGCAGCTCTAGCCTTTAGCTCGGTGCGGATGTTGCCTGTAATCCATGGCATCTGGTTGGGATATGTATGTATGGTCACTGTGGGGACGACGTCGTTGATGCACTCATTGATGAAGCCGCTGACTGAGGTGATATACCATTGGATGAATCCTGGAACATATTCCAGTCTGTGCTAGCAAAACAGTCCTGTCGCTAGTGGCATTCGCGTCATCTGACCACTTCCGTATTGAGCGAGTCACTGGTACTTCCTGCTTTAGTTTTAGCTTGTAAGCAGGAATCAGGAGGATATAATTATGGTCAGATTTGCCAAATAGAGGGTGAGGGAGAGCTTTGTATGCGTCTCTGTGTGTGGAGTAAAGGTGATCTAGAATTTTTTTTCCCTCTTGTTGCACATGTGACATGCTGGTAGAAATTAGGTCAAACTGATTCAACTTTGCCTGCTATAAAAGTCCCCGGCCACTAGGAGCACCGCTTTCCTTGTTTGCTTATGGACTTATACAGCTCCTTGAGTTCGGTTACAGTGCCAGAATCGGGTTTGTGGTAAATAGATGGCTACGAATAATATATATGGCAATTATCTTGGTAGATAGTGTCAGTCCGTACAGCTAATACCAAAGACAGAAAAAAAAGACAGTCAGTATGGTGACACATCAAATGGTAGCGTCTACAGGATTGGATTCATATGCTGCCCGAATGACATTGAAGTCATCAGTCTAAATGAAAGTAGCTTGTGAAAAGCACCTTGTATTTGAAGTCCACAATCTGGAGAAGTGTCTCATTCTTCTCCGTAAGATCTTTGGTGTAACACTGTTCCAGCTTTTGTCCTTCCACTATAATGATACAGTAAGATAGATTTGGCATTAGCTCTCTTTTACTCTTGATTATAAGTTCACAAAGAAGGTGTATTTAACATGCGAATGTTACTGGAGTTGCCTGTCAGTGAAAACTCACAAAGGTGGTTCTTGAATTTGACCCGAGACAAAAAGAAAAGACAAAGAAAATATATATATATTTTTTAAAATACATGATTTGTACTAATGCTGAACAACATGAATAGTAAACAAAAACAACAGCTATCACTCACAAAGAAAGCACTGCGACTATGATTATAAATTAAGAAGACTTACTGCTAGCACAGTATGGACAATTGCCATCACAGCTGCAACGTTAATAAATTCCCACTGAGCGCTGTGATTAGTTCTTATCTGCAGTGCCTGAGCTTCCTGGAGGTCATCGACAGACAACATTGACAGCAATGCTCAATCTGTAGACCTGGGCAGGGATGCTGCAATCCGGGCGTGGAGCAGGGCTTCTTCCAGAACATGACGGGAAAACTATTAACGTAGGGAAAACAGGTAGGCCTGCTCCACACACGGAGATGTAGGAGTAGTGAGAAATACATGGTCCGGGAGTGATCGGGTACGATTGGTGGCTGGTGTCCATTCCTCCGGCAGTGTGGCAACCTAGAAAAACACCCACCCACACAAAAACACATTCCAGGGTAGAGGCAGACCCATAGAAGACACCAGTTAATCTTTAAATAAATCAAACCGTTTGGGTTTCAAGACATTGTGCAGCTGAAGTTAAGCACAATAGACAACTAGGTCTACTGGCCAAAGTAGCCTATTAACCGTAGGCAAGTCGGTTTAGCATAGTCAGTAGCCTATAGTGGTTGAAACCCATAAATAAATAAATAGAGAGAATTTCATGATCATTTTGCCATTCAGTCATCATAGATAAATAATAGTACTAGGCATATACGTGCACACAATAGACTACACGTGCAAGACCGATGAGAAACCATTCTCGTCAATCGGCGCCCACGAGAAAGTACAATGCTCATTTTTTTCTCACCGCGCATACACTTTCCATCTACAACACCCAGAGACAGCATTGCTTATGCGGTATCAGAGAGCGCATGTAAACATAAACAAAACTGCAATACTGACATCAACAAAGAGTAAACGCCCATTTAAGCTTGCTCCGAAAAAATAGTTCCACAGGCAACAAGTAAAGACCGACACATCGTGGACACAACTGCGCGTCCGTATACTATTCCGAGATGCACGTTGAAGATATTGGAAGAACTATACACATTTACTTTTCGTCAGCCAACAAGATGAGTAGGCGCGAACGAACAGCTAAAGCACTTAGCCTATGTCAATCTACTATCCCCCATAGTACAATAGTTGACCTATTCTATTCTGTGCAAGAAATTAATATTCCAAACATAGCCTGGGACTACCACTAGCATCAAAAAAAAACATTTTTTACGCAATGTGGTTGACGCAACAGATCAGAATGTTTAGCTTCAAATGTTGATAAACTATTAGGCTATTCATTCGGGTTATAACGCATCAATGCACACACGGCGGTAGGCTATAAGCGCGAATGTTCCATTAGCGGACAAACACAATTGTTATGTTTCTTGCCTTATGCTGGGCATCATTCACAAGTGACAGGCTAATATTGTCACCCATCAGATTATTCTTTATTTTTTTGTATTCGTTGTAGATATATATATATATTGTTATGGGGTGGATCAGCTTTAATATTGTGGGTAGATTGTTGCTATTCTTGATTTAACCTGGTCTTTACATATACTAAATAATATAGGTGTGAAATTGGTTTTTGATTTAGAATGGACCATTATCATGCACTTGTTTCGAATCAGGGGCAGCAGGGAAAAAATTGGAGGACGCTTTTTTCCTGTGGTTCATTTTCATGCCAGCCAACTAGGCAATACTCCTGTTGTAAAGATAAGCAACGTGCTTAATAGTGGAAAAGTTGAGAAATAAATGTATTAGGCCTTAGCCTATAGAAAGCTGATGGGAGAAGCCTAATTACCGTGACTCACCGGTCACATGGAATTTGACTGTCTTCAGGTGTGGCGTAACACAGTCGCCACGACAGCCCAAGGCACAGCACACAATGGCTAATACAGCACACTGTTTTACAGGGCTACTGTGGCAAGTATTGTAAAGCAGTTCAGTAAAAAAAAAAAAAAGTATTGTATTGAAGTGTAAGTTAGGCCTACAATACTTTTGTTTGGCAAAATTGCACGTGACTTTGTCGAGAAGTGAGGAAACAAGGTAGTTGATACCATACAGGCCTGGTAGGCGTTTCATTTGAGCCAGACCCAAAACCGTCCCGTTTCTCTAAACACATACTTCACTGAGCACCAGAACGGAGGACACAGACACATTAAAACATAGGTATATTTAATTTCAACTGTATAATGCATACATATGATTAATTATTTCAACTAATCTGAATACAATCAATGGTGCTGAACTCCCATGGAATCATTTACATACACATTGTTTTTGTTTTTTTGGATTTCAGTGACCAATGACTGTTGAAAGACAAAAAAAACAAAAATCACCAGACAATTCCCAATGTCTTTATTTCTGTGAGAGTGATTGATGATTCCGTCCCTTCCAGCTATTTGCCGTTAAATAATATATTTTTAAAAATAAGACAATAAATACAGCTGGACATAAAATAAGATGTGTACATAGACGAGCACTGATATCACTAGTCTTCGTATCTTATAGTTTTTCTGACCAGTTAGACAACCTCACACACACACACACACACACACACACACACACACACACACACACACATGGACGTTTCAAAGACAGACCCGTGTTGCTGTAGGTTTGGGCATGTACAGTGGCAAGAAAAAGTATGTATGTATGTATGTATGTATGTATACTCTTTGGAATTACCTGGACTTCTGCATGAATTGGGTGATAAAATGTTATCTGATCTTCATCCAAGTCACAATAGACAGAGTGGGTAAACTAATAACACACAAATGATTGTATTTTTCTTGTCTATATTGAATACATCATTTAAACATTCACAGTGTAGGTTTGGGAAAAGTATGTGAACCCCTAGGCTAATGACTTCTCCAAAAGCTAATTGGTGTCAGGAGTCAGCAAACCTGGAGTACAATCAATGAGACAAGATTGGAGATGGTTTGAGCTGCCCTGCCCTATAAGAAACACTCACAAAATGTGAGTTTGCTATGTGAACCATGCCTCGAACAAAAGAGATCTCAGAAGACCTAAGATTAAGAATTGTTGACTTGCATAAAGCTGGAAAGGGTTACAAAAGTATCTCTAAAAGCCTTGATGTTCATCAGTCCACGGTAAGACACATTGTCTATAAATGGAGAAAGTTCAGCACTGTTGCTACTCTCCCTAGGAGTGGCTGTCCTGCAAAGATGACTGCAAGAGCACAGCGCAGAATGCTCAATGAGGTTAAGAAGAATCCTAGTGTCAGCTAAAGACTTACAGAAATCTCTGGAACATGCTAACAGCTCTGTTGACGAGTCTATGACATGTAAAACATTAAACAAGAATGTTGGTCACGGGAGGACACCACGGAAGAAGCCACTGCTGTCCAAAAAAAACATTGCTGCACGTCTGAAGTTCGCAAAAGAGCACCTGGATGTTCCACAGCAAAATATTCTGTGGACAGATTAAAGTTGAATTGTTTGGAAGGAACACACAACACTGTGTGGAGATAAAAAAATAAATAAAAAAAAGACAGCACCCCAACATCAAAACCTCATCCCAACTGTAAAGTATGGTGGAGGGAGCATCATGGTTTGGGCTGCTTTGCTGCCTCAGGGCCTGGACATCTTGTTATCTTCGACGGAAAAATGAATTCCCAAGTTTATCAAGACATTTTGCAGGAGAATGTAAGGCTATCTGTCCGATTGAAGCTCAACAGAAGTTGGGTGATGCAACAGGACAACGACCCAAAACACAGAAGTAAATCAACAACAGAATGGCTTTAACAAGAAAATACACCTTCTGGAGTGCCCCAGTCAGAGTCCTGACCTCAGCCTGATTGAGATTCTGTGGCATGACCTCGAGAGCAGTTCACACCACGCATTCCAATAATATTGCTGAACTGGAACAGTATTGTAAAGAGGAATGGGGCAAAATTGCTCCTGACCGTTGTGCAGGTCTGTTCCGCAACTACAGAAAACGTTTGGTTGAGGTTATTGCTGCCAAAGGAGGGTCAACCAGTAATTAAAGTCAAGGGTTCACATACTTTTTCCACCCTGCACTGAGAATGTTCACACTGTGTTCAATAAAGACATGAAAACGTATAAATTGTGTGTGTGCGTTATTAGTTTAAGCAGACTGGGTTTGTCTATTGTCCTGACTTAGATGAAAATCAGATCAAATTTGATGAGCAATTTAAGCAGAAATCCAGGTCATTCCAAAGGGTTCACATCTTTTTTTTTTTTTTTGCCACCAAGTTTTGTAGGTGGAGTCTGAGTGGGCGGGGTTCTCTTTCATCAAGATGGCCAGATAGAGGGAACAAGTCTTCTGCCTTTCGTCCTGGCGGTGAGCACTACTTTGTTTGTGGGATTATGCTAGATACAAGCCCAGAGGTGGAGGAATACAGGACAGTATAGCTGAAGGGGTGTGCTACAGGGTGTGCTTAGGCCTCAGGCCCAAAGCCACCATAGGCCTCCAGTAGATACCAAACAACCACACCGACAGACACTGAGCAACAACCAAAACTTGTCCGGCGACACAGTACAAAAATAGAAGTCAATAAAACGAATGAACATCGCATTTACACAAGCGCATTTCCCCTCCTTCTAAATTGTTTTTGTGAAAGAATTGTGCTACGATACGAAAGTGCTCTTCCTGACAGTTACCGTAGCAACAGCGAATGTCTGAGAGAAGAGAAAAAAAAAAGAACAATTGTCAGACACCACATTTACTAAACATAGGAATTGACCTCCTCAGCATTCAAGTAAACCAAAGTCAGACAGAACACATGATGGTAACACTTCAAACAGACGGGTCACTTTCATCCAAAAAGAAGTCACTGAAAACAACCAAGTGCTATTTCATCCCATTGTTCTCAGATTCCACCGATACGTGAATAAGTGAACCCTAAAACCTGAACAAAGCCAAAAGCAAGTGTTCATTAGTACGTCTCACACCTGCACAAAAACAAAACTCATATTTTTCTCCAAAATATTCCTTCGAGACAATGTGTTTTTGGTGCAGCCTTTGCACAGTCGGTACAGTGATTCCTCTGGAAGAATGTGTACTTATTGAACAGTTTGTACTGTGGCCAGAGGGTGGCGCTATGACTACAGCAAAGGAAAGAGGATTCAGCTGGGTTTGGGGGCAAGGGGCTGGAAAGTGAGTGAAGAGGAAAAGTAGATATTGTAGAGTAGATATTGCGCACACACACACACACACACACACGATTAACCGGCCCCGCTCTTTCCCTTCATCCATCACAACTTGCCATGTCATGCATATACAGAGTGACACATCAACCAATACAAACCACAAAACGAAGCACCCCTGTCCAAACGCCCATTAGTGTGTCCATGTGTGCCTCATACAGAAGGTTGTGTTGACGATCAGTGGAACCAGCAAGCCGATCACAGGTGTGTGTGTGTGTGTGTGTGGGGGGGGGGGGGGGGGGGTCTACGTAGAACAGTTAAGCGGTTTACTGTGTCCACGGAGCAAGAATCAATGAGAGAGATAGTTTTACAGTATGAAAAAGATTGACAGGATAAAAATACAGCAGATGGAACTCAGGCCAGAACAGGAGCAGGGCCAGTGGCCGGCCAGCAACGAGTCCTGAGAGGAGAGCAAGTGTCAGTTCCCTGCCGCCAGGCCCTCTCCCGGTTCCAGAACCACAGCCAGGAACCAAACCACAGAGGTCCAGGCGTGATGGGGGCATGGGGGGGTGCAGCAGCGGCCCACAGGGGTCATGTGACATTAACCTCCATCACGTGGTCATCAGTAACGGGCAGCACCAGCACCTGCCGCCCCTGGCTCCAATAGAACACCTGTCCCGGGCTGAAGGGCTCCAGGCGGGGCATGGGCAGACCCCTCTGCTGCTCCCCGCTGCCCACCGAGTGGACGCTGCCCCGGCTGCGGATGCTGGCCGTGTCGCCCTGGTCGTCCAGCCCTTTGTCCAGCAGGGAAATGGTGTCGTTCTCTAAGCAGCTGTCTGAGTGGCCAGAGAGAGAGAGAGAGAGAGAGAGAGAGATGAGTGTGACTGAGTGTGTGTGAGCGAGTACAACACGCGCTGTAATAATGCCTACAAGCAAATGATCTAAACAGCATGTAAGAGGTTGACAAAGATGGCACAAAATATAGACTACCATTTTGTCAAGTAATGGGAGACATGCCCACGGACTGAGTTTAAGGACCGTTCTGCAGCTGTGGGTTACATACCCGTGTCGGGCTGAATGGCTGGGACGGCATTGTGGGGCAGGTACTTGAACACTTTGATGTTGGGGAAGGGCAGGTGACCGGCGAACAGGGGCATGACCTCCATCTGAACCCTGTGTGTGGCGCTGGCAGCCACGGGCATGGACACCACCCCCGAGCTCTTGCCACACACCGCCCAGTTACTGCTGTTATCCACCACTGCAGACAACACACACCAGGGTAGACAGGTAAGTATCGGACATACACACACACACACACCTTCCCGTGTCCTACCTTCATACATGAGCTTGGTGGTCCTCAGGCCCTCTATTTCCGTAGACTCCTCCTCCTCCCCTTCAGTCTCGCTGGGCTCCGCCTGCCGTGTGATGGACACCTCGAGGCCACAGAGGGCGCCGGTGCGACAGTGCTGGTCGCCGGACGGCGGCAAGATCTCGGCCTTCAAGCTGTAAAGGGTCTGGGGAGGAGGGTTAGCAACATCGAGCGATGTTCAAGCCCAGAACGATGTTTGTTTGCGATGAGAACAGGGTTGTGTTCATTTGGTTTTTTTTGCAACGAAAAAAAAAAAAAAAAAAGTGTTTTCCTCCATGTGGTGTCTTATGACGTGACCCAGAGCTGGGTCTTGTGTGTACTCACAGAGACCCGGTCCAGCTGGAACTCGTAGCGGTAGGGTTTGAAGGCTGTGTGTGTGTCTGAGGCGGAGACGGGCGCGAAGCTGGCGGAGAATGCACACTGCAGACACAGCGGGAGGGGTTTGGCCCAACGCATCTCCCACAGGCAGAACACTGACTGCTGACTGCACACCGGCTGAGGCAAAGAGGATCAGAACAGATGTGTGTGTGTGTGTGTGTAGAGAGAGAGAGATGAAGTGTGTGTGTACGGTCAGTTACTCACCTGTTGCTTTTTAACATTGAGTGAGAGCAGCTCCATCGAGACTGTGGGCTGGCGCTCTGTGAGGACCGGGTCCGCCAGGTGGAAGTTTGTGTCGGACACGTTCTGGAGACACACCTGTATGTACTTCCTGTGTGACCAGTCAGGAGTCAGATCAATATTTAGACTCTCGACGTCACCATAGATTCCTTACTGAATGAGCAGACATGTCATTGAAGAGACACCATTTTTTGCATTTAAAATCCTGTAGACGAGACGGTACATTACCCAATGCGGGTTCCAAATACTGCAATTGGAATTTGCATTGGGCGCGTCACTCAGTAAATAAATAAAGATAATTAAAATGACATCATGCTGTATTTTCTGCACACATCTGTGACTGTGCGTGACAAAAATGCCCCCCCCCCGTACAGGAAAAGCAGATGGGAGTGTGTGTGTGACCTACCTTTTCCCAGCAGAGAGTATTGAGTGCTTGGCTTTGAAAGGGACATAGAAGGTTAGGGCTATGAGAGTGGAGTAGATGGACCAAGGACAGTCGATGGAGACCTATGGAGACAGAAAGAGAACACACAGGGCTGTAAACATTGGATAGGCATGGTCATGTTCATTAGGCCACAGTTTAACAAAACCCTTTCAAACATTGAGGCGGAATACTCATTGGACAAATCCAGGTAGTCCCTCCGTTTCAGTCTGTCGTCTTCCGTTGGGTGCCTAATGAACATGACCCTAGTAAATGATATAAAGGTGGTCCTGGGGTTAACTATAGGCTAGGAGGACAAACGGTCTTCAAACCTTTTGGTCGATGTTGATCATGCCACTGTCTGCGTGGCTGTGGCTCTTGGGCCGGTGGCGGACCTCGCCGTTGGTGAGACGCTCGATGTCGGGCTTGAAGGGCGTGGGGGGGATGTGGCACAGCACCTCCAGCTGGAACTCCAGGGTGTGGTAGGGAGGGGTGGGGGGCAGGGAGATGCTGGTCACCTTCTCCGATGACTGGATGGAAAGAGCACTCTCCCCCATGCGCTCTGCAAAGAGATGGGCGCGCGAGAGAGAGAGAACAGAAAAGAGTTAGCAACAGCACAGAACGCTAAAGGTGTCTCCCCCTATGGACCGAGGGTCATTGATCTCCATGGTAACCCCCAGACCTGCCTGGGCTAATATTAGTGATTGGAGGCAGCGGCTGGGCTGCAGTCTCTCCTCGTCTATAGACTACTTGCAATGCAAAGATTTGGATGAACTATCCCTTTAACCTCTCTGACCCTTGACCTCTGACCCAGAGTGGATGGATGGAAGGCTGACCTCCCGTGCTGGACAGGACGGTAGCAGAGCAGCAGCTAGAGTGGAGGATGGGCATGGAGTCTGTATTGCTAAGCTGCAACGCGTCACCCTTCTTCACACTGTAGTGGCCTGTTGCTATGGTGAACTTCACCTTCTGGGGAATGCCTGCCAACAGGTTGTCTGGAGGGAAAACACAGATACACACGTAAAAATACAAGGATGACCTGGTCCAATCACATATCAACAGGCAGCGATTAGCATTCACTGTTTGTGGCTAAAGAAGGGGACAGAGGGCCAGAAAGACGGACCTGAGAGGGGCTCGATGGTGAGCTGAGGCTCCTGGGAGTAGACCTCGTACTGCACCACAGGGTAGATGTGAGACTGGACAAACTGGACTCTCCCCACGCTCCCGCACAGCTGACGTAACGTGTATGAGCCCGGCTCTCCAGTCTAGAGAGAAAAGAGCGAGAGTGGAGAGTGGAGGAAGAGAAAAAGAGAGACCGACAAGGAGTGATAAAGTGACACTTGACCTCTAAATCGACAGCGTTCCCCATTCTGTTTTAATGGAGAGGAGGCAAGGAGAGAACAGATTTCTTTAGACAAATTGAAAATGAGCCACGGGGTGGACTTGGACTCGAGACATGACTGTTGATGACGTTACAGGAGGCTGAAAGAAAACGTACCGGGGCCGTGAACAAGATGCTGTTGTCGCCGGGCTGCAGCGTTATGTCGCGTGCCCTCAACATCTGGGCCCCGTCGTCCACAGCGACCGCTGCCGGGAGGGCCCCGGCGGTGGGCGTGTCTAGGGAGGCGGAGCTGTCGTGGCGCCGCAGCAGAAGGTGCATGTTCTTACACACCACCCCCGTGGAGGTGAGAGAGCTGTCCGACGGGCTGCGGTCCTGCATTTCGTAAAGCTCCAGGGCAGGGGGTAGCAAAGCCCCCATCCCGGCCCCAGCTAGGGGGCTTCCCTGGGGGAACAGGACCACCCCGTCCCCCTGGCCTTGTGGTCCCTGGCCTGTCCTCCTCTGGGCGCTACCCGCACGGCCCCTCGCCCCGCCCTGCTCCAGGCTGAAGTGGAGAGTGGCAGCCAGCTGCTCCACCTGCATGGCCACAGGCATCAGGCAGCGCACGCGCAGCTCCAGCTGCAGGGCGGCACCCACGTGCACCACGGCGCCAGGCGGGCTGAACTGCATCTGGCGCAGCTGGGCGAACGCCGCCATGCTCAGAGCCACAGTCTGGTCTGGAGAGACGAGAGGAGGAAGAGGCAGATGAAAGAGGGAGGTGACAGAGGGCAATGCATTACATGGCAACATTGTGATGTCAGAGTTGTGTTGGTCTAGCCTGGGTGCCAGTCTTTCTGCTCTCTTGCCAACTCCTTATGAAATTGTCAGGCTTGACAATGACAATGGAGCAGACAAAAGCACAAACAGATCTGGGGACCAGGCGAATGTTTATCAGTCTTGGGACAAAAAAATAGCCACTATTTACATGTTTGACCAGTTTAGTTGGCAAGTCTCTCAGAAGTTAAGACAACCGGACAAGGATCCTTGGATTTTTCATTGTGCAATTAGAAGCTTTCAACTCATTGATGCAGTAGACAAGAACAAACAGCTTTGACTGTTCCTGCCATGTCTCGAGTGTACGCAGTGTGTGTGTGCTCACCTGAGGGTGCCGGGGGCTGGCTGGCAAAGGTAAGGATCTCCTGGCAGAAGTGCTTCCTCTCCTCCTCTGTCAGGTTGGCGTCGCCCGCCAGCAAGGCACTGGTCTGCAGGTAGCTGGCACAGTGAGTCAAGGAAACCTGAACTAGAAGATTGTATCTTGACTGACACCTGGCTATGTCAATGCAATGGGAGAGTGAAAGAAGAGAGGCTTCAGAAAGGATTCCCTACCTAGCATGCGGATTGGATGGGGGTGAAATAGTAGCCAACCTTCCTTTGAGGTCATTATTCACCTAGCTACCCATGATGGAAATCGTTAGTCCACCCACTCATATAATGCTTCGAAACGGTATGAACCAGGGAGGTACTATCTGTCCAATAGGAATCCCATGTTTTCATTTTCCATTGAAAAACAGTTGTTACGGTTGGAGCCATTGAACATGACCCTGGGTCATATAGAATGTACAGTCGTGGCCAAAAGTTGAGAGAATGACACAAATATGAATTTTCACAAAGTCTGCTGCCTCAGTTTGTATGACGGCAATTTGTATATACTACAGAATGTTACGAAGAGTGATCAGATAAATTGCAAGTCCCTCTTTGCCATGCAAATGAACATCAGGGACAGACTGATATTCTACAAAAGGTAGTGCGATTGGACTGCTGAGGAATGGGGTAAAGTCATTTTCTCTGATGAATCCCCTTTCTGATTGTTTGGGGCATCTGGAAAAAAGCTTGTCCGGAGAAGACAAGGTGAGCACTCCCATCAGCCCTGTGTCATTCCAACAGTAAAGCATCCTGAGACCATTCATGTGTGGGGTTGCTTCTCAGCCAAGGGAGTGGGCTCACTCACAATTTTGCCTAAGAACACAGCCATGAATAAAGAATGGTACCAACATATACTCCGAGAGCAACTTCTCCCAACCATCCAGGAACAGTTTGGTGACGAACAATGCCTTTTCCAGCATGATGGAGCACCTTGCCATAAGGCAAAAGTGATAACTAAGTGGCTCGGGGAACAAAACATTGATATTTTGGGTCCATGGCCAGGAAACTCCCCAGACCTTAATCCCATTGAGAACTTGTGGTCCATCCTCAAGAGGCGGATGGACAAGCAAAAACCCACAAATTCTGACAAACTCAAAGCTTTGATTATGCAAGAATGGGCTGCCATCAGTCAGGATGTGGCCCAGAAGTTAATTGACAGCATGCCAGGGCGGATTGCAGAGGTCTTGAAAAAGAAGGGTCAACACTGACAATATTGACTCTTTGCATCAACTTCATGTAATTGTCAATAAAAGCCTTTGACACTTATGAAATGCTTGTAATTATACTTCAGTATTCCATAGTAACATCTGACAAAAATATCTAAAGACACTGAAGCAGCAAACTTTGTGGAAATTAATATTTGTGTCACTCAAAACTTTTGGCCACGACTGTACACCAATGAAGACATTGTCTGTGTCGAGAGCATCTAAACCGTGATGTATTATGGGTAAATTGTGGCTGACTGACCTACAACTAACATTGAGTAGTTGTAGTCAGTCTCAACTCGCCTTGAAAATCCGTTGCAATGTTGAATGCGCCCATTGAGACTGATTGACATTGGGTTTTATACATAAGGCACCAAACGGAAGAAAATAGAATGAAACAGGGAGGGACTACCTGAACTTGTCCAATGGCAAACACTTGTTTTTGTTTCACGCTGCAAAGAGAAGGACCTCCTGGCAGAAGTGCTTCCTCTCCTCCTGTCAGGTGTGTTCAAGACAGCTGGGAACTCTGAAAAATACGAGGTCAAATAATGAGGTCAGTGATCTTCAAGTCAGAGCTCTAGAAAGAGGCTCGAGTTCCCAAGTTGGATGACCATTCAAAATAATTTTTGTCCCCCCCCCCAGAGTTCCCAGTTGTCTTGAACGCACTGAACTCGGAAGTCAGAGATTTCTGAGTTCCCAGTTGTTTTGAACGCTGCATTTTGAGAGGATACTCTTCAGTCTGCTGCAGGAGCTTCTGACACTCGGCCATCTGCTTCCTGGTATGAGTCACCTGCAGGCTCCACCCCTCTGCCACGTATGACCTCAGAGAGTCATCAAGGAAGCCCTCTGCTCTCTCCGGGTCACCTTTCTTCCTACGCACACAGTTAGCACCGTTTTTATTCAATTAGAGAAACCCTACACCCTTTCATTCATTAGCACGTTTAGCTGACTGGGGCTAATCATTTTTCCAGCAACCATCTTTGGAAACACCATTCAAAGATGGAGAGTGAGAGGCAGAGGGAACACAAAAAGGATAGGAGAGAGAAAGGCTTACATGTAAAACTCAGCTAGACTCTTCCCAATGAGCCGGGCTGAGCGCATCCTGCCTATGGCTCTGTACATCTCCATAGCAGCATGAGACAGCTCCTAAAAATTGTTAAAAGAAATAGTAATAAAAAAAATTGTAAAAAAAGAGAAAGAGAGATCAGAGGACAAAGACAGCATTCACGAAATAAGAATGTTTAGCTCTGTGATGGCTTTCTGCCCCAGTGCCTAAAGAGAGTGGGCCTGGAGGGCAATGGGGCCCAATGAACTAGATACCAAGACTATAAACAGAGGCACTCTGTCTAGGAAGTGTCCCCCGCACGAACACACACAACATTATGAAGCAGAATCAAGGCTCTTATCAAGGACTACTGCTACTGGCTACACCATTATCCACCTAATCAACATGGCACTTACCAGATAGTGTTTTTCAAATGCCTCCACAGACGATAAGGCCTCATTTAGTTTTTTGTAAGGGCTCTGCAGGCTGTTGACTGTAAGAGAGAACACAGGAGACACACTTAAGACTTTCTCTAAAGACCATTTCAGCTTTTTCCTTAGCGCAATGAACTTCCATGACCTCACAATGATGTGTTTGGGTTGACGGTAAAAGTACCCCACTTCAACCTCAAACAGAGAGTCATCTGCACGACACAGGGCAAAGCGATTTTGACACGGCATACAACACAACACAGCCATCAAATAACGCCAACATTATCCATTCTAATGCAATGCTCAGGTCTTACTACTTTATAACCAAGGGCCTATTGTGAGCGAACTGGGTCAGCTGAGCTAAACGCCTAGGGCATTAGTGTGATTGTGTAATACCCGTCTCTGGTCTCTCTTCCCCCAGGCCAGCCAAAAGGTCCACGGTGCGGTTTAGGTCCTCGGAGGTGGGGACCTTCTCGGCCACGAGGCCACACAGGTAGCCCAGAGACTTTAGCTGGGAACAACAACAACACACGCATCACAACATACATAGAGCCACAGTGACAAGCTGAAAATGGAGTCTTATGACGATCACCAGAAAGTGTGTCAGAGTTTCTTGACCCGGTAAAACTCCTTGGTTTCGCAGACACAGATTAGGCCTAGTCTTGGACTAAGAAGCACTTAACAATGATTCTCCATCGAGCATACTTTTGGAAAGCAGGCCCCTTGTGACTTCAGAATGGTGTAGGCCCCCAGGGCAAGGGCTAACACAGTGTACCAGCAGTGATGTGTGTTACGGTCAGAGGTGCCGTAGGTAGAGTGCATTCAGAAAGTATTCAGACCTGTTGACTTTTTCCACATTGTTACGTTACAGCTTTACTTTAAAATGTATTTATTTTTTTCCATCAATCTACACACAATATACCCGATAATGAAAAACAGGTTTCTTGAATTTGCAAAAAAACAGAAATACCTAATTTACATAAGTATTCAGACCCTTTGCTATGAGACTCGAAATTTATTTATTGTTATTATTGTAATGTATTATTATTACATTTCTTATTTACAATGACGGCCTACCCCGGACAAACCCGGACGACGCTTGGCGCCGCCCTATCAAGGCTGGTTGTGATACAGCCTGGAATCGAACCAGGGTCTGTAGTGACGCCTCTAGCACTGAGATGCAGTGCCTTAAACCGCAGCGCCACTCGGGAGCCCAGGTGCATTCACTTTCCATTGCTCATCCCTGGAGATGTTTCTACAACTTGGAGTCCATCTATGGAAAATTTAATTGACTGGACATGAGTTGGAAAGGCACACACACCTGTCTATATAAGGTCCCACAGTTGACAGTGCATGTCAGAGCAAAAACCAAGCCATGAGGACGAAGGAATTGTCCGTAGAGCTCCGAGACAGGATTGTGTCAAGGCACATATCTGGGGAAGGGTACCGAAACATTTCTGCAGCATTGAAGGTCCCCAAGCACACAGTGGCCTCCATCATTCTTAAAATGGAGGAAGTTTGGAACTACCAAAACTCTTCCTAGAGCTGGCCGCCTGGCCAAACTGAGCAATCGGGGGAGGTGGTCAGGGAGGTGACCAAGAACCCAATGGTCACTGACAGAGCTCCAGAGTTCTTCTCTGGAGATGGGAGAACCTTCCAGAAGGACAACAATCTCTGCAGCACTCCACCAATCAGGCCTTTATGGTAGAATGGCCAAACGGAAGCCACTTGTCAGTAAAAGGCACATGAAAGCCTCCTTGGAGTTTGGCAAAAGGCACCTAAAGACTCTCAGACCATGAGAAACCAGATTCTCTGGTCTGATGAAACCAAGATTGGACTCTTTCGCCTGAATGCTGTGGGATGTTTTTCAGCAGCAGGCTGGGAGACTAGTCAGGATCGAAGGAAAGCTGAACGGAGCAAAGTACAGCGAGATCATTGATGAAAACCTGCTCCAGAGCGCTCAGGAACTCAGACTTGGGCAAAGGTTCACATTCCAAAAGGACAATGGCCCTAAGCACACAGCCAAGACAATGCAGGAGTGGCTTCGGGACAAGTCTCTGAATGTCCTTGAGTGGCCCAGCCAGAATCCGGACTTAAACAATATCTAACATCTCTGGAGACCTGAAAATAGCTGTTCAGCAACACTCCCCATCCAACCTGACAGAGCTTGAGAGGATCTGCAGAGAACAATGTGAGAATCTTCCCAAATACAGGTGTGCCAAGCTTGTAGTGTCCTACCCAAGAAGACTTGATGCTGTAATCGCTGCCAAAGGTGTTCAACAAAGTACTGAGTAAAGGGTCTGAACTCTGAATACTTACAGTACCATTCAAAAGTTTGGACACACATACTCATTCAAGGGTTTTCTTTATTTATTTATTTTCTACATTGTAGAATAATAGTGAAGACGACATAACACATATGGAATCATGTAGTAAACGAAAGAAATTGTTAAACAAATCAAAACACATTTTATATTTGAGATTCTTCAAAGCAGCCACCCTTTGTCGTGATGACAGCTTTGCACTCTTGGCATTCTCTCAACCAGCTTCATGAGGCGGCAGGTAGCCTAGTGGTTAGAGGGTTGGGCCAGTAACCGAAAGGTTGCTGGATAGAATCCCCAAGCGGACAAGGTAAAAATATATTGTTCTGCTCAAATAAGCAAAGAGAAATGAAAGTCCATCATTACTTGACGATATGAAAACTTGCTTGGGCCAAGAAACACGTGCAATGGACCTTAGACCGGTGGAAATCCATCCTTTGGTCTGATGAATCCAAATTTGAGATGTTTGGTTCTAATCGCAGTGTCTTTGTGAGATGCAGAGTAGGTGAACTGATGATCTCCACATGTGTGGTTCCCACCGTGAAGCATAGAGGAGGTGTGATGGTGTTGTGGTGCTTTGCTGGTGACACTGATGTATTTAGAATTCCAAGGCACACTTAACCAGCATGGCTACCACAGCATTCTGCAGTTATATGCCATCCCATCTGGTTTGCACTTAGTAGAACTCTTGTTTGTTTTTCAACAGAACAATGACTCATAACACACCTCCAGGCTGTGTAAGAGCTATTTGACCAAGAATGAGAGTGATGAAGTGCTGCATCAGATGACCTGGCCTCCACAATAACCCGACCTCAATCCAATTGTGGTGGTTTTGGATGAGTTGGACCGCAGAGTGAAGGAAAAGCAGCCAACAAGTGCTCAGCATGTGGGAACTCCTTCAAGACTGTTTGAAAAGCATTCCAGGTGAAGCTGGTTGAGAGAATGCCAAGAGTGTGCATCAGTTGTCATCAAGGTAAAGGGTGGCTGCTTTGAAGAATCTCAAATATATTTTGATTTATTTAACACTTTTGGTTACTACATGATTCTGTGTGTGTTATTTCATAGTTTTGACATCTTCACTAACAGTCTACAATATAGAAAAGTAAAAATAAAGAAACTCTTGAATGAGTAGATGTGTCCAAACTTTTGACTGGTAGTGTATGTAAATTTGATATTTACATTTTTTTATACATTTCCCAAAATTTCTAAAAACCTTTTTTTGCTTCGTCATTATGGGGTATTGTGTAGAATGATGAAAAAAATGATTTAATACATTTTTGAATAAGGCTGTACTGTAACAAAATGTGGAACAAGTCAAAGGGTCTGAATACTTTCCAAATGCACTGTATATGCAGGTAGGCCACCTTCTCCGTGGCGTAGGTCCACAAGCCGACAGTGTGGGAGCAGTTGGCCTCTAGCTGGGCGCGGTCGCAGCAGCCCTCGATCCTGTGGAGCACTTCCAGACAGCTGAGGAACACCCAGCAGTCCAACGCCCCCTGGACCACATACACCTACATACACACACAAAATGAGGATCTCTAGATTTACATTTTATATACTTTTTAAAAATTATTATCCACAAATCAAAATGTAAAAAATTATTCAAAACATTCAAAAATGTCACACCATGGACACCAGAAGCACCTTCTTCACCCGTGCCCCATACACACAGCTCATGCACAAACCAAAGCCAATATATCACACCAATAGAGGAAACCAAACTCTTTTTGGCAGGAGGCAATACAATGGTAGGGGAAACACAGGAGAGTCCGTGGCCAGAATCAGAGTGTTTGAGGGGATCAGTTTGAACAAGACGAGGTGCACTGCAGAATAGTTAATCTTCATCACATAGTAATTTGCGATCGAAGGTTATTTGTATGTCAGAAGTTCGGGCCCAGTCTGACTGCAATACAGTACTCAAAAACACACGGTACCTCAAGCAGGCGCAGCTCCTGGACGCAATTGTGCAGCAGCTCCAGGGCTCGCTGGGTGACCTCCCAGGGCCTCTGGAGGAAGATGAGCAGGGTACACTGGCGGGAGAATAAGTAGCTGCGCAGATCCAGCAGGCTGGCTTCGCCACGCTGGATCAGCTCGCGCTTCTCCATGTCGATGGGCCGCCGCAGGAGCAGGCCGCTCCAGCGCTTCACCGGGGCACAGAACGAGCCCAGCCAGTTGGCCCCGTCTGAAAGACGTAGACACAACATAGAAAAAGACAGCAGACATGGACACAAGAATAAGATTTTGCCCTGAGTAGTACAGTAAACAGACACAAATAGGCCTATAGTAAAAGGTAGGCAGGGCTCTACGCTGACCTTTTTTACAAGGAGCACGTGTGCACCTAAGTTGAACAATGTAGGCATACACAAATACATTTTGAAGCGCAATGAAACATTTGTAGGGTAATAAAAGGTGGATTCCTTCATTTTTCTAAGCACACTGGTGCTGCTAAATAAAAATTCCAGGTCACCCAGCTAAATATTTAGGTGCATATGCAATTAAAATGGTCGCACTGTAGAGCCACGGTAGGGGTAGTAAACAATGCCACTGTACCTCCAGCCCCAAAGTTGAGGACATACTGAGTGAAGAGAGCGTCCAGCTCATCGTACTGGACCAGGGCATCCTCAAACTGCTGCAGCATCTCAAACACAAAGGCCAACTCCTCCTGCACAACACACACACACACACCCAACCGTTGGTTAAATAGGTTACAACTGCTTCCCCTGTAGTAGAGCATGGATGATTGACAGGTGGTGGGAGTGACCCACCTGCACCATGAAGTAGTCGCAGAAGCTCCAGCCGGGCTCAGTGCGTTTCTCGCGGAGAGTGCGCATGTCATCCTCGAAACGGCCCAGGTTCTTGGTGAAGGACATGAGTAGCAAGGTGCGCAGCTTGGTCAGGAAGGCGCTCCACGAATCCTGGGATCGAGACGACTCCTTCAGAGGGTCCGACAGAACCACACACCTGAACCACGGGGAGGGGAGAGAGAGAGAGAGAGTGTGGGGGTGTTAGAGGGAAAAGTCCCCAACTCTCCTCCTGGAGAGCCACACACCTGCAGGCTTTTGGGCCATCCCTCAACTAGCAAATCTGATTCTACTAAATTAGTTGCTCAGGTCCTTGTTAAGATGAATCTGGTGTGTTACACAACAGGATTGGATCAAAAGACTGGTAGACAAAAGACGCTCAGATTCTGTTATAAAAAGAGATGAGAGTGGTGATGTTGCCGACCTGTCGCTCTGCTTGTTGCAGAAGTCGTTGCGGATCTTGTCCACGATGGAGGTGCGCGGCAGGATGTTGGTCTTGTTCTTCTTCTTGGCTTCGCTCTCCACCACCACGATGAGCCAGTCCACCGAGCCGTGCAGCCGCAGGGTGCTCTGCCACCGCAGCATGTCATCCTTCACCGATGCCTTGTACATCTCAGTGTCCTGACACACACACACAGTATACAAAACATTAAGAACACCTGCACTTTCCATGACAGACTGACCAGGTGAAAGCTATGATCCCTTATTGGATGTCACTTGTTAAATCCACTTCAAATCAGTGTAGATGAAGGGGAGGAGAGAGGTTGAAGAAGGATGTTTAAGCTCCGAGGCAACTGAGACCTGGATTGTGTGCCATTCAGAGGGTGAATGGGTAAGACAAAAAATATTTAAGTTCCTTTGAACGGGGTATGGTAGTAGGTGCCAGGTGCACCGGTTCATGTCAAGAACTGCAACACTGCTGGGTTTTTCACGCTCAACAATATCCTGTGTGTATCAAGAATGGTCCATTACCCAAAGGATATCCAGCCAACTTAACAAATGTGGGAAGCATTAGAGTCAACATGGGCCAGCATCCCTGTGGAACGCTTTCGACACCTTATAGATTCCATGCTAGGGATGCGAACCTCATTAACCTGTCAACAAACAGTATAACATTTTCCAAACAGTAAAATGACATGCTCAGCAGAAAATACTATCAGAGACCTGTATATAATGACAAGATCCTTATGTTTCCTGCCTAACAATGGGAGTCATCCCAAAGCGGCAAGGCAGGCGACAAGCTTAGGCCCAAAATAAGCCCAAAGAAACAAATTGGACAGATTTTTGGATAGAGTGAAACCTCTCGCTACGCCTCTTCCTCTCTGATACGATGCATGCATGCATACAAGGACTGGCCTTTTTTCATTAAGAGCTTAATGGAAATGTGCAGCAATAGCAAGCCCTTCATCTTACACTCAAAAGGTTGTAGCCTGTTATTGAACTCTAATAAAACGTCATTTTCAAACATTTGCCAAAATGCAATTAGAGGAAAAAACAGTTCAAAACAGCACACCTAATGTTCCATATGTGAGAGGAAACTTAGAAAGAGGGGGAATCTAATAGCAACTACTATGAAGGCTTGCTAACACGACTAGGATTGTGCCTTTGGCTTATGGACAACGAAAGAAAGTTGATATGAAAACCAATAGCACGGGAGAGAAATGCTGGTTAAGGAGCACGAGGAAGGCTATATAAAAGAATTGCCTCCACGTTTCTATGGAAGGATGATCGCAAGGCTACTTCGAAGCAAGGTAAGACATTCCTCATTATTTGAAGTAAAGTAAAATGTTCAGGTTTAAAACAATTACACTGCCTGAAGCTCCCATTGCATAGTGATGGGTGATGCGCTGATAGTCTATGGTAGGCAGGCTATAGCCTATGCAGCAGAATGGCGAATAAGAGGCGTGCTTTACATGTTGAGATGTAGGAATAAAAATAGCATTAACACACCCATATGAGACAAACACACACCATTGGAGTTTTGTGTGTGAATCATTATATAGTGTTGAATGTTATGATACCAACAACAATGCCGGTCTGTCCAATATGGTCATACTACATCAAATAGCGACTACTCACACAACAGTCTGTCCAGTATATGTGCAGGAAGGGAAAGGTGAGCAGGGCTCTGTTTCCATCCTTAGGAAGTAGCTCCTCTTTGAACTGAACAAAGTTGGCCTCGAGGTGAATCATCTTTGGTGCGCGTCCGTAGGACCTTCAGACGAGGAGACATTGAAAACAAAGGAACTTAAAACACAGTTGGGCACACGCGCTCAAACACGTACACATCCACAACGTTGCACAAACCACACAGTTGCGCAAGCGTGCACACACACACACATCTGATAGCGAAGTGCAAACATCCCAATAGCTCACCTCCTCCACTCCATGGACTCCCTGGGTAACTGCTGTGCCAGAGAGGTGTAGAGAGAAGTGAACAGGCTTTGGTCGCCAGCACCTGTGTGTCGGGGTTGAGACAGAGTAGTGAAGAAGAGAGAAAGGGAGAGAGAGCAGACAGGCAAAATAGTTTAACCACTGTGCTTCCAACCAGCATCTTATTAAATTTTTTAGGGCTCAATGGGATCAGTGACTCATTTGTTTCGTTCCATTTTATTAGCTAGCCATCTAGCTATGTCTCACTGCACACCTTAAGCTACGTCACCCAGAGCAACAGTCTGAGTTTGCAACAGAGGCAACGTAACAGCACTATTTGTGTTTTGAGATCATAGCGAACTACACTAGCTAGCTAGAGAACATGTTCTCTAAATAACGCCGTCAGGGTCTTGTCTAGCTCTTGTCATTGATACATTGACAGTCCTCAAACTTGAACAGTCTGCGCAGTGTACTACTTGTAGGTATTCTCATCCAGACCTCGTTTGATTAGTAGCTTGTTAACTAGCTAGCTAAAACAGCCCGAGTCGACTATGTAAAATAATGGATTGCATGAGGAATATACTATTTTGTTAGCTACTAACTAGCCTAGAAAGCGATGTCCTTTTAAAAATGGCCAATGTAGGGACTTCTGAAACCATCTTTAAAAACTATATACAGTAGCTGGCTAGCACGCCGGTTAGACAAAATAGATTATCTGCAGCGGCCACTGCATTGGTTGAGGTGTCAATCAGATTCACACAGCACAGCAGCCACTGAGGAAAACTGTAGCTAGCTAGCCAAGCAAGCTAACATTGCTAACGTTAACGAGACAACTCAAAGGTTAACTAACATGTCACAATCGGCTTGTTTTCCATAGTGTAGATTATTGGCTTTTCTTCATGAGCCTCCATGGATTCCGAGAGTCAACATTAGTCCTCCATTTGAAAGTGAACAATATCACTAGTGTTGTTATCAGAGCTGTACATTTCTGCTTGTATCGAATTGGGGCCTTTTTCATTTCCTGTATGTCCCTTAGAAGATGACGACATCCGGCACAATGTCAACGAGAGTCATGCCGCGTTCATGATTTGACCTCGTTTTTTCCCCCGAGTTCCCAGCTGTCTTAAAAGCACCATAACTATTGTGTGCGTGTGGCAAATGGTGTGCGTGTGGCAAATGGTGTGCATGTGTTATGTTTGCCTGTGTGTGTGTTTCTAAGATTTTACTGAGTTACAGTTCATATAAGGAAATCTGTCAATTGAAACAAATTCATTAGACCTTAAATCTATGGATTTCACATGACTGGGAATACAGATATGCATCTGTTGGTCACAAATACCTATAAAAAAAATGTATGTGTGTTGGAGTGTCAATGTAAGTATTTGTGAGTATGTGAGTCCAGTATGTATGCATAGCCAGAACGAGTTAGTGCAGAAGGGGTCAATGCAGATATTCCGGGTAGCTATTGGTTAACTATACTGAACAAAAATATAAACGCAACATGCAACAATTGCTAAGATTTTACTGAGTAACAGTTCATATAAGGAAATCAGTCAATTGAAACAAATTAATTAGGCCTTAATCTATGGATTTCAAATGACTGTGTGTGTGTGTGTGTGTGTGTGTGTGTGTGTGTGTGTGTGTGCGCGCTAAGGTATGGAGAGTCAGTCCAGTTCAAGTGTTAAGCAGTTTGATGGCTTGAAGATAGAAACGTCTCTAAGCCTTTTGGCATCAGACTTCATGTTCCGGTACGTCTTCCCGATGTTAAGGGAGTAAACATCTCGTAAACACCCCTATTTTGTGATTCTTTTGGCGTTTATCTTTACCTTTTTTGCACTAAATGTATCTGCTATCATTTTTTATGACTGATAAGAACTTTTCAGATTGGCAGTTACTAACCTCAATTCCGGCTTCAACTTCGACTTTGACTCATCTGCTCTGGCCTCTTTGTGTAATTCCGACATAATTTTCGGGCTATCCAAGAGTAAACGCCGGTGAAAGGGGGAAGCTATCAACGGGACTCTCGTAACTGCAATATTCTCTACTTTTCTGAAACATGGCTTTCGGACAAGATACCCCCTATGGCTATCCAACTCAATGGATTCTCCATTCACCGAGGAGACAGGACATTGGATTTAGGGAAATCGAGAGTAGGATGGGTATGCCTCTTCATCAACAGCAAATGGTGTGCTGACTCTAGCGCAGTGGATGGCTCAACCCATTGTTCACCCATCGTGGAATACCTGATGGTCAAATGCCGATCCTTCTAGCTCCTGAGAGAGCTTATCTGTTATTGTGACTGCTGCATATATTCAGCCTCGGGACAAGAAAAACAACTATCTGCCACTTAATGAACTGTTCAAGACTATAAACAAGCAGGAAACCATGCAAATGTCGGTGATCAGGCCTACTATCTCTGGTGTGTCGTCAGCAAACATAATGACGGTGTCGGAGTTGTGTTTGGCCACGCAGTCGTAAGCGAACAGGGAGTACAGGAGGGTACTAAGTACACACCCCTGAAGGGCCCCTGTGTTGAGGATCAGTGTGGCAGACTACCCTTACTACCCTTGTTGCCTACCCTTACCACCTGAGGGTGGCCCTTCAAGAAGTCCCGGATCCAGTTGCAGAGGGAGGTATTTAGTCCCATGGTCCTTAGCTTAGTGATGAGCTTTGTGGGCACTATGGTGTTGAACACTGAGCTGTAGTCAATGAACAGCATTCTCACATAGGTGTTCCTTTGGTCCAGGTGGGAAAGGGCCATGTGGAGTGCGATTGAGATTGCGTCATCTGTGGATCTGTTGGGACGGTATGCGAATTGGAGTGGGTCTAGGGTATCCGGGAGGATGGTGTTGATGTGAGCCATGATCAGCCTTTCAAGCACTTCTTGGCTACCGACGTGAGTGCTACGGGGCGGTAATAATTTAGACAGGTTACCTTCGCTTCCTTGGGAACAGGGACTATAGTGGTCTGCTTGAAACATGTAGGTATTACAGAGTCGGTCAGGGAGAGGTTGAAAATGTCAGTGAAGACACTTGCCAGTTGGTCCCCGCATGCTTTCAGTACACGTCCTGGCAATCCGTCTGGCCCCACTGCTTTGTGAATGTTGACCTGTTTTAAGGTCTTGCTCACATTGGCTACCGAGAGCGTTATCACACAGTCATCCAGAACAGCTGGTGCTCTTGTGCATGCTTCAGTGTTGCTTACCTCGAAGCGAGCATAAAAGGCATTTAGCTCATCTGGTAGGCTCGCGTCACGGGGCAGCTCGCTTCTGGGTTTCCCTTTGTAGTCTGTAATAGTTTTCAAGCCCTGCCACATCCGACAAGCATCAGAGCAGGTGTAGTAGGATTCAGTCTTAATCCTGTATTGACACTTTTCCTGTTTGATGATTCATCTGAGGGCATAGCGGGATTTCTTATAAACGTCCCGCTCCTTGAAAGAAGTAGCTCTTGCCTTTAGCTCGATGCGGATGTTGCCTGTAATCCATGGCTTCTGGTTGGGATATGTACGTACGGTCACTGTGGGGACGACATCGTCGATGCACTTATTGATGAAGCCGATGACTGAGATGGTATACTCCTCAATGCCATTGGATGAATCCCAGGAAAATATTCCAGTCTGTGCTAGCAAAACAGTCCTGTAGCGTAGCATTCGTGTCATCTGACCACTTCTGTATTGAGCGAGTCACTGATACTTCCTGCTTAAGGTTTTGCTTGTAAGCAAGAATCAGGAGGATAGAATTATGGTCAGATTTGCCAAATGGAGGGTGGGGGAGAGCTTTGTGTGCATCTATGTGTGTTTAGTTTTTTTCTCCTCTGGTTGCACATACAAATTTGGTAAAACTTCATTAAAGTCCCCGGCCACTGGGAGTTCCGCTTCTGGGTGAGCATTTTCTTGTTTGTTTATGGCCTTATAGAGTTGGTTGAGTGAGGTCTTAGTGCCAGCATTGGTCTGTGGTGGTAAATAGACGACTTCGAATAATCTCTTGGTAGATAGTGTGGTCTACAGCTTATCATAAGGTACTCAACCTCAGGCGAGCAATACCTCGAAACTTCTTTAATATTAGACATCGCACACCAGCTGTTATTGACAAATAGACACACACCCCCACACCTTGTCCTACCAGACGTAGCTTCTCTGTTCTGCCGGTGCATGGAAAATCACGCCAGCTCTATATTATCCATGTCGTCGTTCAGCCACAACTCGGTGAAACATAAGATATTACAGGTTTTAATGGCCCTGGATAATCTTTATCGTAGGTCATCAATTTTATTTTCCAGTGATTGCACGTTAGCCAATAGAACGGATGGAAGTGGGAGTTTACTTGCTCACCTATGCATTGTCATAAGACATCCCAATCTCCGTTCCCTTTTTCTCTGTCTTTTCGTTACGCAAATGAACAGGCCCAAAAGGGATTTGGGCCTGTTCTCAGGAAAGCAGTATATCCTTCTCGTCGGACTCGTTAAAGGAAAAAGATTCTTCCAGTTTGAGGTGAGTAATCGCTGTTCTGATGTCCAGAAGTTACTTTCGGTCATAAGAGATGGTAGCAGCAACATTATGTACAAAATAACTTAAAAAACAAAAAAAAAACATAAAAAAAATACATAAAATAGTACAGTTGGTTTGGAGCATGTAAAACATCAGCCATCCTCTTCGGCGCCATCTTATCATAATATACTATATACTGTTAAAGTCGGAGATTTACATACACTTACATACACTGGAGTTATTAAAACTCGTTTTTCAACCACTCCACAAATGTTAACAAACTATAGTTTGGGCAAGTCGGTTAGGACATCTACTTTGTGCATGACACAAGTAATTTTTCCAACAATTGTTTACAGACAGATTATTTCACTTATTACTCACTGTATAACAGTTCCAGTCGGTCGGAAGTTTACATACACTAAGATGACTGTGCCTTTATTAAACAGCTTGGAAAATTCCAGAAAATGATGTCATGGCTTTAGAAGCTTCTGATAAGCTAATTGAAATAATTTGAGTCAATTGGAGGTGTATCTGTGGATGTATTTCAAGGCCTAGGCAGAACTGAAAAAGCTTGTGTGAGCAAGGAGGCCTACAAACCTTACTCAGTTACAGCAGCTCTGTCAGGGGGAATGGGCCAAAATTCCCCCAACTTATTGTGGGAAGCTTGTGGAAGGCTACCCGAAACGTTTGACCCAGGTTAAACAATTTAAAGGCAATGCTACCAAATACTAATTGAGTGTATGTAAACTTCTGACCCACCGGGAATGAGATGAAAGAAATAAAAGCTGAAATAAATCATTCTCTCTACTATTATTCTGACATTTCACATTCTTAAAATAAAGTGGTGATGCTAACTGACCTAAGGCAGTGATTTTTTACTAGGATTAAATGTCAGGAATTGTGAAATGTTTTAGGCTATTTTCGGACAATAAGGAGCATCAGGTACTCCTGGAATGTTAACGAATGGCATGTCCATCATTTGGTGAGAAATTACACTGGTCACTCAAAACGTTAGTAAAAAAAAGTTTTTATAAAGTAAAGTATAAAGGCCACACAAAAATACATAACTAATGATTTAGTAAACGGTTTATAAGGACCTATGTTAAACATCTTATGAATGGAGTAATGACTAATACATTAACAATACACGTTTTACCAATCCATTCGAATTGCTTTGTTGTGTGGAGCTATTATAAAGTGCTACCCTTGTATATTTAGTTTTATAAAAACAATTTGTTAAATTATAAACCAGTTGTACTTGCATTTCAGCTTGTTGCTACAACTTGTACAATGTTTTGGCGAAGAACAGTAAAACCCATTCTCTCTAAAGTGTCTGTGGAGAAGCATCTCTCTCCTTTTAAGGAAACGTTTGTCTAAGCAGCTGTCAGCTCTTCTTGATCCTCGCTTCAAGGCCTTCTGGTGCCCAGAGCAGGTAGGTGCCCAGAGCAGGTAGGTGCCCAGAGCAGGTAGGTGCCCAGAGCTTGTGCCATTGCACAAGAACCACCTGCAAAGGTAAGCATTTTTTTGTTTTTGCCTTGTTCTTACCCCTCAACCCCTAACCTGATGTTGTCGCCACAGAGGTATCAAACTTACCTCTCTTCTCCTTGCCTGATGGAAATGTCAGACCCCCTTGTGTTCTGGGAGGACAACACCCCCCGTTACCCAAACCTATCAAAGTTGACTGCAATGTACCTCCATGTCCCTGCATCCTCAGACCCTGTGGAAGGGGTCTTCAGCATCGCTAGTAGAACATTCAGGCCTGACCGTTGCTCAATGAGTGACAAAACATTTGCGATGGATGTTTATCAAACGCAATCACCACCTGAAATGATTAACCGCCATCTATAATGACCGTTAAATAACCATAGGATGTAAAAGAAATTCTGAAAAAAAATGTTCAACAATAAAATCTGTTTGGTTTACATTTGTTTTACTTTCCATTATTTCAATTGAGAAATGTTTGTTTAACATGTAAATTTTTTTCTTCTTCAATTTTCCTTTAAATTATTAAATATTTAATTTTAGGCTATATATTAAGATTCAATTCAGAAAGCCCTCCGAACCATGTGCTAATGATCATATATATTTTGAAATAACTCGCATATATTCAAATACCTTCAAATATGACTGATCTTTCTGAGAGGTATTCAAAAAATAATTTCAAACATTATTTGTTTTTCTGAGACCCGTATTCAAATATCAAGGAAATAGTTGTCAATAGTTGCCCCTCAGTTGATTCTCTAAGTTGGCATTTGTAAAAAAAAAACACACAAAAAAACACAAAGTACAATTATTCTCTGCCCAGGTCTGCTGTGTATGATGGACTCCAAAGCAATCATACTCCATGGTAGTTTAAAGCCTGCTACTAATATAACTATACTTTTTCCACCACTGCTTACTGGTGCTGTAGTTATGAGACAGTGAGCAAGACTGTGTTGAGCTCAGCACTTCAGAGTTATCATAGTGAATGAGTAAACATTTATTTTTATTTTTGTATTTTTTTGAAAGATTGTGAGGCAGGGTTACTATCTTATTACACATCAATGACTAGGCCTGATTTCCCCCCAGGTCTGTCCATTCATGAACTTTGCCTGTTAACTGCGATAAAACACTTGACTGACATCTACGACGAATGACATCCACAAAGGGTTCACAAATGGTAAGGATGTATGAACAGAAGGCTACGCAAAAGCGGGCCACATTTTACACCACATTTTCTTTCGTTTTTTTTTTTTTTAGTTGCTCCAGAGGAAATCCCATTCCATACATCATTTTGACAAGCAAGTTCAAGGTGGGTCCGAATGACACCATCATCATCTCAGTAGAAGACCATTTTTCCTGCACACTCTCCATCATATGTTTCTAGAATGTTTATATAGATCACCCTTGAGGTATCTGCGTCAACAATGAAGAAAGGTCTTCTTTCAGTTTGAAGAGAGTCGATATGCTTGTCAAAGGCAATATTCTTTAATGTTGGGTCCAGTTTGAGGGTTGGTTTTGGACAACCACTGAAAGACATGGGACCCCGAACCATCCCCTCACAGACTGAAAATGAATGACCTGATCAAAATGTTTCTGGCATGTGTATATTCCCTGTGTGTAAATAAAATAAAACCTAAGACCCATTCAATGCTAAACACTGCCATCTAGTGGTCTGTTTTCGGAAAACCAACATCATTAGATAAAAACAATTCATAGATTTCAGATAGACAACATCAGTAATGAGCAGTCACTATACTTTATTTTAGGGACAATAGCATACAATTTCTCTGTACAATATTTAACATCCACTTCCAACCAGGCATCTGAAAAAGTTTGTTAAATAACTTCAAAGCATAAAAATGATTGGCAAGTCCACTTGCCAATAGAACAGTCATTTGTGCCAAGTCACACTGTTCGACTATCAGCAAATACAGAACCGAAGCTAACCTAGGTTTAGCTTTAGGGTTGTTTTGAGAGGAAGTGTGTTACAGAAAACACTGTCTGCTGGTCACATACAAGGAATAACATTCTTGCAACACTGCTGGAACATTGTAGCAATGGCATCTCAATGTTGTAGTGTAACATAAGGGTCTGAGCTAGGATGTCTGAGGTAAAACAATGACTATTTTCACACTACAGAGCCAACCCGAACCATACTTTGCTGGCTCTGATATTTTCCGATCACATTGTCATTTTCAGTTTTCTTCCAGCAACTATGGTGGATGCTTAACCAGGCCATCTCTATCCAACTCGGTTCGGCTCAGCTCAGTAGTGTGAAAATGGTATATAACCGTTGATTCAGGGTTCCATTTGAGGGGATTTTCATCAGACCACCTTAGAAAGAAATGAGTCTCACCTGGGGAAGGAAGAGTGACCGTTTTGGGCCATAAATTGATACAATATAAAAACATAGATATACAAAATAAAACAGGTAAAATCTTATTATGTAATAATTCATTTATCTGGGATTTTTTCCCCGTCTTTGTGATATATTCTAATAACAATAGAAACAACCTCATGCTATATCCATCCTCTACGATCTAAAAATGACATGTATATTTACATAATGTGCATTTCAATATCCCAGTCAAATCTGAAGTCAAATGTTATTTGGGCTTTCTGAAGTTTATCTGAAAGAAAGTCAACTCTCACAAGAAGGCCAAGGTCTGATCAACTAAGAAGATTGTAGTGTGGCTCGGGGTTTAAAACGCCTGTACAGTGAAATCAGCTTTGTAGAAGTAGTTGTGGTTTAAAAATAAAATCATGTACACAAAATGATATCCTCAAAATACCAGAAATCATCAGAGGACCAGAACATGGCTACATATGTATTTTTTTCTCAGAAGCACATACGACAACCAAAATAATGCAGTAGTACTGTAGTGATTGTATATCAGACTGTTGGTTCACCACTAACTGCTTGGAAACTGGTGCCCCTTCCACTCTTCCTCCAATGCCCTTTGCTTGCTAGTTGCTATTGCTGAGCGCTACAGGCTTCCAGTGTGTAGCGAGGGAGGGGGGAGGGGGGGGGGGAGGGATTCACAGTAACGGCCACCATTCTATGGCTTTCTCAATTGAAATGTCCTTGAATCCTCACATCCCCTCTCCTCCTCCTCAACCATATTAGGCAAGGAGATAGGATGTGAGGAATCAAGGAAAAAGACTAATTGCGATAGAGCCTACATCCGCTGCGAGACCACTGGCCAACTGCAGCCTTTACCCCCAAGAGTACAGCCACAATCTAGTAATACAGTTGGGCTTTCCCTAAGTCCGTTCCACTGTCTTTCAGATAGAGGTAAAGTAATAATTGTTTGAGTTGGCACCTGCCCACCTGCTCTCTGTCTAGTACCCAAAAGCTCAGCAAATCATTAAAACATCAATAGACAAGATTAAAAATGTTTTTTTTTAAATGCTACAGTGGTGTGAAAGTCGCTCCTGCAGCAATGCAAGTACGGACGTTGCACCATTCTGCACGGGTTGCATATACTGTAGTAATTACTGAAAAGCATAGTATTGAATCCCTGAACGTTGTTGAAGATGTTGTAATTCCAGTTTAAACACTGACTAGGTGTGAAGAGAGAGAATGCAAAGATGAACGCATCATCACCTGTGTCAATGTCACCCAGAAGACAAATCTGAGCTCATACAACAAGCTAGAAATGGAATATAGAACACATTCACAAATCAAATTCCGGAAGGACGACAAGAGTCATCCTTGTTTTGCCCAGGGTGGGTCTACAGTAGTAACGTTGTCACACTGATTAAAAGGCTCAACTGAGTTGAGATGATAGAGAGGCTAGAAGTAGAGATGTTTTAACACTACGGTTGAGATGGCACCAGGAAGCGAGAGAGTCAGTGTGAAAGGTCACCCGCGTCTCAAAGCAGAAGGGTAGTAGCTAGGGACTGGAGAGAGAGAGAGAGAAGGGTAGTAGCTAGGGACTGGAGAGAGAGAGAGAAGGGTAGTAGCTAGGGACTGGAGAGAGAGAGAGAAGGGTAGTAGCTAGGGACTGGAGAGAGAGAGAGAAGGGTAGTAGCTAGGGACTGGAGAGAGAGAGAGAAGGGTAGTAGCTAGGGACTGGAGAGAGAGAGAGAAGGGTAGTAGCTAGGGACTGGAGAGAGAGAGAGAAGGGTAGTAGCTAGGGACTGGAGAGAGAGAGAGAAGGGTAGTAGCTAGGGACTGGAGACAGAAGGGTAGTAGCTAGGGACTCAGGAGAGACAGAAGGGTAGTAGCTAGGGACTCAGGAGAGACAGAAGGGTAGTAGCTAGGGACTCAGGAGAGACAGAAGGGTAGTAGCTAGGGACTCAGGAGAGACAGAAGGGTAGTAGCTAGGGACTCAGGAGAGACAGAAGGGTAGTAGCTAGGGACTCAGGAGAGACAGAAGGGTAGTAGCTAGGGACTCAGGAGAGACAGAAGGGTAGTAGCTAGGGACTCAGGAGAGACAGAAGGGTAGTAGCTAGGGACTCAGGAGAGACAGAAGGGTAGTAGCTAGGGACTCAGGAGAGACAGAAGGGTAGTAGCTAGGGACTCAGGAGAGACAGAAGGGTAGTAGCTAGGGACTCAGGAGAGACAGAAGGGTAGTAGCTAGGGACTCAGGAGAGACAGAAGGGTAGTAGCTAGGGACTCGAGAAGTAGCTAGGGACTGGGAGATACAGATGGATAATAACTAGGGAATCAAGAGAGACAGAAGAGTAGCTTCCTGAGCTTGTTTAAAAAGAAGACCAAAAGATAACCAAAAGGCATGCTCACATCATTAAATACTCGATTGACACAGCAAGCCAAAATAAGGAAGAAGTGCTTTTTTAAAATCATTTTCAATGAGTTAGGGGGTTATTGAAATACTCTTAAAATGTAGGAGTAACATGTTTTCAATAAAACACTAATTCAAACCGCAAGGAAGGACAAAATAAGAAAATAAAAATAATAAGGAAAAAAACAAGGACAAAAAAAATCGTGCAAAGAAGAAAAACAAGAAGGCAGATACACGTGTGTAAATGTATGGTCATACAACTCTTGGCGGGATAGTTAAAAAAAAACTGTGGTGATAATGGTTCTATTTTCACCTGCCACAGCTGTACAGTATACAGTACGATAATACCAAAGTAATGATGTCATCTGAACGGTTTCCAGAGAGATTGTTGTCGTCACAGAAATATACTTAATAGAACTAGAAACAACAGTAGGTCTGTCTCTAGAGTTGCAGTGTTGTAATGAAGATGGAACTGAGGTATACCTTGTTGATTTGAGGGAGGTCTATGGTTTTGCTTTCAAAGTAGTAACGCTTGGACATGGATCCCCCCCCCACCCCCCTAAAATAAACCTTGACTGCCATTGTTTTGATATGATGTACAGCAGCAGTACACGTGACATTCAGAAGCTGTTTCTTATTGGCATTACAAGTTGTCATTGTCATTTAAACACAGAAAGAAAACCGCAAAGGAATTTTAAAACAAGTTGCCCTTTTTCCTTCACTGAGCCGTAACAGTTCCTTTTGGAGAGTCCATCCTCTCCCTCTTCTTTTTCTTAGAAAATAGAACAGAAGTCTGTTAGGCGGTCCTAGTGTTTTCTTCATATATAAAATATCCCTTTTGCCCAGCTCACAGCGTTTTGTTACGACCTAGTGTTGCTCCTTTGAAGGAGTCTGTTGTACAGTTTGAGGCTCGCTATGGGAGTCCATCTGAATCCAACACATCGTGATACTATGAAGTGGGTAGAAACCAAACCAGTGTTGGTGGGCACAGCCAGGTATTTCCTGAATGACAGTAGTGTAGCGCCCAGCACTAAAACACAACCACGCCATGCCAGCACGCCCATCTGAGGGGGTCAAGGGTCAGAAATGAACCCGGGATCACCCAAAGTTCATGATCCTGAACGGGCCACTCTGGTCGATCAATGTGTACCTGAAAACATCCAGTCAAAATAGCTCCATGTCCACCACCTGACACGTCCAGTCAATGTCCGTCCATTCATAGGCTGGACTCTTTGGGAGGGAAGTCCACGTTGGTCACCATGGTGACGACGGTGACAATCTCCTCGGGGGCGACGATGTTGGTCTGGCGTCGCATCTGGATGATGCGTTCCTCCACGCAGCCCGCCGAGAGCCGCGCCTCGGCCTCGTGGTCCCAGCACTCCTCGATGGTCTCGCACAGCATCACCAGGCCCTGGGACAAGCATAAAAGAGCATATATATGGTCATTTAAGCCGAAGTTCTTATCCCAAGCATCTCACAGAACCGTCAACATTGAACCCATAACCCTGATGTTACTAGCTCTATGGTTCTAACCCATTGGTTTCCAACCTTTTTCGGTTACTGTCTCACCAACTGAATTTTGCTCTGCCTGGAGTACCCCTGAAATCTCATGTCTCATGAGTCTCATGAGTCCTAATACCCTTGGTTGGGAACAGTTCTAACCTACAGAGTAATTGGAACCACATGCTAATAAACAATGAATGATCTATACGTTTGAATCGTCATCCTATCCAGTAACACCACCAGCAAACCCACTATACTCCTAGTGTGTACTTACTTCACTATACACTTTTCACGTGACAGTGTGTCCTCACCAGTGGTGTAAAGTACTTCAGTAAAAATACTTGAAAGTACTATTTAGGGAGTTTTTTTGTGGTATCTGTACTTTACTATTTACATTTTTGCCAACTTTTACTTCACTACCTTCTTAAAGAAAATAATGTACTTTATACACCCAAAAGTACTCGTTACACTTTGACAGGAAAATGGTTTGCTTAAAATGTGAAACGATTCTTACTCTTAATACTTAAGTATATTTTAGCAATTCAATTTACATTTAGAAATACATTTAGACCTTTACTCAGTTTTTACTGGGTGACTTTCACTTTTACTTGAGTCATTTTCTATTAAGGTATCTTTACTTTTACTCAAGTATGACAGTTGAGTACTTTTTCCCCCCAACACTGGTCTTCACTCACTGTGTGTTTCTGCCAGCACTCTCGGAGGCAGGGCCGTAGCTTCTTGTGGACCACCACCTCCTGCATGTCCTCTAGAGACGGGTGCTGGCCGACCTCCTCCTCGAAGGGCAGTGTGTACTCATCCACAGGACCTGCAACAAAACACACACACACACACAGCGTGAGAATACAGAGAAACCACACACACACACACCAGCAGAGAAGCCACACACACAGTGACTCCTTTGGGATCACATTCGGCACTGTAAGTATTTTGGTAACTTCCGTCAGCTCCACATGGAGTCAGCAGTCGGCCGTGTCCCCGAGTCACTGATCCTCACTGAGACGCACAAGGTCAACATACCCGTTTCAAACACACGAGGACACACACACACACACACGTTTTTCTCTCACCGTCTGCAGCGGTGCAGCGAGCGGCCAGCTCCCACAGCACCAGCCCCATGGCGTACATGTCTATCCTCAGGAAGGAGTCTCTCTGGAAGTTGATGGCCCCCTCCAGCACCTCAGGGGCCATGTAGCGCCTCGTGCCCACCTGGAGAAGCACAGCACAAGGCTACAAGGTAACACTCTGTCTCAAGTCAACAACACACTGCCCTCAGGCCATAGCTCACTCCGAAAAATCAACGGTTGTCCGATATTTACACACCTCTTACGGACCTCAATGTGGGATATTCCGCCCCCTTTGAAGTCTGAACATGTATTTGATGCTGGAGTGAAATACAGCATCACTACATTCACCGATTCGGCAGGTTAATAGAGCATCAGAATAACCAGCGTCATTATTTCACCTGTCCGTGGGTGTCTCCTGCTGACTTCCCAGCTTCAAACTTCAGGGCCAGACCGAAGTCCGCTATGCAGGCTGTCAGGTTGTTCTTCAGAAGCACGTTCTTGCTCTTCATGTCCCTGTCGGAGCCAGAAAGAGAGCGATAGAGGGATGTGTCAACCGCAGACAGAGGAACAAGGGGAGTCGGCCTCAATACTATTGATGTGATGGAATGTATTCATTCTACCGGCCGTAACATAAGTGTGTGTTTTTGTCCCTGTGTTCCCCCCCCCCCCCCCCCCCAGAAACAATAAAGTTTTTTTTTTTGTGTATTTATTTATTTTTATTTCAACTTTATTTAACCGGGTAGGCCAGTTGAGAACAAGTTCTCATTTACAACTGCGACCTGGCCAAGATAAAGCAAGGAAGTGTGACAAAAACAACAACACAGAGTTACACGTGGAATAAACAAAACATACAGTCAATAACACAATAGAAAAATCTGTATACAGTGTGTGCAAATGTAGTAAGGGGGTAAGGCAATAAATAGGCCATAGTGGTGAAGTAATTACAATTTAGCAATTTACACTGGAGTGATAGATGTGCAGATGAGAATGGGCAAGTAGAAATACTGGTGTGCAAAAGAGCAGAAAAAAACAAAAAAACAAATATGGGGATGAAGTAGGTAGTTGGTTGAATGGGCTATTTACAGATGGGCTGTGTACAGCTGCAGTGATCGGTAAGCTGCTCTGACAGCCGATGCTTGAAGTTAGTGAGGGGAGATATATGTCTCCAACTTCAGCGATTTTTGCAATTCGTTCCGTTTTTGATTCAAGGTAGGGCCGGGTCGGGCCGAGTCGATACCACCCCCCACACACCTGTGTGCGACGGCGGGCTTGTGTCCGTCCTTCAGCCCAGGGATGTCCTCGTGGAGATAGGCCAGGCCACGGGCCAAGGTCTGGGAGATGTGGCACAGCTCGTTCCACGACACCACGTTGGCCTTCAGGTAATCAGTCAGAGAGCCCTGTGGGGGAAACACAATTAGTGTTTGTCTTTTTTCTATTCACCCTGCAGGATTGTACACGGGAAAATGAGGACATCTCTGATTCTGCTACAGCTGTGACATGGGGGCGGTAAAGTAGTTGTAGTAACACTGTCCAACCACTGGAGGGCAGACAACCTGTAGTTGCCAGTCATTGGAAACCTGCTTCAGGGGCTGACCCTGTGCTGCTTCCAGCCTCTTGGTATATGTGTGGCAGAGGAGGCTGATGGGAAGAGCTATAGGGGGATGGGCTTATTGTAATGGCTGGAATGGAATGAATGGAACGGAGTCAAACAAGCGGCACCCATATGTTTGATGTGGAACCATTTATTCCATCCCAGTTGTTACAAGAGTCTGTCCCCCTATTGCTCCCCCCACCAGCCTCCTGTGGTGTGTGGTGTCTGGTCGGTTGGGGTTTTAAGAACAAATAGACCAGGGTTCCCCAACCGGCGACCCGTAGGCAAATTTTATTTGAGACAATGTTTTGAGGGGTCTTTTCAGCTCCAAGTGATTTTAATTTTGGAAATCTATTCCAAAGTATTCCCACGCATAATAGAGAGACATATGAGATTGTATACAAAATGTAAGCAAGGTTAAAAAAAATGATTTTTTTGTCAAATATATCTGTTTGGGCTTCTTGTAGTCAATTATTTGGTCTACAAATGATTTGTAATTACGTTCCGGCCCACTGATCATCCTGTCAAGAAATAATCGTCCCACAGCTGAATCTAGTTCATGATCCCTGAAATAGACAAATGTAGATTTCAACGGACAATCAAGTTTACGTATTCGTACGTTGTCGTGATAGGCTGTGATGAGCCAGAGGTCTATGTCCATGTTGTTGCCTCTCTTCTCCACACCGATAAAGTGGAGCAGGTTCTCGTGTTTCATCCCACTCAGGCTGTAGATCTCATACTCGTTCTGCCATGACAGCTTGTCCTGCAGGCAACACCCCAACACACAACATTAAGTTCTCTGTAGCTCAGTTGGTAGAGGATGGCGCTTACTACGGCAGGGTAGTGGGTTTGATTCCCGGGACCGCCCACACGTAAAATGCTTGCACACATGACTAAGTCGCTTTGGATAATAGAGTCTGTTAAATAATATAAGCTATTAGCTATTTCACCTTGTGTGATGTACAAATATGACATAAATTGAACACGATAACTAACAGAGCTTAACCTCAAATCAATCAATTATTTGTATAAAGTCCTTTTTTTTTTTTTATCTCAACGGTGTACCTCAACTTCCAACTCATACCTGAATGGGGAAGACCTTGACAGCCACGTAGTCGTCGAGGAGCTGAGCCTTCCACACACAGCCGAAGCGACCCCTGGCTTTGACCTCGATCAACTGCAATGGCTTCTGCCCCATGATGGGCGAGGGAGGGGTGTGTGGCCCCAGTGGGTCCTGTAGCAGAGGGCAGACAGGGAGATAGACAGCAGGTTTGGTACTGGGATCAATGAAAACACTCATACGCTCTGTACTACCACTGAGCCATTGAGGCTACATATTTGGTGTCGGGCTCAATTCCATTTCAATTCAGTCAATTGATTCAGGAGGTACATTGAAATGCCAATTCCAATTTCCATCATTGCTTCTCAGTTGAGAAGAGCGGAGGGAGAGAGAGAGAACAGGTGCACGCCCTCACAGTGTTCGGTCCCCACATGACGGCGATACAATTCTATTGCATCTAATCAGTTCCCGTCATTGCGCTAACAGGAACAGTCTTTTTCAACTCTAAAAGCTGTGTAACTGCTGGGCACATACATGGGAAGACAGATCATAAAATTTTTTAAAAAAGAGTCCAGAATAGACAAGACATCGACGAATCTCATCAGGTTCTCATCGGAAAGATTTCTAGTGTGGAAAACTGTATTCGTTAGTCCAGACACAGAGGGGTGTGAACGTTTTCTAAAAAACACTGTCTGCAGGGATCATTCCGGGACAAGGAGAGGGCATTCTACTTCAGTTATGTGGTCTCGTGTGGCTCAGTTGGTAGAGCAGGGCACTCGCAACGCCAAGGTTGTGAATTCGATTCACACAGGGGACCAGTATGAAAAAAAATGAAATGCACTCGCTACTTAGTGTAAGTCGCTCGGGATAAGACCGCCTGATAAACGACTAAAACGCTATAAGTGGAATAGAACGGTGATAGAGGACGCCTCCCTACGCGGCACACTACTTTTGACCAGGGCCCGTAGGACTCCGGTCAAAAGTAGTGCACTGTATAGGGAACACCCAGAGCCTTCCCAAAAATACCTGGAGGCCTTCACAGGGCATTAGCTCGGTCAGTCCTACCGTCTCTTCAAAGACATGGACCAACATCCGCTTTCAATTAGATCCTTCCATGTTGTTACAGGTCTATTTAAAGACCAAGGGTATCTCACACAAATCCTCCCACCTAAAATAGAGAGTAAATAAGAGACAGAGGAGAAGAGAGGAGAGGTCTGGGACTCGGATGATGCTAGGTAATAAAGAGAGGAGAGGTAGCCTCCAGCCTGAGATTACTGTGATGCGTCCCAAATGGCTCCCTATTTTCTGAACTACCTTTGACCAAGGCCTATATGGTTCTGATCAAAAGTGGTGCATTATATATGCAATAGGGGGCCATTTGGGATGCCGGCGTGATCTTGGCCGGGTTGAAAACAAGGAGGGTGTGGCAGTGGCTGCTGTCAGAAGTAAAGCCGTGTATATAGCATATTTATAACTGGGATAGTGTATCGCATGAAGAGCAACATGATCACGAGTGGCCTGGATGGGTCAAGCCTCTCCCTCTGGTGATGGCTTAGGGCAGGGTTAGTCTCATATCAACAACGTGCTAGAGGGGGGGCAAGTGTTACAAATGGTGTGTGTGTGTTCCAAATATAAAAAATGGGTCAAGTCAGCTGGTCCTCTGGATTAAAACTAATCACTTCCACGTGTGAGAGAGAGAGAGAGAGAGAGAGAGAGAGAGAGAGAGAGAGAGAGAGAGAGAGAGAGTGTGTGAGGGAGTAAAAGATGTCCCCATCGACATGGAGCTCCAAAACTGAACAATACGTAGTGGCTGGTTCAATGGCAACCACGGATGGAAAGGGGAACACGTGAGGGGTGTTCGGGGGGGGGGGGGAATTTTGGCCCTGCAGAGCTGAGGAATGGTGAGAGGGAGGTTGGGGCAGACTCTGACATCGAACACGGTCTAAACACGCCAGATGCCATCCTGCCCTACACGCTTACGCCTGGATTTCCCCATAGTTTCAATAATTAATCAGACGCTTGAATGCTGAGTCGTAAAAGCAGGGTTGAAAACCATATTTAGTGTTTAATAGAGAGACGCCCCTGGGTGGAGAGGCGCCCCTGGGTGGAGAGGCGCCCCTGGGTGGAGAGGCGCCCCTGGGTGGAGAGGCGCCCCTGGACACTAATAAAAGGCCCTCAATAGAAATCCACCCCGTTTATATGGCACGACAACAATCATGCGATACAGTACCCAGATGTGAAGAAAAAAACCAGCCTGACCCAGGCTCCGTTCGCCCGGTGGTAAGGCGGCTGAATGGCGTGCGTTACACTTTGTCAGCACACCACACTGTGCCACAGGAAATGTAAAAAAAAACATGACATCATCTGCACAAACCCACCCAAACCTGGCGCACGAGGCCTTCATCTCCGTCTACTTCAATTACAGCAATTGACATACGACATTGAAAGCACCACGTGCTGCTGGGGGTTAAACAATAGTCCTTTGTTGCGAAACGTTGGCTAAATGTTGACCAGCGTCACATCAAAGGCCATATTTTGTATTTAAAATTGGTCCAATGCCTCTTTCATCCATGTAACTGGCGCAAGACACGGGGCTGCGTCCCAAAAGGCACTGTATTCCCTACAGAGTGCACTACTTTTGACCAGAACCCTACGGCCCATGGGCAAAAGTATTGCAGTGTTTAGAGAATAAAGGTTTCACTTCAGAGGCAGTCTTCCCGTATTCAGTGGATTCCCACCCCTCTTTCATGTACATGTCGGCACAAGACATCTTAGTGGCAACCCTTGGTTCCATTGCAACAGACAAAAAGTGCAAAATATTATCATCCAAAGTGGACATCCATGCTCATAGAATGCATTTTCGACATTGACCGATTCATGCACTTTGATTGGTCATCGGTTGATTCCATTGTATTTTGCATTTACAAAGGATAAAAAAAATAACATGACGTTCATGCAAAAATAGAAAAAAAAGAAAAAAAATCCATAAAAGGCAACGATGACTCATATAGAGGACATTTCAAAGTTACATAAAAAAATAAAAATAAAAAAAAACATCCCAAAGAAATAAAAACAAGAATCGGGAAGCAGTCAGAAATTAAATGGGCCCAGTTATCAAGCTCCCTCCCAACCAAAACCCACTGAAATTGAAAAGTGTTGGGAGTTTAATTAAACGTATCTTACCTCTATCATTATATGAAAGGCGTGCTTGTAATAGGATAGAAAAGAGGCAAAAAGACATGATTGTTTTCAGTGAGGTTGAAATGGGGGTAGATAAAAGGAGCAACAGTCGCGTCCCCGGATGATAGATGACTCTCTCTCTCTCCCGCTTTCCTCTTGGGCCTGTGGTGTGAAAGCTGTGGGCCCCCGCCCCTTTCCTTCTCTCTCGCCCCTCTCTCTCCTCCTGGGTCTGGCGTGTGAAAGATGTGGCCCTGTGTGTGTAGTCAGCTACTGAATCAATTCCAGCTTCCCCCTGACCTCTCATGGCTGTATGAAAAATAGAGCCCTGATAACAAATATGTGAACAGTGTCGCCTGGCGCCGCAGCATGTGATGACCATGTGTTTGTGCTTGTGTGGGAAAGCGAATATATACGGAGTATACAAAACATATTTTTCATGACAGAGACTGACCAGTGAGTCCAGGTGAAAGCCATGACCCTATATCGATGTCACCTGTTAAATCCACTTCAATCAGTGGTAGATGAAAGGGGAGGAGACCGGTTAAATCAGGGGATTTTTAAGCATTGAATAGGGCTTGGTGGTAGGTGCCAGGCGCACCGACGTGTCAACTGCAACACTGCTGGGTCTTCCACGCTCAACACTTTCCCGTGTGTATCAAGAACGGTCCACCTCCCAAAGGACCTTCCAGCCAACTTGACACAACTGTGGGAAGCATTGGAGTCAACATGGGCCAGCATCCCTGTGGAACGCTTTCAACACCTTGTAGAGAATCCATGCCCTGACAAATTGAGGCTGTTCTGAGGGCAAAAAGGAGGAGATGCAACTCAATATTAGGAAGGTGTTCTTAATGTTTTGTACACTCAGTGCAGGCTAGTTTAGAAGCTAAAATAAGAAAGATAGAGAAGCCATCTCCTTTTCTGCCTGAGCCTTTCTTTTTTTATACTCAAACTGTTTTCATACAGACGTAGGATCTTAATTGCAACACCCCGTTGCAGGAGATCGTCCCTGCGAGGTTTAAAAGTTTGTCATTTCCACTTCGAAATTTCAAACTTGTTTTTTCCCCTGACGGGAAATGTATCAACCCCTACAAAAATGTCAATGAATTATAATTATAATTATTATAATTATATTATTTCCCTGCTGTAGCATACTGGCTCAAATTAAGATACCACATCTGGACGCAATCGTGATTGTGGCGTCCCTTGAAAGGTTGCCGATCCCTTCTCGCTCACTCTCACTCTGCAACAAAGCACAGTTAAGTGTCCACCTTTAAAAAAAGGCTCATTCATAATGCAGAGGCCTCAGCTCACGTTCAATAGAGTAAGACAGGTGGTGAGGAGAGTGGCTGCAGTGCCCAAGCAGGACAACCCTAAATGACGTCCCTGTCAGAACTAGCCCTGGGGCCTGTGCATGCATGCACAGCACTGATGCTAGACACTCTGGCAACCTCTAGGACATGGGCCAACAGTTTCCTAGCATTTCCTGTATTCCACTGTTGTATTCGTAACACATAGACCGGATGCTCTTTAATGCACACTCTCCGGGCTCTCCTCACCTGTGTGTCACGGCTGCTCGACTGGCCACAGCAAAAAAAAAACACGTGAGGGCAAATGAAATGGAGGGGGGGGGGCGCTTGTTGTAACCAATCAGACGTGACACGGTGATTAAGAGCCGAAGTGGGCGAGTTTAGTCCGGGTGTCAAGAGATCAGCTGCTCGCGAGGCACGGCAATCAGCACTTCTGTTCAAAGGAAATGTGTTATGGATTAAACATGGATGCTTTAAGGGCCCAGGGTTAGAGCCAGCCTCCAGGGGAAGGAGGGAGGAAGAGAGGGGAACGGGGGAGAGAGAGAGAGGGAGTGAGCCTGACTGCATTATTTATTTGTTTGTGCTTTTCCCCTCACTGTCCCTTTCAGGGCAAAACCGCACACAGGGTGCTCTCTCCTCCATGGCATCGTGGCCACGTAGTGCTGGGCTAGCGAGGCCAGAATAGTCCCAGCTCACCCCAGAAATAGATGACAAACACAGGGAGCCTGCCTGGCCCTGGGATGGAGGTGGAGGAGTGGGGTCAGGACACACTGTTCTGTATGACGCAGTAACCAAACATTTCACGGCATCGCGGGCTCCCTCTCAAACACACTGCACAGGGCAACAGGAGGAGGAAAGGCCGTGGCAGTGTTCTGGTGACATTTGTGTTGATTGAACGGCAGCTCACAAAGAGCTGTACAGGAGCAGGCTTGAGAGAGCCACCCTTCTCCGACCTATGACCACAGAGGCCTATCCTCAGTGAGCCTAACCAGGGTGAACAAACGACAGCTTTGTGTTTGTCCATCGTGTGCCTGTGTGTGGGGCCACAGTAGTGGCTGGAGCGCTAAGCAGATACACATTTCACAGTATTAGTGGCAGGCGGTGCCCACGTACACTGCAGGGACCGCACACACACACACACTGCCGCACGCGGTCTGAGTTGGGGCTAGGCTTCCTGTCACTCTCCAGCTAATCACATTTGTGTTCGCTTCAGATCAGCAAGTTCCAATGTTCTCTTCTGCCATCCGTTGTTTTGCATCCGTTTCTCTTGCCAATGTTTGTGAGTCACTCCTATATCAAGATTAACATTCCAAGCAGCGAGGGGTACCTCTTGTGTTTTTTCTGTACAGCCGAGACAAGTATGACGAATCAACGGACACACACACACACACACACACACACACACACACACACACACTTCAGTCTTACCTGTGTTGGCACCAGGACGGGCGGGTATGCCAGCTTGTGATGACGGTACATCCAGAAGGAGAAGAGGACGATGGCGGCGATGCCCATAATGGGCACCAGAGAGTACAGCAGGGTGTTGAACAGCTGAGGCTTCTGGGTAAACGGGTTGGAGGTCGCTGTGGACGGGGGGGGGGAGGCGGTAATGGGGGGGGGGGGGGGGTGGAGAGGGAATACACCTTTATACAGGAATGCAAATGTGCTTTGTTCTCCTCCCCCCTATTGTCATCACACCATACACAATGGTATCAGAAGACTAGTAGTGAAACGCTCTAAAAATAGTTCCCAACAAAGCTCAACACATCTGGGTCGCTTCAACAAAATCCTCTAAATAGGGAGATTAACAGTTACATGCAGTTCATGAGAACGTAAGCCAGCAGCCAAAAATAACCCCTGAAACAACCAAGTGACCCAAAAAACAAATAGCTAAGCCTTACTGTGCAGTGCGCCACCTTGTCATATCACAAAGACGTAGTATTTGATGTGATCAGCCACTGCTATGCCATCACAGTTCTCTGCCATCACAGACACGGCTGGATTGCTTTATTGCTGCGGTTTCCCTTCCTGTGACACTGAGGTTGTCTGGGGCTGGGCTTGGTGGCCCCGACGGACCCCACTAGTTGCAATACACTGACTGGGCCCAGACAGGTCCCTACTGGCCCCCATAGAGAGGACAGTGGCCAGCCTGGACACAGAGTTTCAAATTAAAGCAGTAGATCTCTGGGCCCTGGTAAAGTAGAACACCTTGTGTCTCTAGTGTTTGTGAGGGAATATGCCTCAGTGCCTCTTGGGTTATTATTGGGTTATTCTTACTGACTGATCGTCTGTGTTCGGCTGGGAAACTGACAAGAGGAGGATGCGACATTACATCAGCTTCCTGTGTGTGAACTTACATGACGACTTACTTTGGACAGCCTGCGCGTCGGGGCTGTAGAGGAACTTGTCGTTGCACATGTTGCCTTCGCAGCAGCAAAAGAAGACGTCCGGACTCTCTTTCGTCTCCACACATTCGCTACTGTAGCAGAGAGAGAGAGAGAGAGACAGAAGAAGAAAGAAACGAACACCTCCGTCACAAAGGTAGAGAGATGAGCGCTGGCAGCCCTCCACTGAACCGATCCCCCTCTTTCTCTCTCTGGGGAGGACGAACTACATCTTTACAGGAAGGGACAGACAACCACTCTAAAAGCCCATTTATGCTTGATCCGAAAATGTGGTCGGAGGCGCCGTATGGATGGCCCGACGCAATCGCGGAGCCTCCGGAGGCACGCAGAGGCCAAATTGAGCTCCGCACCGCATCGCCATGCGCCTCTCAAATTCTGTAACAACGCGGAGGGCTCCGTATGGTGCCGCATTGACATGATTGGTTGACGGTAGGTGAGGGCGGGAGGTCCTGTATAAACACAAACTCACTTCCTTCAAAACAGCTTTGGGCTGATCGGTGAAGCGCAAGAAGTGTGAATGCCCAGACTTCTGCAGTGGCCATATCACCGTAAATTCTGCACGGCCAATGCAGAAGTCTGATTGACCACGCAGTGCCTTTAAAGATGTACTAAGTCAACCGTCATACAAAGGTCAGTATGACCTAAACTAATAAGTGTTGGTCACCATCTGCAAGAAAGGACTGAAGTATAGTGCTTCAGACCACCAACCCTTAAACTTAACCACTAAGTCTAATAAGAATATATGCCATTTAGCAAACACTTTTTTCGTGCTTACATTTTCATATGTCGCAGGTCCCGGGAATCAAACCCACTATCCTGGCATTACAAGTGCCATGCTCTACTTACTGAGCTACAGAGGACCACTAAGCCCTACGTCTACCGTCTTGCCTCAGAATAAGACACGACCTAACCTGTCATAGCAGTTGACATCGTCCAGCCAGCAGCCCTGCTTGACGATCTCGATGGTTCCCGAGGTGTTTTTCCAGGTGGCGAAGCAGTGGAGCCTCTTGTCCTTGTCTCCGTAGCAAGGCTCGATGCCACTGCGGTTGGTTCGCTCCTTCTCCCAGCTAGAGTTGTAGTAAACGCACTCCTGTGTCTCCGAGCGACCCAGGATTGCACCTACGGGACATAGCAAGAGATACACCAGCAGAACACAAGTCATTCACAGCCTGTATTCTACATACGTTACAGCCTGTATTCTACATACGTTACAGCCTGTATTCTACATACGTTACAGCCTGTATTCTACCTACGTTACGGCCTGTATTCTACCTACGTTACGGCCTGTATTCTACCTACGTTACGGCCTGTATTCTACCTACGTTACGGCCTGTATTCTACCTACATTACAGCCTGTATTCTACCTACGTTACAGCCTGTATTCTACCTACGTTACAGCCTGTATTCTACCTACGTTACAGCCTGTATTCTACATACGTTACAGCCTGTATTCTACCCACGTTACAGCCTGTATTCTACCCACGTTACAGCCTGTATTCTACCCACGTTACAGCCTGTATTCTACCCACGTTACAGCCTGTTTTCTACCCATGTTACAGCCTGTATTCTACCCACGTTACAGCCTGTATTCTACCTACGTTACAGCCTGTATTCTACCTACGTTACAGCCTGTATTCTACCTACGTTACAGCCTGTATTTTACCTACGTTACAGCCTGTATTCTACCTACGTTACAGCCTGTATTCTACCTACGTTACAGCCTGTATTCTACCTACGTTACAGCCTGTATTCTACCTACGTTACAGCCTGTATTCTACCTACGTTACAGCCTGTATTCTACCTACGTTACAGCCTGTATTCTACCTACGTTACAGCATGTATTCTACCTACGTTACAGCCTGTATTCTACCTACGTTACAGCCTGTATTCTACATACATTACAGCCTGTATTCTACATACATTACAGCCTGTATTCTACATACATTACAGCCTTATTCTAAAATTGATCAAATCAAAAATGTTCATCTACACACAATACACCATAATGACAAAGCAAAAAATGTTTTTTTAGAATTGTTAGTACTTTTTTTTTTAAATACAAAAATACCTTATTTAAATAAGTATTCAGACCTTTGCTATGAGTCTCGAAATTGTTTCCATTGACCATCCTTGAGATGTTTCTACAACTTGATTGGAGTCCACCTGTGGTATATTCAATTGATTGGACATTATTTGGAAAGGCACACACTATAAGGTCCCACAGCTGCATAGTCCCACAGTTGACAGAGAAAGAAACCAAGCCATGAGGTCGAAGGAATTGTCCGTAGAGCTCCGAGAAAGGATTGTGTCGAGGCACAGATCTGGGGGAAGGGTACCCAAAAAGTTCTGCAGCATTGAAGGTCCCCAAGAACACAGCGTCTTCCATCATTCTTAAATGGAAGTTTGGAAACACCAAGACTCTTCCTAGAGCTGGCCGCCTTGCCAAACTGAGCAATCGGGGAAGAGCAGCCTTGGTCAGGGAGGTGACCAAGAACTCGATGGTCACTCTGACAGAGCTCCAGAGGTCCAGAGCTCCTCTGTGGAGATGGGAGAACCTTCCAGACGGACAACCATCTCTGCAGCACTCCAACAATCAGGCCTTTAAGGTAGAGTGGCCAGACCGAAGCCACTCCTCAGTAAAAGGCACATGACAGCCCGCTTGGAGTTTACCAAAAGGTACCTAAAGGACTCTCAGACCATGAGAAACAAGATTCTCTGGACAACGGCTTCAGGACAAGTCTCTGAATGTCCTTGAGTGGCCCATCCAGAGCTCGGACTTGCACCCGATTGAACATCTCTGGCAAGACCTGAATATAGCTGTGCAGCGACGCTCCCCATCCAACCTGACAGAGAATGGGAGAAACTCCCCAAAATACAGGTGTGCCAAGCTTGTAGGGTCATATCCAAGAAGATTCAAGGCTGTAATCACTGTCAAAAGGTGCTTCAACAAAATACTGAGTATTTCAGTTGTTTTTTTTTACTCTAAAAAGCTGTTTTTGCTTTGTAATTATGGTGTTTTGTCTATAGATTGATGAAGGGGGGAAAAACAATGTAATAAAAGTTAGAATAAGGCTGTCATGTAACAAAATGTGGAATAAGACAATGTGTCTGGATACTTAACGAATGCACCGTACAAACATAGGCTAACCGAGCTCATAACAGGGCAGCGATGGCCTCAACGAGTGTTTATTCATGTCATGTGTTCAGTTCACTGGACAGTAGTGTACAGATGTCAAACAGGGCTGCTTTTACTATCTGACTGATTGATTAACTGACGGGAGGCTAAATGTGGCACTCTGGTTATAGCCTGGGTGTCCTTAAAAGACACAGACCGATGCCGTGCGCACACAGGAAAACAACACGTGCATTTTGAAATAGAACAGCCAGGCTATTGATGTGCACAGCAGCTTCCATGTAACTGAGGTCGGGGTCTAACTTTAGCTACGTCATGTATTTTTCAGCAGGGCACTGACTGAATCAGGCAGGCTGAAATAAAACGGGCTACAGAAGTCAAGTGCTTTGGGCCAGAGTCATGCTGCAGTGGTAGGTCGTTTTAAACGCCTACGTAAACAGCATCCAGGCTGAGGGCAACATTCTACCAAAATGGCGGTGGTTAAGGTGAGTTTCCCCCTTGCTATGTAAAAGCACTTTGGGTACCTCGATTCGTAGGAAGGAGCTATTTAAATCCAATCCTCACCTTTGAAAGTCCAGCAATAATCATTAAGGGAGGAGCTTTGCCTCTGATGCATGGGGGATTTGTTGATTCGATATACAGTGCCTTGCGAAAGTATTCGGCCCCCTTGAACTTTGCGACCTTTTGCCACATTTCAGGCTTCAAACATAAAGATATAAAACTGTATTTTTTTGTGAAGAATCAACAACAAGTGGGACACAATCATGAAGTGGAACAACATTTATTGGATATTTCAAACTTTTTTAACAAATCAAAAACTGAAAAATTGGGCGTGCAAAATTATTCAGCCCCCTTAAGTTAATACTTTGTAGCGCCACCTTTTGCTGCGATTACAGCTGTAAGTCGCTTGGGGTATGTCTCTATCAGTTTTGCACATCGAGAGACTGACATTTTTTCCCATTCCTCCTTGCAAAACAGCTCGAGCTCAGTGAGGTTGGATGGAGAGCATTTGTGAACAGCAGTTTTCAGTTCTTTCCACAGATTCTCGATTGGATTCAGGTCTGGACTTTGACTTGGCCATTCTAACACCTGGATATGTTTATTTTTGAACCATTCCATTTTAGATTTTGCTTTATGTTTTGGATCATTGTCTTGTTGGAAGACAAATCTCCGTCCCAGTCTCAGGTCTTTTGCAGACTCCATCAGGTTTTCTTCCAGAATGGTCCTGTATTTGGCTCCATCCATCTTCCCATCAACTTTAACCATCTTCCCTGTCCCTGCTGAAGAAATGCAGGCCCAAACCATGATGCTGCCACCACCATGTTTGACAGTGGGGATGGTGTGTTCAGCTGTGTTGCTTTTACGCCAAACATAACGTTTTGCATTGTTGCCAAAAAGTTCAATTTTGGTTTCATCTGACCAGAGCACCTTCTTCCACATGTTTGGTGTGTCTCCCAGGTGGCTTGTGGCAAACTTTAAACGACACATTTTATGGATATCTTTAAGAAATGGCTTTCTTCTTGCCACTCTTCCATAATGGCCAGATTTGTGCAATATACGACTGATTGTTGTCCTATGGACAGAGTCTCCCACCTCAGCTGTAGATCTCTGCAGTTCATCCAGAGTGATCATGGGCCTCTTGGCTGCATCTCTGATCAGTCTTCTCCTTGTATGAGCTGAAAGTTTAGAGGGACGGCCAGGTCTTGGTAGATTTGCAGTGGTCTGATACTCCTTCCATTTCAATATTATCGCTTGCACAGTGCTCCTTGGGATGTTTAAAGCTTGGGAAATCTTTTTGTATCCAAATCCGGCTTTAAACTTCTTCACAACAGTATCTCGGACCTGCCTGGTGTGTTCCTTGTTCTTCATGATGCTCTCTGCGCTTTTAACGGACCTCTGAGACTATCACAGTGCAGGTGCATTTATACGGAGACTTGATTACACACAGGTGGATTGTATTTATCATCATTAGTCATTTAGGTCAACATTGGATCATTCAGAGATCCTCACTGAACTTCTGGAGAGAGTTTGCTGCACTGAAAGTAAAGGGGCTGAATAATTTTGCACGAACAATTTTTCAGTTTTTGATTTTAAAAAAAAGTTTGAAATATCCAATAAATGTCGTTCCACTTCATGATTGTGTCCCACTTGTTGTTGATTCTTCACAAAAAAATACAGTTTTATATCTTTATGTTTGAAGCCTGAAATGTGGCAAAAGGTCGCAAAGTTCAAGGGGGCCGAATACTTTCGCAAGGCACTGTATAAGTGGTCAAAAAAAGATGATTCCATACAAACAGACCTCAGTTTCCACCTATTAAGCAGGTGAAACAAAATTGTTCCAGAGGGTAAGAGAAGGAGTACTGCTCTCAATGCTCTGTCCTACTGCTCTAAGCTACCATTCTTCCAGTGGGAATCCTCTAATTCCCGCCTCACAACCCTGAGAAGACCCATGCTCGGGAACCAGACTCCCGACCCTGGTCCTCCTGCCGCTTCAGCTTGCTCTGGTTGGTTCTCTCACTCAGGAGCTAAGAACAGCTCTGGCAGTGGGCTGTGCCGCTCTGTGCCCAGGCTGTAGGCCACTGTAGGGCCGTTTGTATCCCCTGGCAGCCTGCCTCTCTGGTCTCTCATACCCTGGCTCGGCTTGGCAGACCTGGGCTCAACAACACCACGTCACTGCCTCACTCACAGCCTGCCAGGACTGCTGTGTGTGGGTGGGAGGCCAAACTCTCTCCTCACAGGGATGAAAGGCAATGCTGGGAATCAGGTGCAGGTGGTTCTCTCTTCCTGTATACAAGAATATGCTGTTTTATGGAAGCCTTTGGGCAATTCCATGGTAACGAAATGACGCTTTTGACTCAGGAGTTCTCACTTGAAATGAATGCTAAACAAAAAAAAAAACATTGATTTCAAAGTTTAACAAACCATACAACTCTATGTACAAGGTCTACATTTAACAATATACACAAATGGTCACAAAAAAACAAATGTACTGTTAAGAATGATGCAAAGATTGTTCATAGAATTATGGTAGAATCTCCCTCTATTTATGCACGTTTTCCAAAAACTCTTAAAAATCTGCTCCGAATTAAGATTACAAAATGTCTGCAGACAGAACGTGGTGTCAGCTATGACATGACACCAGTTTATTTTGGTTATTGACCTACGGTAGGTAGTAAGTGGATTTACATCTGGTAACGGAATTACCAGAGAGGCAGAAAGAGAGAGAGGGAGAGTGGGGAGGTTGTCCAGACGGTTTTCACAGTCTTGCGTTGACCACCAGACAACAGAAGAAAAAAGTTATGTTAAAAGTTATGTTAAAGTTATGAGCTGAACATAACAGTATGCCAGTGGAAGGGAGAACAGTAGCAGTAGAGGAACCTTGACTAAGGTCCCTCAATCAAGCAGTGAATATCAAACACAGATTCAACCACAAAGATCAGGGAGGTTTTCCAATGCCTCACAAAGGAGGGCACCAATCGGTAGATGAGTATAAAAGACACTGAATATCCCTTTGATCATGGTGAAGTTATTACACTTTGGATGGTGTATCACCCAGTCACTAGAAAAATACAGGCCTCCTTCGCAGGAGTTGCAGGAGAGGAAGGAAACCGCTCAGGGATTTCACCATCAGGTCAACGGTGACTTTAAAACAGTTAAAGAGTTTAATGGCTGGATCCACAACATTATAGTTACTCCACAATACTAACCTAAATGACAGGGTGAAAAGAAGGAAGCCTGTACAGAATGAAAATATTCCAAAACATGCATCGTGTTTTCAATAAGGCACTAAAGTAAAACTGCAAAAAATGTGGCAAAGGAATTAACTTTATGAAAGCATTATGTTAGGGGCAAATCCAACACAACACATCACTGAGTACCACTCTTCATACAGTATTTTCAAGCATGGTGGTGGCTGCATCATGTTATGGGTATGCTTATCATCGGCAAGGACTAGGGAGTTTGTTTGGGATAAAAAATAATCATGGAATAGAGCATTCCAACTGACACTGGGACACAAATTCACCTTTCAGAAAGACAATAACCTAAAACACAAGGGCAAATATACACTGGAGATGCTTACCAAGAAGACATTGAATGTTCCTGAGTGACCTAGATACAGTTTTGATATAAATAGCTTTAAAATCTGCAAGACTGGCAAGACTTGAAAAAGGCTGTCTAGCAATGATCAACAAACAACTTGACAGAGCTTGAATAAGTTTTAAAATAACAATGTGCAAATATATAGTAAAATCCAGGTGTGTAAAGCTCTTAGGGACTTACCCAGAAAGGCTGTAATCGGCTGTAATCGCTGCCAAAGGTGATTCAAACATGTATTGACTCAGGGGTGTCAATACTTATGTAAATGATATATTTCTGTATTTAATTTAATAGATTTGCAAACATTTCTAAAAACATGTTTTCCATTTGTCATTATGGGGTATTGTGTGTAGATGGGTGAGAAAAAAATTATATTTAATCCATTTTGAATTTAGGCTGTAACAACAAAATGTGGAATAAATCAAGGGTTATGAATACTTTCTGAAGGCACCTTACTGTGATTGTTTACAAGTAAAATGGTAATAAAAAAAATAGCATCTCAGCAAAGAGCAATTTCTCAAGCAAGAATTTTGCTAGGACTGTAGGAGTGGTTTGAGTGGAGGGGGGGGGGGGGGGGGGGGTGCTGTTCTTGGAGATGTTTTTAACTCTTTCTTATTGGCCTAATAAACACATGGTGATGTCACCATGGAAGGCCAAAACTCCATCTCACCAAAACTGGCTGAAATTTTAGCAGTCTTTTTAAACGCTCTTACACTAAAAGGAACTTTTATAAAATGTCATAATATTATTCCAACCTCAGTGTGGAAATATATATAAAACACAAGAAAATCTCATTTCCGACTGCACTGCCTTTAACCTCTACAGGATCTGTGTCTCTAAACAGGGACAGTTGTTGCTAACATGCGCTATTGTGACTAGAATGACGTTGTAAACAACAGCCAACTTTCCGGGACATGGACATGTCTTATATGGGCAGAAATCTTATATTCTTGTTAATCTAACTGCAGTGTCCAATTTACAATAGCTATTACAGGGAAAATAATAGCATGCTATTGTTTGAAGAGAATGTACAAAAACAAAACTCATCACGGCAACTGGTTCGATACACACACCTCTGAAGGTAAATAATGTACTTACATTCAGTAATCTTGCTCTGATTTGTCACCCTGAGGGTCCCAGAGATAAAATGTAGCATAGTTTGTTTAAAAAAATACATTTTTATATTCAAATGTAGGAACAAGGTTCTGCAGTTTGAACCCCTGCATCATTTTTTAGTTTAAAAAAAATGTATGGATAGCCAGGGTTATAGTCAGACATCAACACAAACAAAGCTTGAGTTTAGTGAGTCTGCTAGATCAGAGACAGTAGAGATGACCAGGGATGTTCTCTTGATAAGTGTGTGAATTAGACCATTTCCCTGTTCTGCTAAGCGTTCAAAATGTAACGAGTACTTTTGGGTGTCAGGGAAAATGTATGGAGTAAAAAGTACACCATTTTCTTCAGGAAAGTAGTAAAAGTTGTCAAAAAATAAGTAAAGTAAAGTACAGATACCCCAAAAAACTACTTAAGTAGTACATAAGTATTTTAACTCAAGTACTTTACACCACTGATGTCGTCTATGACTCCCATTCCATTCGTTTGACCAGAAATCAAAGCCTTATCTTACTCCTCATTTTTAGGATCGAAAACGCTTGAAAAAGATCAACAAATGCCTCAACTTCTCAAATATAGACTAGCTTTCATTTGACACCCAATTGGACATGCTCTATCGTGCTCATGGGTCCTTTTTTTAGATGGAAAATACCCTCTACATAAATTAGCCAATGGAGCTCTACAGCACAAACTAAGCAATATTGCACACAATGTCCATGCATCCCGTAGGCTCAGTTGGAACACTAGACTACTGAACAGAATGGAAGCAAAACACTTCTGACAGAAATGCTCAATCAATCTCCCGACTCGATCGCTAGTTACAGGTCCTTCAGATACCAATCAGGGTGAGTGCATTGCATAGCCCACACAAAGGGGCACATATGCCTTAACACATTCCCTCCCACACAAACAGCACACAGCAGCACTGCGTCCCAAATGGCACCCTATTCCCTACATAGCGTGCTATTTTCGAACCAGGGCCTCTGGTCAAAAGTAGTGCGCTATGTAGGGAATAGGGGGGGGCCATTTGTGACACATTTTCAGCTTCACGGTACAGAACAACGCTTTGCTAGAACAACGTGAAAAGTGTTGAAAAAGGACGATTTATGTGTCTGCAGAGAGATAATATATGGGTGGGAGTGAGAAACTTCTCGGAAACATCTCAAAGAATTTCAGAATGACTCAATTAGTAATTTGTTGAAGTGATTTGTGGGATTCAGGTTCAACTCAAGATGAAACAAATGATGGGTGGATGTTTATGGCGTCATGCCTTTTCCTTACGAAATACTGCAATGAGGATTTCCGGGCAGGCGTGGATATGAATAAACATTCAACAGAATAAACAGGCAGCAATAAAACAAACAGCCTGAAAATAAACCAAACAGTTTATAAACCTAATATCCAGAGATTGAAGTTCAGAGGAAGAACTCAAGAGTGACTGCAGTCCAGGCTCACTGTTTAAACCCAAACCATTCCTAACCACAAGCCTCTGTTGAACAGAACAGATACGCGTGACATGTTTTCAATGAAAGTAGTTCATCCTTCTGTTTAACCAAAGTCATCCGCCGGAATGAATGTAATCCACAAAGCATGTAACAGAATAGTCACAACACTTTTGCGAAAATAGCCTGGAGGAACCATATGGTTTCAAGCCTCATCATAATCGGAGCTGGTTTTTTGTGGTTAGCCAAAACAACACTCGAGAGCCAGGCATTCAGACTTAACAAAAACATCCCTCACCACAGGTTTACAATGAGCTAAACCGCAAACCTCTGTCAACTCATGATCCCGTGTTAGAAGGAGCTGTCGTTGAAAGTGTTAAGATGACACAATGTCGGGGGAAATGTCAATATACAGAAGTCGTTGCGCTACAGAAGACATGGTGGTACTACTACTGTACATGGAGAGAGACCAGCGCTGCTCACAACAATGCTAACTCTGATTTGCCTCCTGCTCAGAGTGTAGCCTAACTATCACTCTGCCCTGAGTGCCCTCCATTTCTAGCTTGGAGAACATCTTTGTCCTCAGATGTACTGAAACATGCCCACAGTATAAACATCAATGAAGGTTGAGAGAACATTCATTGGCTACCTTCAGGACAAGCAGATGCAAAGTGAACATTGCCCACCAGACGACCTCTCATTCCCCACTCAACCTAAACGCAATCCAATGGTCGTGGTTTAGATAGACAGGGCCATTGCCTTTTATGTACAGCACACTGACTGACTGGCAAGCTGGTGGACTGCAGTACAGGGAGTGAGTCTGTACTTGGCAGCTTCACCAAAGGCTCCCCGACACCCTGCCTGCCTGACTTGCTGCCTGTCCTGAAGCCAAAAGGCGATGCTGGGACTGAGAAGGTAATCATATGAGCTTGAGGCCCGGAGCATTTCAGAGTTAAAGGGCTCCGCTCAGTCCAGTGGCTCTGAGAGACAGACAGGTCTGAGAGACAGACAGGCAGCATGGATGGATGGGCGAGAGAGCGATAGTGAGAGGAGAGAGAGAGAGCGTGAGAGAGAGCAGCATCTGAAGATTTGAGGCAATTCTACACATTTTGTAATTTTATAATATCTGAATGAGAATGACTAACAAAATCAATGTGGCCCCCCTAGAGATCATAGCCCCTGGGCAGGTGCCCGGTTGGTATTCGACCATGATTAATACAAGTTTGGATAGCTGGCCAGACTAACTACCAATCTAAAAATTGTTAGTCGACATGGCTAATTGAGTGACATAAGAGAAAAACTGCTGATACACAACCACATTTCGAAATTGCACTTTGTCTATTCTATTATTCTTACTCTCAACAGTAAGTTGAGACCCTGACTGAGTTCCTTAACCTCACAGAAATGTCTCTTACGTCAGGAACCGGCCCTGCATGGGGGACCTCCTGTACTGCTGTGTGTGTGTAAACCAAACTATTCATTAAACACTTGGCATAGTCATAGCACAGGGTGGAATTGCTCATGTCGTTGACGAAATTAAATAAATCATTTACTAACTGCCGTAAGCAGAGATTAAAATGATTAGCTGGGATGCGTTTGTTCAGAGACCGTAGGTTATGATGTTGGAATCTTGCAAGAATATTAAATTGGCACAAAGACACAGAGCAAATATCCTAATGAATAATGATTATTGACGATTCGCTTGTTGATTTTGTGAGAGATTGGCCTACAGAACGCAAATACACTCCACACAGAATTGCTTCAAGCTGGGTGCATCTTTACCCTTAGAAAAAAAAACTATCCCTGTTCTCGTGATGATGCCCAGCGCTAAGAAGGAGTGAAAGGGAATTCATTTGAGAAATCGCCAGAGTGAGTCACTAATTCAGTCGCTCCCAGAGTACAACATTACACCAGCCTTTACAGAGGACTGATTTCAGGGGTCACTCCAGGATAAACTGGAGTGAAGAATGTATTTTTACTCCTTTTTCTCCCCAATTTCATGACATCCAATTGGTAGTTACAGTCTTGTCCCATTGCTGTAACTCCCGTACGGACTCGGGAGAGGCGAAGGTCCAGAGCCGTGCGTCCCCCCGAAACACAACCCTGCCAAGCCTCACTGACTCTTGACACACTGCTCGCTTAACACCGTACAACTGGCGACCAAAGTCAGCGTGCATGCTCCAAACCCTCCCCTAACCCGGGCGACGCAGGGCCCAATTGTGCGCCGCCTCATGGGTCTCCCAGTTGCGGCCGGCTGCGACACAGCCTGGGATCGAACCCGGGTCTGTAGTGACGCCTCAAGCACTAGTGATGCAGTGCCTTAGACCGCTGCGCCACTCGGGAGAACCTGAAGAAGGGTTTTAACAGAGTGTTGGCTGCTGCCTTTACCTTTCCTTTCTGATTTAGAAGTAACTGACTGAGGCCATAACGTAGATGGAACTAAGAGACGAGAGAAGTTAAGAGCCTCAACTCGGGGACTTGGTATCTAGCACGTACCACTCTGTGAGGGACTGGCAGGGGTGACTGTCCTTAAAAGACAGGTGTTGAGGTCGGAAATATGGTTCTTTTGAAAAAGAAAAAAAAGTATTCGATTCCACAGGTAGGCTCTCAGGCTAGCCAGTTTCTGCAAGCGTCGCTAATATTTCTCAGTAGCTGGAGTGTAGATCAGTCCAGAATTAATTTCATGTTCAGCTTACCAAGCCTTCAGGTAACCTCCCCTCAGGCAATGCTGCCAGTGTACAGGAATGGAAAAAAGTGAAACGGTAATGATTTTACCTCCAAAAGTACTGGAGCTAGCCAAAGGCAAGAGTGCAGAGGTCTCACGACACTTAGCACTGGCTTGGTGGGGAGAGTAGTGGGCATGGGTTGAGAAATACTTATTGGACAAGTTCAGGTACTACCTCCCCGTTTCACTCAGTTACTTTGGTTCTTGTTCTAGCGTTTTGTTCCTACTGAATTACAACCCAGGTTCTCTGCAGTTGACCAACGTTCTAGCTGGACGAGTGACTTGTCAAACTGAAAAATTGGGCCAATTACAGTTGGAGTCACAGCAGCTGCCGAGGCTCGTAGCTGATACGCAGAAAGCATCGCAATTAGCACCCTTTCCCCTATATAGTGCCCTACGAGTGACCCGGGCCCCATTAAAGCTGCGTGGTTGAAACACTGCTTACTTCTGCAGAGCTTGAGATCCCACGGAGTCAGCACTAATTGTACTGACACAGTTTATATATAGCCTGATGTTTCTTTTCCCAGGACCATCATGCTTTCACGTGACGTTAGGGAAAACCCTTTACGTCAGGCATTCTAGGGTCCAGTTTAGATAAATAAAGCAGTGTCAGGAAGCGGAGTAGCAGACGCCTGAAGAAATAGTTTTTATTTTCTTTCTCTTCTCGGCGATGCCGAGAGTACCGGGTCGTCGTATTACAATACCAACAACAACAACGGGCAGGAAAAGGATATGGGGCGTAGAGAGGGGTCCCTTAAACAGTTCTACTGACAACCGGGGAGCTGTTACTACTCAGTTACACTCAGTTGACTCCTTCAACCCAATAACTGTTCGACACAACTACAACCAGCTTGAGTATGTCGATGCAGCGTTCAGTAAGATCTGTAACGCATAGAACAGAACCCGTCTCTCACCACGGCCGCTGTGGAGGACCCGGAGTCTGGCGATTGAGAAGACGGATATACCTACTATATCCTGGACATTGCACCCACTGAATGACACGTGCCCGTGTTCTGCCATGATCAACGACATAGGAGGAGCTATGGAAAAACACTGGGCCTGGTTTCTCTCGCTGTGATGTGGCTGAGGGACAGGAGTGCCTAGCTACACAGCTGCAACTGCTGCAGTGTAGGGTTGCTGCTGACTATCAGCCAGCTTGCATTATGCAATGACTGGAGAGACAGGAGACTCACTGCAGGCGGAATCGTGTGGTTGTGCACCCTGCTGCTGCAACACACACACACACACACACACGCGGCCCCTATGCGGCTGGTTTCCAGGGATTGGGTTACAGTTACATAATATACAGTAGAAGTGCCACTGTAGCCCATCAGGAAAAATATTGCTCTCCATTCTGCCTGCCTGGTGTAATCACTTTACTGTGACAGGGTGAGGGACGCTGGACCCTTGGAATCAGCCACTTATGGCCAAAATGTCGAGCAGCATCTCTAGTGACTGTTAAGAAGCAACTAACAATACTTGGAAATGGCTCATGTATCCTTATCGGTTATTCAATATAAATCCTTTCTCTATTCATGATAAGTTGATACGGACTTCAAACAAAGCACACTGAACCGGTTAGTCGCTAGCCAGACCCGGTCACAAAGCCTGCAGTCTTTCCATACAGGCCAGTAAAACCAGCAAACTCAGCAACAGCATCCAATCCCCTTAATCCTTGCTGGAATGTCCGACAGCCTATCAGTCTCCACTTCAATTATACTGTTGATGGCCAGTTGCTTTGCTTACGGCCAAGGCTACAGCATTCAGGGCACCCAATGAACTAGTCTACTGTACAGGCACCAATATTCCAGAGCCCTGCGCCAGCCTAATAGGCTACAACCAGCTCTGTGCATAGTGTACATTCTTACAGTTTATTCTACAGGAAGGAAATACAATTTTAAACAGCTAATTATCCTCGGCAGTGTTGGATGTAGGGGCAGGGGGTTGGGGTAAGGGCACTAACCCCAGCTAGCTAAATTGTCTGGAATTATCTTGAGGAAAATTGTGGTAAGAATAATCTATGACCAGAAGAGAAAAGGGTAAAATTCCATGCTTATCTTCAGAGCAATTCAACCACGTAAAAGCAAATGACTGCTCACAACCACCTATAGCTACGACTATTTAGCCGAGAGGACCATTTCGGGACTACTTGGGGCCTAGTTGATAAAAAGGTCTTCCCCAGCATCTCTATTGTACTCTGTCGCTTCTTTCATCCACAGAGCTCGAAAACACCTCCCTGCACAGTGCTCACGTTCTACAGGAAAAGCCTACATTTTCAAATAGGTATTTAAATAGGCCATGATTATTAGTAATTGGTCCCCCTCTAACAACTTAGTGTGCATTAGCCTACTGGAAGCAAATCAACCCGTCTGTTCAACAAGCAGCAGACACATATAACCCATCTACCTAAAAACAGACTTCCCTTTGTGCTTTGGGGGCTGAGTCAGTGGGAGGGAGCAGAAGAAAAAAAAACCTGATAACAGCAAAGCATGAAAAATCTTATCGGGAGCAAAAAAGAGCAAGGGGAAAGAAAGAGTCTTGAGAGACTTGAAACAAGAACATGATAAATGTAGAACAACCAGTTTTAATCAGCCTGGATCTAAGCAAGGCCCGTACGCTGAGCAGCCAGTCTGTCTAGACTACTGCAATCCTGTGAAGCATAAGGCAACATCTGCAGGACACATTAATTACACTTAGGACTAAGCCCTTTTTACTTCAGGCCTCCCGAGTCCTGAGCGCTGAGAAAAATGCAGTGGGCTGAAAGTGAAATGCATGGTTTACTAACGGTAACCTCAGCCTAATTATGCACACGTCTTACCATACACATCATACCATTGTGTACATTACATACAGTGGCAAGAAAAAGTATGGGAACCCTTTGTAAATATCTGGATTTCTGCATAAATTAGTTATAAAAATGTGATCTGATCTTCATCTAGGTCACAAACAGTCTGCTTAAATTAATAACAAACAATTATACGTTTTCATGTCTTTATTGAACACAACAATTATACAATTATATGAACCCTTGGATTTAATAACTGGTTGAACCTCCTTTGGCAGCAATAACCTCAAGCAAACGTTTTCTGTAGTTGCGGATAAGACCTGCACAACGGTCAGGAGGAATTTTGGACCATTCCTCTTTACAAAACTGTTTCAGTTGAGCAATATTCTTGGGATGCCTGGTGTGAACTGCTCTCTCGAGGTCATGCCACAGCATCTCAATTCAGAAGGCGTATTTTCTTCTGTTGTTGATTTACTTCTGTGTTTTGGGTCCTTGTCCAGTTGCATCACCCAACTTCTCTTGAGCTTCAATTAGAGGACAGATCGCCTTACATTCTCCTGCAAAACGTCTTGATAAACTGCAAAATGACAACTCAACTGCAGTTTCATCTGTCCACATAATATTTTGCTAGAAGCGCTGTGGAACATCCAGGTGCACTTTCGCAAACTTCCGACATGCAGGTTTTTTTGGACAGCAGTGGCTTCTTCCCATGACCACCATTCTTGTTTGGTGTTCTACATATCATCATATGTCAACAGAGATGTTAGCATGTTCCAGAGATTTCTTTAAGTCTTTAGCTGACACTCTAAGATTCTTCTTAACCTCATTGAGCATTCTGCGCTGTGCTCTTGCAGTCATCTTTGCAGGACGGCCACTCCTAGGGAGAGTAGCAACAGTGCTGAACTCTCTCCATGTAGAGACAATTTGTGGACTGAAGGCTTTTAGAGATACTTTTGTAACCCTTTCCAGCTTTATGCAAGTCAACAGTTCTTAATCTGACGGTCTTCTGAGATCTCTTTTGTTCGAGGCATGGTTCACATCAGGCAATGTTTCTTGTGAATAGCAAACTCAAATTTTGTGAGGATTTTTTATAGGACAAGGCAGCTCTAATCAACCTCTCCAATCTTGTCTCATTGACTTGACTCCAGGTTTGCTGACTCCAATTTTGGAGAAGTCATTAGCCTAGGGGGTTCACATACTTTTTCCAACCTACACTGTGAACGTTTAAATTATGTATTTAATATAGAGAAGGAAAAAATGTGTGTTATTTGTTTAAGCACACTATATTTGTCTATTGTTGTGACTTAGATGAAGATCAGATCAAATTTGATGACCAATTTATGCAGAAATCCATGTAATTCCAAAGGGTTCACAGATTTTATCTTGCCAATAAGTGGGTGTAACTCCGCCAATTGACAGAATATGGGAAGTGCATCTTTCCCGTTCAAGACGGTTCTATACTGAACAAAAATATAAACGCAACAAAGTGGTGGTCCCATGTTTCATGAGCTGAAGTAAAAGATCCCAGAAATGTTCCATACAATGTTCCGTACAAAAAGCTTATTTCTCTCAATTTTTGTGCACAAATTTGTTTACATCCCTGTTAGTGAGCATTTCTCCTTTGCCAAGATAATCCATCCACCTGACAGGTGTGGCATACCAAGAAGCTGATTAAACAGCATGATCATTACACAGGTGCACCTTGTGCTGGGGACAATACAAGGCCACTCTAAAATGTGCAGTTTTGTTACACAACACAATGCCACAGTTGTCAAGTTGAGGGAGCATGTAAATTGGCATGCTGACTGCAGGAATGTCCACCAGAGCTGTTGATAGGGAATCGAATGTTAATTTCTGTAAGCCGCCTCCAATGTCGCTTTAGAGAACTTGGCAGTACGTCCAACCAACCTCACAACCACAGACCACGTGTAACCACGCGACCCAAGGAGCTCCACGTCCAACTTCTTCACCTGCAGGATCGTCTGAGACCAACCACACGGACAGCTGATGAAACTGAGGAGTATTTCTGTCTGTAATTATGCTGTTTTGTGGGGGGGAAAAAACTCATGCCGACTGGCTGGACCTGGCTCCCCAGAGGGTGTGCCTTGCTCCCAAGTGTGTGGATCTATGCCCTCCCAGGCCCACCCATGGCTGCGCCCCTGCCCAGTCATAGATTAGGGCCTAATGATCGACTGGTCAATCTCCAAGGCATTCCTAGACGATCACCAGAACATTTTTGTAAAAAAACACAAATCCTTGTGTTCCTATTTTTTTGTATTAGTCTCGGGCTGTTGGCGGTAGATACACCCGATTCAGATGTCCTGCGCGCCAGGTAGGCGAACTGTTGCCATTTTGAACCACTTCATGTGTCTGAAGGTACAAAAACCCTGCCTTCCCGGCGGGCCCAGAGAGAAAATCATGTGCACTATAGGCCTACCACTTGCCAATCGGATGGCTCAGATGATCGTGTCTGCAGTAACGTAGCAGGCATTAAAAGGAAGCTACAGCAAAGTTGATATTGTGATATTTCAAAATGTTTAAAACCATGACTGCAGAGACAGTCAACGAATACAGCAAAGAGATGCTGTTTTTATGAGTTCATGTTTAAGTTGCTACTCAGCACTGTCAACACTTTGATTTCAACACTTTTAAAAGCCGTAAAAATGCACGTTCTTCCTATTTCCACTCTGTGCTACAACAAGCACTGCAGCAGTAATGAATGAGCATCTATAGGCTTGCGTTGTTGTTATTATTAGCGGCTTGGGTCTTTGTTAATATCTTGGGATATTTCACTTTCTCTGTTCATAGGCGTAGCGACATTAATTTGTGCATGAGGCAGAAAAAATGCCTGTGCGACTCCAGTTGCCATCATCTGGAAGACGGTGCCCCTTTTTGGTCAGTGTCAGTGGAGGAAAGGGAGAGCGGAGGGATGTTGAGAGGCGGACACTCAGTCTGCGACTCTCTACCTCTGCTGAGAATGAATGACCATCAGATGCAGGCACCATCAGCCCAGTAAAATAAAAAATACAATTATTTAAAATGTATGCTCACTTAGCTGTGTTTCAAATATAGCCTACCTCAAATATAATTTTCAAAAATGGCTGAACAACAATGCATTGGCAGGACAGTTCAAGCAAAGCCAATATGCGGTGATAATGTATAGTTTATAGTCTACAGATTACTGCACAAACCTCATTGCTACATTACTGTTTTAATTTGTTAATATTGCACAGGCTTACATTTCTTAAGTCATGTTAAAAAAAAATTATAGGCGGTAGATCTCGGCTTGGTGGTTTTCCTATTAAATTCAATACATTTTTGAATATTGTTGAATTCAGTTTTAATGTCTGGATTCCGCATCACAGATTTTATAGGGCCCTAATTATTCAGGAAGGACACAAGAAGGAAACTGGAACACAGTACCAGTCAACTCCAGCAGCTCCTTAAACTGTGAGCGACCAAAATATTGCAGATGAGAGAAAGAGCTTAACCCAAATAACAAATTGTAAAAGTTTTGAACGAGTTCAACATTTTTGGACATGTGAATACTCCCCTTGCTTCTCAAAAACTGAGCTAGCCAAAACTAAGGAGATGTTCTCCAGCTGTGCCATCCATCCATCCATCCTGAAGCCTGGACCTAATGGAGCCTGTGCGGGGAAGGGCCTGCTACATCTGTCTGGCTTCATCATTTCTCTAGTCTGGTTTGGGTTGCTGGTAGTTGACAGTGTCAACATGAGCCCTGGAGGGGGTGGGAGCATGCTCTTTTTCACTAACTGACACGGTGAGGAATGCCTGGGCTCCGCTCTGGGGCCTCCAGGGTTCCCTGGAGACTGGTGACTCCGAGGGACGCTAGCAGACCTGGGTTCAAATAGTATTTGGTCTCTTGAGAATGCTTTGAGTGTTAACTTGAGCCTGCCTGGAGTATATGAAATTGCACTTAGGGGACTATCCCATTGGCCCTGATGCACCAGGCAAGCTTAATCAAACACAGATTAGGCTTGAGTGATTTCAAATACTATTTGAACCCAAGTCCAGACTCTCGAGGCAGCAGGTAACCTGAACCGGATCCAAAGCCTGGCCCATAACCAGGAATGGGCCATGGGCAGGCGAGCGACAGCATTTGAGCGGCTTATTATTCCACACCGAGGACACCAAACCTCAACCACTTCAGTCAGTCAGAGCGGAGTTTGGTTTCAGTTTTAGTAACAAATCTACAGTCCAGCAGAGCATGTCTGTATTACTGTACATGACATGTCAAGATGAGTGCGATTCAATTATAGTGCTGTTGTTTGGCTGAAGCCAACATAAGTCATTACACATTTTTGAGCTGAGGGTTTAAGCGGCTAGAGCTACTTTACCCCCAGCATATGGCTGTGTAGCCTAACCTCTTTAGCCTTGTTTTAAAGAGGATCAACCTCAACATGGGCCTTTGTCCCAAATCAGAATCAAAGGACTGTTTGAGGCTACACCGTTTGAATTCTTTATTGAGCATCACACCGCAGTTACTTTCTTCAGGGTCTAGGGTATGCATATCTACTGTCCTCATAATTCCTACTCACTTCAGTATACAGACGCCCACGTTCAGAGACAGATATTCAGGTTTAACACAGAACGAAAGATGTAGATTAAACAATGTAAATGTGTAAATTGGCCAGAATAGTTTGTACTTTTGCATGTCATCAAACCTTGAAAATATAACCTTGACAGTGTTTCCCCTAGGATTTTTTTTCAGCAGTGGTGGCAAAGGTAGCAGGGGTAGCTGTTCGCATAGACTTCCAGTCATTGAGCCAATGACTATCCCTTTAAAAGAGAGTCTCGGCTGCTAAATGAAAATAGGGGAAACACTGCTTGACCGACCAACTGTAAGGGCAGCATCAGCTTTCAAACGCAGACAGCATACAGGATTATCTAGGCAGCTTGCTCCCCAATGAGGATTCTGCATTTAATTCCATATAGTCTCAAGTCAGCAAGTTGTAGTTTTCATTAAATGAGACAAAGATGCACGAGGCCCACCACCACCAGAAAAAAACATATAAACGCCAATGGAATGAGGACCAACTTAAAATAACTTTACATTAAGATCGGTATGGCACCTTTTCTCATTTATGGATTTATTTTGCATTTCCAGTATAGGCCTTGAGGTTATGGGATGCCACAGTATGACAAAACAGTACAGTTCAGGATGGTATTTCCCATCTAAGATACCATATATTGACAGTGGGTACTCAGCTGGCAAAATGGAGGGTGTTAGGTGACAGGACAAACAACGGGCGCTATGCGTAATCAAATGCACTTTCACTAAATTTGGTCGTTAAAATACATAAAATCATTTGAAAACATGAACGTGGAAGTTAACCATAATATCTAATATAAAAATCACAATAATATACGTTTTATTTACGCGATGAGCCCAAATGTAAAGTGCCTTGCTGAAAACGGTCAAATCTGTGGGACAGCCTTCATGAAACCCCTGTGCTCATATTTGTTCTTTGCCGTAGG